>NW_020539725.1:57453686-57647765 GCF_003426905.1 Ctenocephalides felis | reverse complement strand
AAGCTGAAAATGATGATGGATCGTCTGTAACACACCTTTGGAAACTGATAGGGTGCTTCATACTGTGCAAACGTTGGTCATTTGAGTAACAAGGTTGCTCGTAGGGTTTACAGGAATGTTGCAGAGCAATTAAAATTTGAACAAGGAAGATGTCCAAAGAATATGTTGCTTGCTTCGTTAATAGCTGTTTTAAGATTAACCCAATATCTTAGTTTCCTGAATAATAAGAGAGCCGTGCAAGAAAACAAGAAGAAAATGGAAAGCTGTTGCTGAACATTAAATTGAACTGAATTTTTGATGTTGTGAATGACCTTTTGTGCATGAATGATGATAATTGGTAGTTTTTAATTTAAATTGTGTTTTGTGAAACAAAGTCTGAAATGAAATGGATATAAAGTTTAATGAATAATTTTTATAAATAATTTGTTATGAAATTTTCTTATTCTTATATGATTCCAGAGTCATTAATTAACGGTCACTATATAATAAGCAATGGATACTATAATTTTGTATTTAAATTCTCTTTCTATCTAACTAACATTGCAATGAGTGACAATGTTTGAAAATTTTTGTGGGAACAACGTCTGAATATACGTACTGATTTCTAATAACAATAAGTTAAGATTCTTAAGGGTTCCTACTTATAATTATTTATTAATTATATTATTGCTAAAATAAAATATTATTATTCGTCTCATATTATTAAGTTTAATATATACATATAGACAGATTAGCAAAAAAGATAGCATTTAATAATATATGTTTTGTATACCCTAAGGCAATAATGTAGTGGAATAAAAAAATTGTTAGACGTAAATTTACATTTTATAAAGATATTGAATAAAATGTTATATAAATTATCTGTTTCAATTTAAACATACAACTTTTAAATATGTAAGAAGATAAAATTTATCAAATTGGGGAGTAAATACAAATTTACAATTAACCAAGGTTGAACTTAGTTTAGTAACATGATATTTTTTCGTGATTAAAATTCTTCGAGCACAGTTTTAAAATCTTGTTTTTTTATAAAACAGCATTTCAATCAAAATGTAATTGAAGAATTGAAATATATCAGAAAAGAAAAGCTATCGAATTTTACAATTGGCAAAAAAAGTGTCATGGTATTGATATTAAACATTACAACACTGAATGCAAAATAACCAAATTTATCGATTAGATTTTTTACAACTCTGTTTCACTTCTAAGCTTTTTATTAGTTTTTGCTTCAAAGATTTCATAAGCATGTCAATGCTTCAATAAGGTTTCTAATACACGATTTCATTTTCGATCAAAATTTTTGATTTTCAGTTTGATTCAAATTTTTTAGGAAAGTCTGTGAATCAATGGATATACAGGACTTCATTTTTTGAAGATGCTCTAAATGAAGATATAATCATCAAGCCTCATAAAAATCAAGACAATGAATTATTCAAGCAATTCTTCATTGTTTTGTATTTCGATTATGGTTTTTTATCTTAAGAATTGTGAACACACAACACACTCATTGTGGACTTCAATTTAATATTGTTAAATCCTGTGAATCTATTTAAATCTAATAAATGTAAATTTAATCCAATAAATATTCCGTGCTCAAACTAAAGAAAATGTATATACTAAACATAATACGATTATAATGCAAAATTTAGAATATTACAAATCATTAATTTTCATTTCAAATTCGGCGCCATTAATTTGAATGGCGATAACAGCGCCATCGCGTCGGAAAGTAGAACCGTTTTTCCTAGCTCTCTGAACGTAAATATCAAGAAAGAAAAACGTTTATTTAAATATATTATATTCTAATATCTAAGAGAAGAAAATATCTGAAAAGATTTGTCGATGCGACAAAAGATATTTCAATATTTGACATAAAATGTCAACTAAACTTTCCTGCCGACAAACGTTTTGTTTGAATATCTTGGACGTTATACAAATTTAGTCATTTTGGTAAAAATTTAAATTACACAAATTGCTTCGTTCAATTTACTCCATGAAACCAAGCATCATATCAAAATAAACTAAAGAAATCTATTATTTAAGTTTATCTATTACAATCACGTGACACGATCCTTGAAATGTCAAATTTTGAGACGAGTCCTGTCAAAATATATTATTTCACTTTATAAAATGACATGTTTTGGCAAATATAATGCAATTTATGCAACATAAATTGCACATAATACTAAATCCTTGATATCAACTCCGTTTATATCTATAGAAAGAAATTTAAATGACTCACCCTCCGCCAACATCCTCGCCATCAGTACAAACCTAATATATTGTGCAAAATTGTAAAAACATGATTCTGCAAATATATGCCGTATTCAACTTAAATAAAATGTTATAATACCTGCATATTGTGTTAATTATGTCGATGCCCATGTATAATGCACTAAAACCATCACTAACACTCATTTTAAGCACGTTTTTTATAACAAAATTGACACATACCACTTGTAACGTCCATGATTGTTTACAGAACGACATTTCGCAAAGACGATTTAACATGAAGAGGAAAACAGCATTACCATCCCAAAAAAAATCGTTTTTTTCAAAATGGCGGTTATATTCAAAATTGTAACAAATAATAATAATATTAATTATAGGTAATTAGTATTATAGGGTAATAATAGTAATTATAGTATCGTTATTAATTTAAGTGCCTCAGATTATATATTGAGATTTTAGGAAATAATATTTTTCAATGTGGAATTTTTACTTTCAAATAATTTTTATTTGTCCATGTGCAGGTTACTTCATTATATAAAGTCCATAATTATTTATTTAAGAAAATCAAAATAAAAATTATTAAACTGCAGCATTTTGCCTTAAGGCCAGATAATAATTCCGATAATAATTTTAATCAACAAAAATTAATTTTCAGCTATTTGGGTAAAATGTTCAACTGTTCTTTTCGAAATTATAATCTTTGTTTTAATTAAAAAATAATCAATACGATATCCAATTTGTGTTTTAGATTTATAGATTCTGATTAGAATCCTTTAATCTAAACTTTGACGATTATTTATAATTTAACCGCTTATCGTTCGTAGGCCTATATATTTTTGCATGAAATTTCAGACTACAAAATCTATCGTTATATAAAGTTTCATCAAAATCGCCAGAAAAAATTCAACAAATAATAATTTGGCCATGTAGATCTTTACCAAACGATAATCCAATGATATGTTTCAAACAGTTCTTGAATTTTCCAAATCGAATCAAGATTTTTTGCAAAAACATAAACAAATGATTTAGTACTTTTCTGCTAAAAGTCAAGTTCTTTTTCCACATCGACTGGCTTTTAAATTTTTGAAATCGTCTAATATAAATGATTAGTGAAACAACATTTTACCTTTCAGATATTTTTATTAACAAAACATTGAATATATGCATAAAATGAAAAGTCTGATAAAATCATATTGATATGTACAAAATAAAATTTTATATCCAGCCTAAATATCACAATTTACATGTCACAAAAGTATCTTAAATAATATAATAGACTTTTATCAACTAATACTATCGGCAGACAATTTCAAATCATCGCCTCGTCAATCACATTTAATTTTAAACAATACATGATAAAAAATTGTTTAGATAAATATTGTTTATAAATTTTGGAAATACTGTATGTATATATTCTAATCTAAGAAAATACTATTTACTGAGTTATTTGGATCGTATTGGACCTGTATTTTTGTGCTTAATATCATATATTTAATTTTAACACGTTATTCGCCATGTCAGTCATATGCGTCTGACGCTAAAAAGTTCTACATGAGTTATGTCAGACATACACGATTTCAGTTTTGGACAAGTCAGTCAAATATGTGCGACATAACAAATAATTTTTTCCAGGAATTTTGGTAAAAACAAATTTTCTTCGATACATTCTGTTTCTTTGATACATTTTTAACTAATTTATCTAATAAAGTGACCAAAACCCACAAAGAAATATTTCTGAAATATTCGTGGCGATTAACGTGTTAAGAACATTTCAAAAGAATATTCGAGATATTCAATTCTTACAAGAATCACATATGTTCTAATTTCAGATTCGTCAAAATTTTGATGAATTTGATGAAGTTTGAATTAATTGATGAATGTGATAGTTGTAACTTCTTTTATTTAAAAAAAACAATTTATTATATATATATCAAATATAAAAAAACTGAATATATAGTTTTTTCAACGATAAAACAAATTTGTATTGAATAGACGACCAATACTTCGAACTGAAAAAAGAAATTAATATTCTTAAACAATTATTAATTTAATTAATCATTTATACGTTTAAGAATAAATTATTTCATTCAGCTATATCTTCAATGTCAGTTTTTTTATTTAAAAACAAAAAATCTCTTTATAAGGTTGTGTTTCTACGATTTCTATAATTTGAGTCCCTTCCATTTGTTTATGCTATTTTTTGTTACTCAATTTATTCTTGTTTTATATTATTTTAGCTGAATAGTGGCACATATCAAGTGTCGAAACGTATAATTAAATAATTGTCTATATTTTTTTCATATTAGATACGAGTATATTGGTCTATCTATATAAATAATACAAATATGTATATAATGATGTATGTGACCCACCTCTTAATTTGTAGAAGTAAGTAGATGTGGATTGCGCCTTGGTATGAAAATGGTGATGACTGCACACGCTGAAATAAATAATAATCTTATATATAAAAATGGAGCTCTCTTTCAAATGTCCGAATAAAACTCGAAAACGGCTGAATCGATTTGGCCAGTCTTAGTCTTGAAAAATTCGTGCCAATCCAGAGAATGTCCAAAAGGTGAGAAATTATTTCAAATCCGTGTAGAAACTTTACATTTATAATTTGAAAATTTTTGTAGAAGCGTAATTTAAATAGAACAATGGACGGTGGCAATTTCGTGAAATGTCAAACGCTTTTGACAGATGATGTTCAATTACGTTTAATAGGATGTTTTACGCGAATATTATTTATTTGTGATAAATTTGTAGTAAGTAGTTTTGTTTGTAGTTTTATTTATATACAAAAACGTTAGTAAACGGGCCCCAAGTGTTACTAGAGACTCAAAATATAAACTTTTTCGATATGTTAATATGAAAATGCATTTTTGGCATATTTTTCTCAAACACGGTGCTCTGAAAGATCTTATTTGTATAATTATATGCTCATTGGTATTTATAAAACATTTTCTAGGTTGTTATATTATTTTTTATTTATGTTATTTAAATTCAGAACCTAAATTTGGTATCGATCAAATGGACCTTTTGTCGAATAACATTTTTCCAGTTATAATTTTCCAGAATTTATCGCAGAATAGATTATCCGGAATTCGGATTATCCGGAATTCGGATTATCCGGAATTCGGATTATCCGGAATTCCGATTATCCGGAATTCCGATTATCCGAAATTCCGATTATCCGGAATTCCGATTATCCGGAATTTCGATTATCCGGAATTCGGATTATCCGGAATTCGGATTATCCGGAATTCGGATTATCCGGAATTCGGATTATCCGGAATTCCGATTATCCGGAATTCGGATTTTCCGGAATTCCGATTATCCGGAATTCCGATTATCCGGAATTCCGATCATCCGGAATTCGGATTATCCGGAATTCGGATTATCCGGAATTCGGATTATCCGGAATTTGGATTATCCGGACTTCGGATTATCCGGACTTCGGATTATCCTGACTTCGGATTATCCGGACTTCGGATTATCCGGACTTCGGATTATCCGGACTTCGGATTATCCGGACTTCGGATTATCCGGACTTCGGATTATCCGGACTTCGGATTATCCGGACTTCGGATTATCCGGACTTCGGATTATCCGGAACCAATGGGGTTTATTGTTTTTATAATACTTCATTGTATATAGCATTCAAACAACACATCCTTATACACTTAAGGTATTAATATTTTTGATTCTCTAGAAATTGTCTAGAATATACCTTATTTAGCAAAACAACGTTTGCCGGGTCAGCTAGTATATAATAAATGTAATAACTAGCTGTAAGTGGAATTCTGTCTTAAGGCAATTAGGGCATCGTGCCTTAAGGCAAATTGCTGGAACTTCCCGTACCAAAAATTATTATTTTTTTAAAAACGATTAACATTTTTGAAAAAAAATTAATTAAAAAAAAATAAGATTTCTGAGAAACTATAAATTTGACAAAAAATTACTTTTTTTTGAAAAAAAAAATTTATATGAAAAAAAAATTTTTTTTTGAAAAAAAAATTTTTTTTTGGATACAAAAAATTTTTTTGAAAAAAATGTTTTCTTCATTTTGACATATTTTGGAAATTCTGAACTTTTTTTCAAAGCAATCGCACTGCTTGAACTGCATAGAGACGAAATGTCAAAGCGCGCATGTGCCGCGCCGCCGTCTAACGCATAAGCATTGGTACGGAACCCATAAAAATGTAAAAAAAAAATATACTTATTGTTAAAATCTCTATAAAATATCTGATAATTTGATGTGCATATGTCTAATGATAATTTTTAACCGCCGAATGGCATTATTTTTTACTTTTTTCATTAGATCTCCGAAACCGCTAGACCTGCCTCCATGAAAATTTGATCAATGCTACATCTTGTCAATACAAGTAAAATGTTTTTTGAATTATTCAAATCGGACGCTCCGTTCTCTTAAAAACGGAGGTACCGTTCTTGGCACTTTTTGCCCCGTATCTTCGGAACGGCTAGACCTGCCTTTGCCAAAAACTAATCAGCACGTCTCCTTATCAATACGAATCGAATGTTTTTTGAATTATTCAAATCGGTTGATCCGTGTTCCCAAAATCGTCGACGAAAATTTGTATCCGCACATACATACACACACATACATACATACATACATACATACACACACACACACACACACACACACACATACATCCATTTTTTCTAAGGTATGCCAAAATGTTCAGAAGGTTTTGAAACGTCGAGAAATGCAAAAATTTTCATTTTCGATTTTTTTGCGATTACTATAACTTACCCTACGGGAAGTTAATAAAAATCAATACAGTTGGGAATGTGATCAATATACTAGTGTTGTAATAAAAATAGTCAAATGTAAATTTATATTGTTCGTGGATCTATGGTAAGAGAATCCGTCTTGCAACCACAGAGTTTCAAGTTCAATGCCGGACAGCTTGATATCAAGCAGTGGTTATATTTGTATTCGCTGCAAAATACAAATATAAATCAAAGAAATAAATTAAAAATGTGTATATATATGAAATTACCTCCAATTTCATTACGAAATACTGACACATTAAAAGGCAAACACATATTTCCTGGTAAAGTGGCATCCAAAATGCCTTCCCATGGTACTGCCTTTTGTGGTGGCTAATAAAATTGTAAAAATAATTTTACATCATAATAAAACATTTATATAAATAACATAAAGTAAAAAATGACTTACCCTAAATCTAAGTTCTCCTAAAGGAGGTTTAGCATAAGGGATACCCGTAAAACTATAATATTCCTTTCCATTGACATTGATCAAAACTTGACCAACTAATTCTCCTTGTGGCAGTATTATTGTCGGTGAATCACATTTTATATAACAAACATTACTTACAAAAAGCAAAATTGCAACAAATTTATTGAACATGTTTTAGACGTTATTTTGGCACCAACTGAAATACTTAAGAGATGATCAAATTGTGATAGAAATATAAAAAAGTGATTATTCGTGAAATTTGATTATTGGAGTTCACAAAGTTCAATGTAATTTTTTGTGATTTTTCTATAACAAAAATAAAAATATTAGACCACAAAATGCATATATTCATTATTATTGAATTAGTTAATATAAATAATTTTAGCAATAAATAAACCAATATTAAAAAAATGTAATAATTATAAAATTACACTTTACATAATATTATAATTAATTTACAAGTCAATCAAACATTTAGATATGATTAAATTTTCAAAAAATTCAAATTCCAAACAAATACTTTTTTATTAGTAGACGTTGGTTTTGTAAGGAATTAAATTTACTAAAAAGGCAACAAAGAATTGTGAATGATTATTAATATTCCTATACTATTGTTATGTAAATTATTGTTGGTATAAGTAATTTAATTATTTTATTTTTTTCCAAAATTGCATACGACTTTTTAGTGGGTCAGTACTCAGATTTAAATCGGTGTCAATTAGAAGAAAATTCATTTTTTCTTTGGATGCAGGTTCCCATTTTATTGGAAGTGTATCCGTAATAGTAGGTGTAGGATTTCTAAAATTATAGAAATTAATTAGTATTTCTTAGTTTTCTCGTAATTTCATAGAAATGTTAATATAAAGTAATAAATCAGCTCTGAAACCATTAAGTGCAATATATTTATAAATTAAAAAAATAGTTTGTAAAAATAAATTCTCGAGTATTTACCTTCTCTCTTGTAAACAAGACCAAATATGGAAAAAAATATTATGAGATTTTATTTTATGACTACATTGTGAATAAATATTTCAAACTAAATAAAAACTTGAAATAAATAAATGTGAAAAATTAAATTTTCATATGCATACTTATTGTATGCTATTAGGGATATAATAATGATATTAAATTATTTTATTTCAAAATCTAAATGCATCGTCATTTAAGAAATGATTAAAGTTATTTCCTAAAGTATTTGATTTATTGCTCATGTGGCATTTGTGAAACTATTGGTAATTTCTAATATAATATAAATATCATATCATTTTACATACCCAAATTTGGTAAAATTAGTCCACATCTCCAGCATCCTTCTCTGAACCAACACAGCATTTGGTGTTTCCTTCCCAAAATTTGCACTTTTGGCTTTAAATATATTACCCAATTCATCAGCATGACCACCGCCTTTTATTCCAAAATCACCAAAAACTTTCCGACTTGGAGAATTTTCATCAAAATTATAAACATAATAAAAAACTGGTTCTTCCTGATTTTTAACAGTTAACTTTACTTGCTCATCAATTCCACGTGTAAACCAATTATCACTTAAAACATCTACAAAATTCTGCATATTTTCTGATATGGTTTTGTTTTGGAAATAAAATTCCCTGATTGCTTCACCCAGTGCAATAGATTTTTGTGATCGCAAAGGTAATTCTAAGTCAGTTGGTATAAATCTTTCAAAATCAGCTTCAAATTTATTTAATAAATCTGGATCTGTTTTTAAGTACATGAAAAATAGATTGCCTTCGGCACTGTTGTAACCTGTCAACAATGGAACTTTGTGGAATTTTCCTGAATTTATTATTGATATTGGCAAGTCAGTTAAGTACGAATCTTGTTCTGGAAATGTTTTTTCAATCGAAGGTACAAACACGAAGTCATCCAGCAGTTGACCATCAATTTCTTGGGGTAATTTGGTATTTAACAATGTTTCTACTGGTAGGTTTTTCAAAAAATCCAAGGCTTCTTGAGGGTTGTTTGTGGTAAGGCCTAAGGTTTTGCATAGTCGAAGTGCATTCTGAAAAGTAGAAATTATTGAAACTGAAAGTAATACCATTCAATAATAGTTGACAATAGGACTAATTTTTTATATACCTTAACAGGATTTTTTTGGAAAGCCCAGGGATTAAAAGCACTTCCACTTTGTGCTATAGCCTTGTGGAATAAACCTTTGGTAAGTTGTGACAAAATGTGATAATGTACACTTGCAGCTCCAGCAGTTGCTCCACAAATTGTAATATTTTTTGGGTCTCCACTAAAGGTTGCAATATTTTCATTTACCCATTTTAGGGCTGCAACCTTCAAAAAAATAATTGACATTGATATTTTGTATACGATCAAATAATTCTAGAGGATAAAATATCATTCATTTTCTCTGATGATAGATAATAACTGGTCTTCGAAAAGTACCAAAAACAACTTTTTATTACAATTCTATTCTTACTTGATCCATCAATCCAACATTCCCAGGCGCATCTTCGATTTCCAAATTAAGAAAACCAAGTGGTCCTAGACGATAATTAATAGTTACTAAGATAATATCATATTCTATTAAATAATCAGGACCATGTATATCAGAATTTCCTGATCCGACCACAAATGCTCCTCCATGAATCCAAAACATTACTGGCAAAGGATTTTCTGAAGTGTTTTGTGGGACATAGATATTTAAGTAAAGGCAATCTTCGCAACCTGGTAAAAAACAGTAATAATTCATAAACATACATACATACTTTGTTTCTATTTTAATTTTTTACTAATTATTACCCCCAGCTGATTTCAAAAACCATTTCCCAGCAGCACAATTATTTCCATACTGAGTGGCGTCAAAAACACCATTCCAAGGATCAAGTTTTTGTGGTGGCTAAAATATATTAATATTAATTTTATTATAATACCAACATAATACTTTTGTTAAAATTTATTATACCTTGAATCTGAGATCATTTACAGGAGATTTTGCATAGGGTATACCTGTGTAACTATAGTAAATTTTACCATTTTCGTTTACAACTTTCTTGCCTTTCAGAATTCCATATGTTGTTGTTTTTAGTAATGGATCACACATTATAAAATGTTATTATATATCCAAAATATAATATGGTTTAATTTTATACTAGCTCAAAAATAATGTAAATCATAGCCAAAACACACACTCATAAACATAAATAAAAATTTCTTTTCGATCATAAAAAAAATATTTTTTTATAAATAAAACTATATATATTTAAATTAAAATTAGATTAAAATAAAAATTAAATACATTTATATCAAATAAAATTATTTACACTGTGAATTACTGTTGTTCATTTGACATATCAATATCAAATACAACAGCAAAAACAATTCTCTAGATTGAGTTTTCCTTATCAAATACATAGTAATTATATTAGATAAAAAGTGTAATATTTTTAATGTAATATTCGGTAATTATATATGCTGGGAATGGTATGTATATATCCATAAAATTTAATGTATTAAATTTTTTGCTAGTTACATGATAATAGTATTATTAAAATTAATTTAATTTTAAGTTACATGCAGTAAGTTTTAAGTTAGAAATTTGTTAAAAATTAATACATATCTGAGTCAGAAATATTTTTGACTTATTTATACAAACCAAGAAAAAAATTTGGGTGAGGTATTCAATAAAATTTCGGTTTCAAATAATACAAAGTTTTTATATTATAGATCCCCAGATTCTATTTGTGCCTCAACATTTTCCCAAAATTCCATTCGTTCTTGTTCAGGATAAACACCCATAGAAAATGTTTCATTTATCGACAAATAGTTCAAAGATTCACTTGTGGCTGGTAACCATTTTACTGGTAAAATATCCGTAACTTCGGGAGTTGGATCACTAAAAAATAAACCAAAATTGAATAAAACTTATAAGAAAGTTTGGTAATTGTGTAAATCTAGACAGCCAAATGAGTAAACCAACAAATTGTTATTGCTAAAATAAATTTGCGAAAATGGTGACCTCAACGTGATACCAATTTGGTAACTTCTGTTCAATGTTTCCGTTAGTATAATAAAATGTTTTATTTACTTACCCAAATTTAATAAAGTTGGTCCACATTTCCAAAACTCTTTGTTGATTCAAAACGACACTTGGAATATCAGTCGCCAAATCCATCCAAGTTCCACTCAAAAAATTTGCCAACTCGTCACCATGAGCGGCTCTAGTTTGATTAAAATCACCATAAATTCCATAAGTCGGTGGAGCAACAGCAAAATAATATTCAAAATAATAAACTGGTTCAGTAGAATTTTCCAAAGTCAACTTAACATGTTTATCTACACCTCTTAAAATCCAGTTATCACCCATAATATCTACAAAACCGTGGAGATCTTCTGGAACAGTTTTGTTTTGGAAGTAAAAGTCTCTCATTTGATCAGAAAGATTTTGGGCTTCTGTTGTATTTAACTCAATGTTTAAGTCGTGTGGTATAAATTGTTGGAAATCAGCTTCAAATTCTTCAAGTAAATCAGGGTTGAAGTTTATGTACATGAAAAACATGATTCCTTCGCCGTTGTTGAATCCGGTCAACAGAGGAACTTTGTTGAAATTTTCTAAGAAGAAATAAAATTATGTATTTGTTGGTAAAATATAAAGCTTAAAGTTAAGCTTTTTTGTTATTTTAGAAAGAAGTTTTAGACAAAATATATGACTGACACTACATATATAAAAGCCCTCACCAAATGATCACGTGGTCTTAAAACTGGATGGTGAAAAAAATACATTACTCCTATTTTTTCAATTTTTTTATTATAATCAACAAGAAGTAAATATAATATATGTAATATTTTTAATAACTACAAATAATATTTCCACAAAAATGATAATTACTTACCTGACTCCATTCTAGAGAGTGGCGATTCCGGCAAAAACGGTTCATGAGTAGGAAATACCTTTTCAACAGTAGGGACAAAAATGTAATTTTCTATTAATTGTCCTGGTACTTCTCGAGGCATTTGCACCGAATATAAATCGTCCACAGGAGCATTTTTTAAATATTGCAAAGCTTCTTCAGGATCTGTTGTATTGTAGCCGATTCCTGCAGTCAATTGGAATGCTCGCTAAAAATAAGAAAAAATTGAAGAAAATCTTATTGGTAAATGATAAATGTTGTACGTGATAATACTATCATATATTACAATATGAGTAAAGATAAACACATATCTTGAAAAAAAAAGTAAAGAAGAACGCGATTCTCTAAAGTTTATTGACTTCTATTTTTTGCGTAACAATATTAGCAGTTGAAATTTGCAACAAACTAGTAAAGTGCTCTATTTGGAATTTATTTAAAATAATTATTATTAACTTTCCGTAAGGCAAGTTATAGTAATTGCAAAAAAATCGAAAATGAAATTTTTTATATATCTTTACGTTTTAAAACTTTCAAAGTTTTCTGAACTGAAAAACATTCGATTCGTATTGATAAGGAAACGTGCTGATTAGTTTTTAGCGAAGGCAGGTCTAGCCGTTCTGAAGATATGGGGCAAAAAGTGCCCAAAACGGTAACTCAGTTTTTAAGAGAACGGAGCGTTCAATTTGAATAATTCAAAAAACATTATACTTGTATTAACAAGATAAAAAACTGATCAAATTTTCATGAAGGCAGGTCTAGCGGTTTCGGAAATCTAATAAAAAAGTGAAAAAAAATGCCATTTGGCGGTCAAAAATTATCATTAGACATATGCACATCAAATTATCAGATATTTTATAGAGATTTTAACAATAAGTATAAATTTTGTTTACATTCTTATGGGTTCCGTACCAATGTTTATCCGTTAGACGGTGACGCGGCGCTTACGCGCTTCGATATGCAGTTTAGCAGTACGATTGCTTTGAAAAAAAGTTCAGAATTTCCAAAATATTTCAAAATAAATTTTTCTTCAAAAAGTCTTTTTTCTTCAAAAGAAAGTAAATTTTTGTCAAAAATTGATAGTTTCTCAAAAATCTAATTTTTTCAGAGTAATTTTTTTTCAAAAATGTTGATCTTTTTAAAAAAAAAAATTTTTGGTACGGGAAGTTCCAGCAATTTGCCTTAAGGCACGATGCCATACACAACTAGTTTATAATATAAATCAATTCTAAACCTCCATATGATATTCTTGAAACGCCCATGGATTCAGAGCACTTCCACCTTCAACAATAGCCCTTTGAAAAAGACCAGATGTCATATCTGACAACATTAAATAATGTGCACTTGCTGCACCTCCAATTGTTATTCTTGATGGATCACCTCCAAAATATTCGATATTATCATTTACCCATTTCAATGCCATAACCTGCAATGAAAATCAAATATCATAGTTCAAAAAATATTTCAAAATCGTCCACAAAAGCAATTAATTTTAAACCTATCAAAGAATTCGGATGATAAAATTTATTACTATTGATAATTTTAATTTTATAGATTTCTTTCATAGTTTTACTACCTGGTCCATCAAACCCATATTTCCAGGACAATCAGCTAATTCCAAGTTCAAAAATCCGAGTGGTCCCAACCGATAATTAAAAGTCACAAAAATTACATCGTAATCCATCAAATACTCAGGACCATTTTTATCAGCATTTCCAGACATATAAATAAATCCTCCGGAGTAAATCCAGAAAAATACTGGAAGTGGTTCATCCGATGATGTTTCTGGGACGTATATGTTTAGGAATAAACAATCCTCTTCTCCTAAATAAAAGTATAAGAAATAGTAATATTTAGTTGAATATCAATTTGAGTTACTCTTGTGATTGGATGTTAATTACCTTGTATTTCTCCTGTGAATATATTTGCTCCTTTGCAAATATTTCCTTCAATAGTTGCATTGTAGATACCTTCCCAAGGTTCTGCAGGTTGTGTAGGCTGCAAAAGTAAAAATAAAACTTTTATTTTTGAGTTTTGAGTATGTTATTGCCTATTCATTTTTTTATATTTTAATGGAAGATACTTTATGTAAATTTGCAACAAAATTTGATTCCTTTTCAATTGCAATAAAATGTCAAATATGCTTTTCAAATTCCAATATTTTCCAAAAGGCTGCCTATTACAAGTTAGATAGTAAATGACATAAACCTGAATAAAACCCAATGAAAAAAAATCATTCATTATAAATTATATATGTATATACTTATTTACATTTAGATTTTTTTACTAAATACTATTATTACCTTAAATTTTAAATCTCCAAGTGGCGGTTTAGCATAAGGTACACCTCGATATCCAGTAAAATTTTTGCCATTTTCATTTGTCAACTCGATGCCTTCTAAAGTTCCTTGGGGAATAGTTACTAATTTTTGACATAAAACATAAATTTCCAAATGCAATAAAATTAAAACTACACAAAAAAGAAATTTTGAGATCATTTTGTAAACTATCTAGATCTAAACCTAAAAGACTACTACCCAGATTTAAACATAAAATTTTAAATGCATACTTTTTTATAGTTGAAGGAAGCTATTTATGTGCATGGAAAATTTTTGTACAAAACGTGAGAAATTTACTTCGATAATTTTTTTATAAATTAGTGTTGTTTACGAATTCCATCACGTTGTATGTGCATTTTCTGAAAACTACATATATAAGTACATGATGATATAAATATTTATATACAAGTGATGATATATATATATGTGTGTATATATATGTATATTAGGGTGGTCCTTAATATGGACATTTTCGAATTTCCTTGCTCCCAAGGGCACAAATGATTCCAAATTGGTAAAAAACAATTCTCTGAAAGGTTTAGCTCTTAATATTATCTTTTAGATGGAGCGCAACTCAATCAAAGTTTTGTATGGAAATAGCATGAAAAAATTTTCAAAAATTTTGCAGAGCGTCGAATTTTCAATAAAAAATGGCACGTATTTTTACTTTTAATTCATTTGTCGCTGAGTTGTACCTAAAAAAATTTGTTTTTAATTTCCAATAATTTTTCCATGCTATTTCCATACGAAGTTTGATTGAATTGCGCATTATCTAAAAGTTAGTATTAAAAGCTAAAACTTTCAGAGAATTGTTTTTCATTAATTTGGAACCATTTGAGCCCTTGGGAACAAGGAATTTTGAAAATGTTCATATTAAGGACCACCCTAATGTATATAAATCCCAATTAATTACTTAATAATCAAGAATAACTACAGATTGTATTTTTTTTTTGTCTTGAAAGGGAATATAGAAAAGTAATAGTATTAAAAAATATATAAATGAATATAAACAAATTAATAAATTTAACTGAAATCATGGAATGATATGTATTGTAATAAATAGCACAAACTTAACAAATTTTGTTAATTGAAACGTGGTACCTATTAGATAGTTGTATTTATAATTATTTATATTAACCTAATTAGGTATATATTAGTATTAATATATAATATATTAATTAATATATATTATATGATATGTTAAACATGTTTAATTAGCTACAAAAAGAAATTAGTTAAACTTTAAAAAGAACTTAAAACTTTCTTAGATGTGTAAAAATTTTGTAAAATAAGTTACAGCATCAAAAAATGAATAATTTAATATGAACGATAATTCTTAATTCAAATAACAACAAAAAATTAAATAATCATGAAAAAAATATAAAGAGCCCACAAACTTGAATGAACAGATGATTAACGAATTTGAATTTTCAAAAAAAAATAGTAAACACTAAAATAAAATAGAGTATAAATTAGCATAGAGTACAAAATTCGAAGAGTAAATAAAATTCTATACGTACTGTTTTAATAGATTACCATATGATGATATACTTAACAATTTAATATTAGTAATTATAACATTAAATTAACTCTAATATACTTAAATTATATTATTTGGTTATTATTACAATTTATATCGTTTAGTTACATCTTCCCAGAAACTCATTCTTTTATATTCAGGATTTTTACCAGTACTAATATCAGAGTCTATATTGTAATAATTAAAATCGTTTTTAGACATTGGTTCCCATTCTATTGGTAGAAGTTCTGTCGTATGAGGTGTAGGATTTCCGAAACAATAGTAAAATAAGTTTATATCACTTAACATTTGAAAAATACTGCACGTATTTTTTGCATATTCATATTTTAATTATCTTACCCTGATTTGATAAAATTGGTCCAAAGTTTCAACATCCGTTTCTGATTCTGAACAACACTGTCTGACTGATTTGTTAAATTTATAGAATTACTTCTAAATAAATTTGCCATCTCATCAACATGTGATGCTCCTTCCACACCCAAATCTCCGAAAGCCAACTTACTTGCAGTGTATTCATCAAAACAATATTCATAAAAATAAATATTTTCATTTTGTTTCTGAACCGTAAATTTAGCCTGGTTATAAATTCCTCGAGTAAACCAGTTGTCGCCCGCAATATTCACAAAACCTTGCAAGTCTTCCGAGATTGGTTTGTTGTTAAAGTAAAACTTTCTCATTTCTTCAGCTAATTGTACTGATTCTTCAGACCTCAAAGGTATTTCCAAATCGTTTGGTATAAATCGTTCAAAATCATCCTCGAACTTTTGTATTAAATCAGGATCAGCGTTGACGTAATTGAAGAAAAATATACCTTCAGCATTATTGAAGCCCATCATAGTAGGAACTTTGTTGAAATTGTTTGATTTAATTTTGTTGATTGGGGTTTCGGTTAAAAATGGTTTGTGGGTTTGAAATTCTTTTTCCACAGAAGGGACAAACACGAAATCAAATAGGAGTTGACCTTCGACTTCTGGAGGAATTTTTGCATTTAAAATATCATCTGCTGGGGTTTTTTGCAAAAATTCTAAGGCATCGAGAGTGTCTGATGTTGGATGGCCAAGAGATTCACATAAGTCGAAAGCACGCTGAAATAATAAAAAAAATATCAAAAATATGATGAATTGGCCAGATAATCAAATAAACTAGTGGTGTATGGCATCTTGTCTTAAGGCAAATTGCTGGAACTTCCCGTACCAAAAATTATTTTTTTTAAAAAGATTAACATTTTTGAAAGAAATTTACTGCGAAATAATTAGATTTTTGAGAAACTATAAATTTCTGAAAAAAAATACTTTTTTGGAGAAAAGACTTTGGAAAAAAAATGTTTTCTTTATTTTGAAATATTTTGGAAGTTCTGAACTTTTTTTCAAAGCAATTGTGCTGCTTTATCTGCATAGAGACAAAATATCGAAGCGCTTAAGCGCCGCGTCACCGTCTAACGGATAAACATTGGTACGGAACCCTTAGGAAAGTAAACAAAATTTATACTTATTGTTAAAATCTCTGTAAAATATTTAATAAATTTATGTGCATATGTCTCTAAAGATCATTTTTGACCGCCAAATGGCATTTTTTTTACTTTTATTACTAGATCTCCGAAACCGCTGCCTTCATGAAAATTTAATCAATTCTTCATCTTGTCAATACAAGTAAAATGTTTTTTGAATTATTAAAATCGGACGCTCCGTTCTCTTAAAAACTGAACTACCGTTTTT
Source organism: Ctenocephalides felis (assembly GCF_003426905.1). Taxonomy (NCBI): domain Eukaryota; kingdom Metazoa; phylum Arthropoda; class Insecta; order Siphonaptera; family Pulicidae; genus Ctenocephalides; species Ctenocephalides felis. The sequence goes on along the minus strand of NW_020539725.1, from coordinate 57,629,838 downwards.
GGCACTTTTTGCCCAGTATCTTCGAAACGGCTAGACCTGCCTGTGCCAAAACCTAATCAGCACGTCTTCTTATTAATAGGATTCGAATATTTTTTGAATAATTGAAATCGGTTAAACCGTGTTCCCGAGATCGACGATGAAAATTTGTATTCGCACACACACACACAAACTCACACATACACATACATCCATTTTTTCTAAAGTATGCCGAAATGTTCAGAAACCTCTTAAACGTAATGATATATAAAACTTTTCATTTTCGATTTTTTTGCGATTATTATAAATTGCCCTACGGGAAGTTAAAACAATATTATAAAGGGTCGAACTAAAAATGTGTTATATATTTAAAAAATTAAATCATTATTGAATGTCTTAGATTTTCATTTTCCAAAATTATTAGTTATATATTGGCATAAATATCCCAAAAGTTTTATGTATATATAAAAATATTGAATTCTAAACTATTATATTTACTATAATATTTCTTTATAGATTTTAACAAACCTTTAAGTGTTTTCTTTGAAGAGCCCATGGATTTAGAGCACTGCCACTTTGCAATATTGCTCTTTGAAATAATCCTTTAGTAATATCAGAAAGGATCATATAATGAACACTTGCAGCTCCTGCAGAATTTCCAGCAATTGTTATCATTTCTGGATCTCCACCAAATGCAGCTATATTTTTGTTCACCCATCGCAATGCTTCCACCTAAAAATAATAAAAATAAAAAAAAATTATTTTATTTTATTTAGAGAAAATAATTAATATTTTTTTCACACAAGTAAATCAACATCGATCGTCAAAATCAATCTTTTAAATCTATTCTACATAATATCGACGTGTATATTATACAAGTTACTTGATCCAGCAGTCCCAAATTTCCAGGAGCATCCTCCAACTCCAAATTCAAAAATCCAAAAGCGCCAACACGATAATTAATTGTGACTACAATAACATCATAATCCATAAGAAAATCAGGACCAAGTTCATCAGAATTTCCTGAACCAGATATAAAACCTCCACCATGAATCCAGAACAAAACTGGTAGAGAGGAGTTGTCTGATGTTTGTGGAACGTATATATTGAGGTAAAGACAATCTTCATAGCCTGGTAATAAATTTGGAGATTTATTTATGAACTTTAACAAAAAGTGATATAAATTGAAGTAATTAATATTAATAGTACCTTCAATTTTGTTAGTGTACATGTTAACCTGTTTACAGATGTTTGCAGAATTTGTGACGACTCGAACTCCTTCCCATGATTTTAGTTTTTGAGGAGGCTGTAATAATATAGTTTAAGTTAACATATTTTTATATGATATCTAGTACATTTAATTTTACAATTATATATACAAGCAAATCATAAGTACAATGAATATACTCTCAATATTCACCTTAAATCTGAAATTTCCTACAGGTGGTTCAGCATACGGAATTCCAGTAAAACTATGATAAACTTTTCCATTATCATTAATAATTTCTTTTCCATGTAAAATGCCTTCTTTAGTCTCCACAACAATACTTGCATTAACATTCGCAAAATAATAACCAGCTAACAAATTTATTAATAATAATTTCAACATAATTATTTCTTGAACTCTTAATTCATACTGAAGCAAAAAATTGATTCAATAAACTAATATATGAAAAGGTTGAGTACATCTTTGCATGTTTGGATATAAAAACAAATAAATTACAAAAAACGATAATTTCATGGAAAACCTTGGTAATTGTCTCTAAATTATATATTTGGAATATTGTTACACTTGACGGAGTTTTATAATAAATATGTTTAAAGTACTAATATTTTTATAAAAACAAAACATAATTGAATATTGATTGATTGAGACTTTCATGGTGTAATGGTTAAGAATATACTAAGACTAGCATAAACCAGTGACAAGTTCGACAAGCTCGGTATCAAGCAGTATGATATCATATTTCTATATGAAGTTATAAATATCAAGTGAAAATCATCTTTTGTGGACATTTCTGCAACATATATACGCCAACACTATTAATAACACAAATTTTTGAAAATATGGAAAATAAAAAATAATAAATATTAATTTTGTTTCAAATTTAAACTAAAGATTTATGTAGTTAGTTTCAAGGATAAACAGTGGGGACATAATTAGAGAAAATAAAATACAAAAATATGAAATATAATCAAAAAGATTAATTAAAAAACACAACAGTCAAAGATTTGAAAAATTATTTAAAAAATAGATAATATTATAATAAGAGTCATGTACTAACAGAGCATAAGTTTGTTTATTAACGCAAAGGGGGTTTAAAAAGCTAAATACAGATTCAGCAAATTTTCTGAGGTCACCGTTCTTTTCCTTATGTAAAATAATAGGATTTTTGGTATTGAAAGTATGATTTAAACTACTAATGTTATGTTCAGAAAACATTGTCTTAAACTGATTTGGATTTTTTTTTTTTTGGTGTGGTATGTATCAATTTTTTACTTGTCATTTTTTTATCTATAATATATTTTAAATTTAACCCTTTTTTAAACTTTGTAAAAATTCTTTTAGATACTGTAAAACACAAAAAAATTGTTGAATTATGGCACACAACAGTGTCAAAACGTATAAATAAACAATTCATTATTTATTGTTTTCTTTTATTTCGACGATTGGCTGAAAATCAACATTCAAGATAATATATATATATATATATATATATATATATATATATATAGTCCAGTCGTAAACAAGTGGTTGACCGTTGGGTTGCGCTCTCGAGGAAAAAAATAGGTTAGGATGAACGATAGTAAACACAGCTGATAGAACATGCAGTTCTGATATCTGATAAAAAATAATATTGATACATCGATATTACATGGACATCAGTATACAAAAAGACATATCAATAAATTCATATCAATTTAGGGAACATACAGCTTTTACTGAATAATTCTCCAAATAATACAAAAGCCATGTAAGGTACAAAATTTACAATATTTTTTATACATTTTAACTAGAACTTGTTTATGGTTTTAGTGTGTTTTTGCCAAAATTGCATTCGGTGATGTTCAGGATTAACACCAGCAGTAATATCGCGATCTATGGATAAATAATTTAATTTTTCTACAGTAACAGGTTCCCATTTTACTGGTAGAAAATCCGTTGGTTCCGAAATTGGATTACTAAAATATAAAAATATATGAAACATAGTAAAAATTTTGAATGTGAACTAATGACATGAAGCATGCTTATGAAAAAAAACTTACCCATATTTAATGAAATTCGTCCACATCGTGATCATCCTGTTTCTAGTCAATAACATAGTAGGTGTTTCTTTTACAAAAGTAACATATGGAGGAATTCTAAAAATATTAACCAATTCATCCATATGGCAAGCACCATCAATGCCATGATTTCCAAATAAAAGCTTGCTTATGGAATGTTCATCAAATTTATATTCGTAATAAAAAAGTGGCTCGGTTTGTTTTTCAACAGTTAATTTGACAAAATTATCAATACCACGGGTAAACCAATTGTCACCTGTGATATTTATTATTCCTTGTACATTACCAACAACAGATTGATTATTGAAGTAAAATTCTTTCATTGCTTTTGAAAGCTCCCTAGAAGCTTCAGATCCAATGGAAATACCCAAATCCAAAGGTACAAATTGCTCAAAATCTTCATCAAACTTTTCCCAAATATTTTCGTCCTTTTGGCTCAGCAAAGTCAATAAACCTTCAGCATCATTGAATCCTACTAAAACTGGTACTTTGTTGAAATTTCCGGAAAGCATTTTTGATAACGGTGTTTCGGTTAAGAATGGTTCGTGGGTTGAAAATTTTTTCTCAACAGATGGTACAAAGGGGAAATCTGTCAGTAGTTGTCCATCAAATTCTTTTGGAATTGTTGTAGTTGCTAATTCTTCAGCTGATATTTTGCCTAGGAAATTATAAGCTGCTGAAGCGTCCCATGGCTCAAAGCCTAAAACTTTGCATAGATCGAAAGCTCGCTAAGAATTATGAAATATGGAAAATTAGAAATATAAATAACAAATAAGATGCTATAGATATTACCTTTGTATGATTTCTTTGAACAGCCCAAGGATTCAAGGCAGTACCACTTTCTAATATTGCTCTTTGAAATAATCCGTTAGCACTCTCTGATAAAATCAGATAATGGACACTGGCAGATCCTGCAGATTCTCCTATTATTGTAATTTTTTGTGGATCGCCCCCAAATGCAGCAATATTTTTATTTACCCAGCGTAAAGCCATAACCTTGAAAACGATACATTTATAAAATAGTCATTTTATTTAAAAAGAAAACTGCATTAGTGTTTAATGTATCGAAAATTATTACTTGATCCATTAATCCCATATTTCCAGGAGCCATCTCATAATCCAAATTGAGGAATCCAAACACTCCTAACCTGTAGTTGATGGTGACGACAATGATGTCATGATCTATGAGATATTCTGGTCCATAAAATTCCTTGTTTCCTGATCCACTAACAAAACCACCTCCATGAATCCAGAATAACACAGGAAGGGAACGATTTAGGGCATTTGGAGGTGTATACACATTCAGAAATAGGCAGTTTTCGCTTCCTGAAACAATAATATTTAGATAATTACAACAAAATAAACCTTGAAAATGAACAATGTTCAAGCATATTTATTTTATGTGTAATTTATGATTTATGTTTTCTGAATTGAACAACTCACTCAGATAATTTTAGTTTCCGAAATGTATTGATTAAATAAAAAAAAGACTAAACAACCAATGGCGGTATGAGACTAACAAAATATGCAACTAATAAATCGTGGAATTAACTGCTTCAATACATAGATATAATTAATTTTAATTATTTAAACCTCTGAATTGTTGAGTAAGCATGTCCATTGAAGTGCAGACGTCTCCTTCAACAGTTGCATCATGAATTCCATCCCAAGAGTTTGGTTCTTGAGGAGCCTATGAATAAAATTGTAAATTTGTGAATAATGCATTGTGTTCTAAATTGAATTGCTTAAACGTTAAGATATTTGATAAGGCTTAAATAACCATTACAAAAATAATTTTACAGCATTTAAAGAATTGTAACTTTTGAAGTATAAAAAGACCTCCAAAAACTGGTAAAGGATCATTATTACAATTGAAAATTTTATAAAATTTGGATTGTATGAAGATTTTATGAAAAAATTAATGCAATTTGTTTGATAAAGCAAAAATAAATGTAAAAATCAACCAAATTTATTTATTTATTAGAAAACTAAAGTATTTTTAGTATATTAGAGTTTCATCAGAGTATTGATAAGAATCAGATGAAATCTAACTAGATCGCTTGTTTCTTTTTATAATTCACATATGACCTTATTATTTAAAACTATTAATGAATTATAAATAATGATTTACCTGAAATCTTAGTTCGTATAAAGGTGGCTTAGCATATGGAATTCCAGAAAATTGGTGATAGATTGTTTCATTTTGTTTAACGACCTCTTTTCCTTTCAAAACCCCTTGTTCAACTTTCACTAAAAGATCACAAAAAGTGCAATTAAAAATACTAAATATAATTAAAAATAATAACGTAAAATTCATTTTTTTTAATCTTTATGAGCAAATGTTATGTTTCAATACAGATTTATGATTGAGGATATTTTGTTTGTATAAAGGTCTTGATTACAATACACTATCTAATCTTGTAGAAATTTCTTGCTTGTAATTGAAATGTAATTTAGATTCATTAGATTTTGAAATATATTGATTGAATCAATATTAAATTAATTAACAGATAGTGTTGCAAGCAAAACAAAAAAACAAAGCACTATTTAAGGAAAATTTTAAATAATTAAATAATTAAACCTTGAATATGTACATTCAAGTAGATAATCTTCAGAGTAATTATTATATTCAATTTAATTTAATCGCCAAATTGTTGATGAAATAATATACTAAAAGAAGCATATTTTCTTTCGTAAATAAAACATTATTAGAACAGCACTAATATAATAATTAAGACCACATCATTCTAATTATCATATTTCTGCGTTTTCAGAATTCAACATAATTCTTTGATTGATGATCTTATTCCTAGCAATTTCCTTGATTATATTTTTGAAAATTGTAAATGATTTCCAGATTTAAAACAAAATAAAATATTAAGTTTAAGTAAACTTCGATTTAACATGCCAATATATTTTAAAACAAAAATCAAAAAAATTAAAATGTCAAAAAAATATAAATATTGAAATTAAAAATAAAAAATAAATAAAAATTGTTATGTAAAACAAGAATGAATTTATGACATCACAAGGTAAAAACGTTAAATATAAAATTACCTGAAAATATTTACTATAAACATCAAAGTATATGTAGTTTCCTAATGAAACGATATAAATTTTCATTCAATGAATTTTCAAGTTTAATCTTTTAGGTTTTGTATGAATAATATAAGTCTATTTAGATAGAATCTAGAACAAAGCTCATTTTATGAAACAAACTTCAATAAATCCATCAAAAAATTCCATTTCAGTGTTGGGAAATGCCATTTGTGCAGAATTTTTATAAATATGCTTATTTATTATAGTTTCTTTATACAAAGTATGCTATAATTATTATAGTATTTTTACAGCCCAAAATATGAAAACATACTCTGTATGAAATTTTGCTAATTCTCAAAACGCTTTTAATTTAGAAGCGAATGAGAATGATAAAATAATAATAATAATTATTATAATAAATAAATTATATAATAAATTATTGAGAAATGTTATATATTCAGAAATTGTATGTATTGTGTGTATAATATCATAATTTGACTACCCTTATAAACGATACAATGAAATTTAGGATATCTGACAATTTTTGTACTTTGCTGAAGTGTTTACTGCCCGCGAATATATAAAGATAACCAGAGTCAAAGCAAAAATATCTGAATTTGTGTTTTTCCTCATAGACCTTCTAGTGAAAAATTGTTTTATAATTATATAAATTTATTAAACTATTAATATTTTTTTCCAGCTACTTGATGCATGGAAGTTTCAGACATCACGGAAATTTTGCCGCCGCTCGATCTATGTTTAAGTTTTGCAGCCGGATTTTTTATAGGATTTGTTGTCGGCTTCTTTAGTTGGATTTCAAACTGGATCAATTGAAATTTTATTCTCAAACTGAATGAGGAATTATTTATATTATTTGGAAAATCCAGAGCTAATCCAGAATGGCATTGAAGCTACCGCGAATCGGTCTTGGGACCTGGAAGATGACGGATTCTAAGGAAACCGAGAGATTTATCTTCAATGCTCTGAGATTAGGATATAGGTAGTAATAGACTCTTAAAAAAAACTTATATTTTACGTCCTTAATTTTATTTTTTCAATAGGCATATCGATACTGCATTTATTTATAACAACGAACGCAGCATTGGTCGAGCTATAAAAATGTGGGAAAAATTGGATGCGAATAATTCTAGAAAAGATCTTTTCGTTACGACCAAGTTACCACCTTATGGTAACAGATCTACAGAAGTTGAAAGGTAAATTAAATAAACAAATAAAAAAAATTAAATCACAGTATAAAACGAAAATTATTAATAACCTTATAATCAACTATAATATTCTTGTCAACAATGGTAAAGCACAAAGAAAAATATTACTTATAAAAAATGTATTATAAAATTACAGATGCTCTATCTGTATCATTCTGGTAAATTATTAATAACAAAACATATAACTAAGTTTTTTAAATGCCAAGATTTATTCACATATAATAATTATTTTTAGTATAAATACCTGGTAAATGTTTTGCAGTGATCTAAGACATTTTTCATCTTTTTTTTTTTAATTTTTTGTAGATATTTAGAAGAATCTTTACGTCGTCTCCAATTGGATTATGTAGATTTATACTTGGTGCACCATCCATTTGCTCTACAAAGTTTTGGTTTCGATAATATGAAATCTCTCGAATGGGATCCTGGTGATTTGATTTCACATGAATCTTTATGGAGGGCTATGGAAAAACAAGTTGCCTATAAAAAAGCCAGGTACATAATTAAATATCTCATGATTAATTATAAATGATTTTTATCTCAATAAAATATAAAAGTCAACTATATTATTAAAAAAATTACCTGCATATATATAGCCATAGTGTACTAAAAAAAACACGGAAAAAGTGATTTCGCAAATTTATGCTAAAATTTAAAGACAAATATTGAATAATAGCTAGAGTAAATATGATATTTAAATTTTAAAAAAGCCTTCAATGAGAATAAATATAAATTATTTATTTGGCTTAACATGAAATTTTTTCATATAATATTTTTAAAAATGTAAAACATATTACATCTTAACGTCTGAATATTGAAGTCAATCTTGAAAAAAGAATTCTTGGATAAAAATACAAACTACATAAAATATCTCTGTTAATTTCTATCAATGAAGTTTACAAAGCTTAGTATTTCATAAACTAAATTTTATTTTTTTAAAAGTGAGAATTTTTTTCTATATGAAAAATATGAATGAAATTGTAAAATTAGGAATGTACTACTATAAAATATATATTTGTAAGATAAAAATGTGTTAGAGCAAAAAACTAGCAAATCATATACAAAATCATTAATGCTCTAAAAACTATATCAAGTTTGAAAGAAATAAGAATTTGAACTTTGATCAACATGTAAATTAATTTGCATCTAACCAAAATATCATTTTACAAAATGTGCTCTTCAACAATAACATTATTAATGTTGTTATCAATATTACTATTATTTATCAATATTTTATTTTAATTTTGTTACAGATATATTGGGGTATCCAATTTCAATAGGGCTCAATTGGAAGTTATAATGAATAATTCAAACATTAAACCTGCAGCTCTACAAGTTGAACTACATCCTTATATGCAACAAGTAATTTTAAAATTATTTTTTAAAATACAATAAATAGATGATAATTAAGTTCATGACAATATTCCGTAAAAACTATTTGAATTTGGAGAAAATAATATAAAATTTTCAATGAAAGTATTGAGCTTAGGCTTGTACTTGATCTTTTAGCCCAGTCAAAATAGACTCAAAGAATCCTTAACTTTGGAATAATTTGTAATAGAATGATTTGTAATATTTTCTCAAACAGAACAAATAACACTGTTCTTTGAAGGTTTTGAGCAAAATTTGAAACATATAGTGAACACATTATTATATATAATATTCATTGTTCGAATATTATGACACTATTCTATTCTTCAGATTTACTGTTTTTTTTTTTAATTGAAATTAAAGAAACTTATTATAGCAGTCAAATAGACTAATACCACTTACTATTGAGAAAATTAATAAATGTTACCTATCTCATATTGGTTACAATTTTTTAATTTTTTTTTTAATTTGGTATACTCCGTCATTAGTACTTTTTTATTACCAACTATATCTCAAAAAATCCCGAATTTTGAGAGCTGTTTAAGTTTCAAAAATACACATTTTTATTTATTATATACGCATACCAAAGCAAAAAGTATTTATTACGATTTTTTATAATTTTTTTTCAATTTATTTGTATTTTTTAGCAAAATCTAAGAATGTTCTGCAGATGGTTCGGAATAACTCTGATTGCTTATAGTCCATTTGGCTCTTATGGCAATTTGGTGAGCCAAGAATTTCCTTCGCCATTAGAAGACCCTTCCGTTAATAGAATTGCCACTGAACTTGATAAACCACCAGCTCAAGTAAGTAGAAAAAAATTTATGGAAAAAAATTAAAAACAATATAACAAAAAGTGCCTCACTATGACTTGAAACGTCGGAAAACGTAAATTTAGCAAGTCGGTTTTTCGTCCAAAAATAACCCCTTGGGAAAATTAATAATATTTTATGTTTTATTATTATTTTTAGGTCATCTTATCCTATCTGCTAAATCTAGGAGTGAACGTGATTCCAAAACCAAGCAATTATTGCCAACTGGTGGAAAACTATCATGCTGGAAGTATAGAGTTGTCTTTATCACAGATGAAATCTTTAAGAAAAATCGATAAGGATACTGAAGGCAGAATTTTTGACTTCAAATTCTGGAAAGGTGTCACAGATCATCCCATGTATCCATTCCCGGACGTCATTGCAAAAATGGTAAAGGCCGAGGCGCAGAAAAAAGAAAATTTCGAAGGAGCCAGATTTAATAAATATCAGGAGAGACATGACATTTAGTATCATGAATTTGAAAAAAATTGTATATGTTTATTTAGTTTTTTTTAATAAATATCTACCTATGAAATAGATAATGTTTCTGAATTGAAATATACCATATAATATTGATACCAAATATATTATAAATACAATATCTGGATTTTCATAAGAAAATATTTGCGTATCCAATAGATTCGAATTTTTTTATAATAAAATATTTTATTCTAATAAAATGATTGAATTTTAAACATGTATACATATTCATTTGTTACTATCAAAACAAAAAAAATGTATAAATAAAATTTAAAAAATCTAATAAAAAAAATTAATACATAATGAATTTCTAAATCTTATTGTTTCAGTATTATTCTAAATTCGAAGTTTTACAAATAAAATAGCAAAACTGTAAGTGTACTTTATATAATTAATATTAATAGTATTTTTTTTATTTCTGACATTTATACTGACAGACTAAAAATGATTACATAAAATTCAATTTTGCACAAAAAATTAAATTTATGAACTTGACGTGGATGCTATAACATTTATCACATATAACAATTAGAATATGATAATCTGACTACCCTTATTACGGTCATCAAATCAAATTTTGGATATAATAACCAATTTAGAAATAAAATGATAGTCAATTTTTGTCTGTCCGCAAACGTGTTAAACTGAATATGTATATCTAAGATGAAAAAATAAAAGACATAAAACTCTGAATTTATTGCGCTTTTTATTATATTAATCGCAACAAAATCGAAAATGAAAATATTTATATACATTTACGTTTCAAAACCTTCTGAACATTTTGGCATACCTTAGAAAAAATGGTTGTATGTGTGTGTGTGTATGTGTGGGCGTGTGTGTATATGCGCGGATACAAATTTTCCTCGACGATTTCAGAACCACGGGTAAACTGATTTGAATAATTTAAAAAACATTCGATTCGTATTGACAAGGAGACTAAAAAAAATTTTGGTATAGGAAGTTCGAGCAATTCGCCTTAAGGCACGATGCCATACACCACAAGTTTAGTACGATTTCAAAAACGACAGAAAAAACATCATCTACTCTCCAGAAATAATTAATAATACATAACTTTTTTTTATCATTACCTATTATTACAGAAAAAAAAATTTGCCTATATTATTGAATTTACGGATGTGTTATTCCAGAAACGCTCTAGAAATCAATATATTAAAAAAAAAAACAATTATTTTTTTAGAGAATTAACACATCATGTCGTGCAAAGTTAAACCAAGTCAATTAGGATGCAGAATTCGTATGCCTAGAATTGGCCTAGGTACTTGGCGTATGCAAGATTCTGAAAAAAATGAGGAGGCACTTCATAAAGCCCTAGAAATTGGCTATAGGTTACTATTTGTATAATAACTTTGCAAGGATTAATTTCCACATTTCCTATGAAAACTATTTTATAAAAACAGTTTTGGAAAATATTCCATATGTACAATTTTGGTCAAACTTATTTTTAGGCATTTAGATACAGCTTTCATATACGGAAATGAGACTTCAATGGGAAAAGTATTAAAAAAGTGGTACTCAGAAGGGCATTCTAGAGAAGAAGTCTTCATCACATCGAAATTACCACCTTTTGGATTGAGGAGGGATGAAGTTGGCAAGTTCGTATAAAAGGATGATCTTTTATCCTTATTTTGAGTCCATTTGTTTATCTAATTATCCATCCATCTATGAAATAAAATATTTTTACAAATCGACGTGTTCATCATTATTTATGTAAAAAACGATCCATGGACTACAATTTTTTGTCTTATTGATGTGGTCAAAAAACACTATGATTAATATTTTCTAAATTGTGTGTATTTTTAACATAATTATGTAATTATTTATTAATTTTCTTTTCAGATACTTATGCATGACTCTAGAAAAACTTCAAACGGACTACATAGACTTATACATTGCCCACATGCCATTTGGATTTTATCCTCCAAAGAATTTAACTTTGGATCCATCACAATCTGGTGCTTTAGATTGGTAAAAATTACAAAAATAACATTTTAAATTGAGAAAACTATGTGTTTGCTAAAATATTTTTTTTCCTATTAGGTCTAACGACCCCAATGAGAAAATTAAATGGGATTACTGTACTGATCATGTTGATATGTGGAAGGGCTTCGAAAAGCAGTACAAAGCTGGACGAGCTAAAAATATAGGAGTTTCAAATTTTAATGTGAAACAATTAGAACGTATCATGAACAATTGCGAAATTCGCCCTCATTGCTTGCAAGTCGAGATGCATCCATTTTTGCAACAGGTGAGATAATGAAAATTTACTAGTAAAACGAGATAATGGAAATTTACTAGTAAAACTTTCCAATTTTAAAAGTTTTTATTAGACTTTTTGATAGTTTAGATCAAATCTTACAATCACGTATCACCAAATTAATGTTACAAAGCAAAATTTGGTGATATATTTCAACCATAAGACTGATAATCAAAATCTAAATTGGTAAAGTGTAAATTATAAATTATAAATATTTTGCATATTCAAATTCTTCAATTTTAATTATCAAAATTACTTTTATTTTTAGCAACATTTATCTTGCTATTGCCGTTGTAATGATATGGTGTTGGTTGGATATAGTCCTTTTGCAAGTTTTGGAAATGCAGTGGCAAAGAATTTAAAAAGTCCATTTGACCATGAATCAGTTAAAAAAGTTGCCAAAGAAATTGGCTGCACACCTGCCCAGGTCAGTAACTAATGATAAAATTTGAAAATAAATCCTAGAGTTAAAAAAATCAAGAACTAAACAGTTCTTTGTAATATATAAGTAGAGTGTCATTAAAAATGCCAGGCTCATTTTTGAATAACTTTGAGTAGATTTAAAAGTTTCTGCTTCTATTTGTCTTAATGAAAGAACAAAGACTAGTTTTATTTAAGTTTTAAAAAGAATAACTTCATTTTGCCAAATAATCACTTTTATACTAAAAAATTTTAAAGTTTACCGATCATTCTCTCGATTTTTTGCACATATCAAAACATTTTTGCAAAATTCCTTCAGGCAGTTTTACTATTACAAGTGATTTATAACTATAATTCTTAAAGATATGTGGCTGATTTTTTCCTAAAAATACCATATCAGAGTACATAACTTGAAGCTTCTAAGCAGAATAAGTTTGGTTTTTAAATTAATATATTACAAAATTATTTCTTAAGGCAATATTGGCTTTTATTATGCACTTGGGGGCAATTCCAATACCGAAAACAAATGATGAAAAACAAATGAAAGAAAATTTCGAAGCACAAAACATTGAATTAAATCTGAAGCAAATGAGGTTGCTGAAGAAACTTCATATTGGAGAAGAAGCCAGAGTATTTAATTTTAGGTAAGAAATAAATTAATAATAAAATGAAATGAGAAAAATTTAAATTAGATTTTATTTAAATGTTAGAGAATCTAAAAATTAGAGAAACACAATAAGATTCTTATAAGACATAATAATAAAATAAAAAACATAATAAGATTCTTATGGGCCATAATAATAAATTAAAGAAACATAATGAGATTCTCATGAGGCAATAATAAAATGGAAAAACAATATAATAAGATTCTTAGAAGACATAATAATAAAATAGAGAAACATATGAGATTTTCAGAAATAATTACAAATATATTTTTTTTTAAATGGTTTGCCGAGGTAATGAGTCTATTGCTTAGTACTAAAAACTTTTTTAAAAACACTTTAAAAATTATAATAAACTCTTATAATGTTTTCATATTAATAATTAAAAAAACTTAGAAATTAAATTATTATATATTTCGCTTTATATAATATATTAAATTATTATTATTCAGGGAATGGGATGGCATTTTAGACCATCCTGAATATCCCTGGAAATTACCTGAAAGCCTTAGATGCAAGTCTCATTCGAAAAAGAGCGGAAAAAAGTCAAAAGCTGGAAAAAAAGAAAAAGCGCCCGAGAAGAAAGCGAAGAAATAAAGTGTTAATTCAACATGTAAACATGTCCATATTTGAAAAAAATATTCATCTTAAAAATTGTAAAATGAATAGTTATTATATCAACAAAACTGTTTCAGAGTGAAAATATATTGCACTAATATAAATGAAAACTTTAGAAAAATTAGTGTTAATTTTAGTATAATGCATCAAGCTGATTAGTTTTCATTAAAGATTGGCTGAGCCAATTCATAATATAAGAATATGAAATAAAAAAAATTTGAAATACTAGGATAACTTTGAGATCTGATTATACAGATTTTTATAGTTTAATTTTATCAGTAATAGAGTAGTTAGTTCATAGTACATAACTCTAAAAAAACTGTTTAAAAAATAATCTAAAAATTGGTTCATACCTTTACATGCCTGTAATTCCAAAACGTTAGATATAAATTAATTTGTTGAGTCAAAATGATGGTCAAATTACTAAACACCAAACTGCAGTTTTATTCTTTTAGAAATTTGTTAATGTTTTTCTTCAATACTCTCTTCTCTGTAATATAATTAAAAATGTAAAATTATAAATTGATTAGTCTGAATAAAAAATATACAAAAATAAAACAACCAAACATTGCATCTAATATATTTATTACATAAATCAATATCTTTTGTATAGTTAACAAATAAACTATGAAGTACGTTACATTACAAATATATCACAAAATAAATCATTTTAGTTTATGACTCTATTATACAACTGTTTCTTTTTCACTCAGAACCCGAATTCCGTGTTCTGTAAATATAAATTTTATTATATCTTCATAGCTTTTGGAAGACTTCATACAACTAGTGCTATCAGATACATGTAGCTTTTCATTTCCATCAAAATGTGCAGAATTACTACCATCTTTAGTGCTATAAGTACATACCTCCGATTTTAAAACTGTATGGCCGCCTAGAGAATCCGTTACAACCTTAACGGCTTGTCCGGGATGAAGAAATTTTTTATTAGATTTTCCTTCAGTTGTTTCACCACAACAAAAAACGTTAGTTTTAGATTCTGGTAGTTTATTGGTATTCTTAGTTAAATCTTCATGTTTAGTGACTTTTTTGTCAGATTTTGGTTCGTTATTTATAATGTTTACTCTTGTTTCAGTAAAATCAGTTTCATCCATTGAATAGGTATGTGAAATTGGATGGAGCCGTATTTCAAAGTCAGATGGTGATTTCATTAAGATGTCGGCAGGAGAGGGAATGCCTGAACTTATATTTCTATTTGTATTATAAGTTGGAGTTAAGTTATACTTACTACATCCACGAGAGCACAAAAAAAAGAATAATGGTTTATCACAATATCCTAATAAAGACTAAAAATGCATCGAACACTTCAAAAATAATAATTATTTTCTCACATAGTTTTTGCTCCATAAAGTTCGTTCTTTATGCAATAATCTATCACTTTGTCGTCTATCAAATATTTTACTGACTCGTTACGGCTCAGTAGCCTTCGGATCATGGAAGAACTTACTTCATTGGGAACCCAGTTCGTTACTATAGTTATATTTCTCTGAGAACAAATATTTGTTTAAAGACCTAATTATTTTTTTAATCTAGGGTAACCAAAAAGTTCTTACCCGGTATTTTGTCAACTGATCAGAGTTAAAAATAAATTGTTCAGGATTACTACCGTATCTTGTTATGACAACCAACCCGTGATCACCTAGTATGGCTTCCAACTATGAATAGATACTTGAATGTTTAGTATAATATATAACGGCAAGACTTTATTATGCAAATTAACTACCGAAATATATATGCATTAAAAAATCAATTGATTTCTATCCAAAGAACAAAATTCTTAAAAAATTATATGGGTATAATAAGTAAAATGTAAAAATAAGGCTTACATCATCATAATTCCACAATCCTGGAGTGGCAAAAGACTCCAATAAGTCAGCCCCACATAGGAGCTTTACTGTAACCCCTTCATTACAAAACCCTTCTGGATGATTTAATAATGAAAAAGGCATCCACTGGGGTATTTCCACTTCATTTATTGAATCTCGATCTTTGAGAAATGCATTTATTTTATTCTGTGGAGAAAAAAAATAGAAATATTATCACAAAACTAATCAAATAAAACAACTATATTTAAAATTACATTTGAAAACTAGCTGTAAGTGGAATTCTGTCTTGAGGCAATTATGGCATCGTGCCTTAAGGCAAATTGCTGGAACTTCCCGTACCGTAACGAAATGTTCGAGGAATATTGAATGTTTTCAAATAGATTATTATAAATATTGTAACATTGTCTAATATTTATAAGAATTATATAAACTGAATTTCCAAGTTTAAGTTATTTGTACTAAGTATATTAGAACTTTAGTCAGAATTAAAAATAAAATCTGAATTATTTTCGATATACAAAAAATTAAAAAAAAAAAAAAAAAAGTTGAAATTTTTTTTTCCAAAATCAATTATTTTGTTAAGACAAGCAGAAAGTTCTTTGAATCATTTAAATTGGACGCTTAGTTCTCTCAAAAACTGCCATTTTTCACATATTTAGCTCCGTATCTTCAAAATGGCAGGATCTGCCTTTGCCAAAAACTATTAAACACTTCTCCCAATCATTACTAATTGAATGTTTTTTAGATCATTCAAATCGGATACTCCGTTCTCTCAAAAAGTCGATTTTTATTTTCTGCACTCTTTGCTTCGTATTTCCAAAACGGCGGGACCTGCCTTTGCCAAAAACTAATCAGCTCTTTTCGCTATCAATAGTAATCGAATGTTTTTTGAACCATTCAAATCGGTGGATCCGTGCGCCCGAAAACGTGACTGGAAATTTGTATCCATACATACATACACACACACACACACACACACACACACACACATCCATTTTTTCTGAGGTATGCCAAAATGTTCAGAAACCTTCAAAACGTCGAGAAATGTAAAAATTTTCAATTCCGATTTTCGGCCCATTACAATAACTTACCCTACGGGAAGTTAATAAGTTTAAAGACCTGATAATAAAAAGTTAAGATGGAATAATTTTAATAAACAAACAAAGTTTTAATAAACAAATGTTTAAATAAAATCTGAAAAGTAGATCAACCACAAAATGCTTTGAGAACTATCGTAATCAATTTTTCCAAAAACCTCATAAGGTTGTACAAGATAAATTGAAAAGTGGCGCTTAAAGTAAATAAAATGAATGTTACAGTATGATTTGTTATTTATTTACTTAACTAAATTAAAGATTACTAAATCTTTATTACTAAAAACTAAAGTCCGGTACACACGAAACAAGTATTTCTTGTAAGAGGATTTCTGTCAAGATTTCTGGTAAGGTGTGCAAGAATTTTGCGCCAGATATTTACTTATTTTATAATTAATAATAATTTTGTGCATTTTCAAATAGATTATTATAAATATAGGCCTAAAATGCACTAAAACTTAAAAATGTACAAACAGAGCATTGTGTGAAATGTAGCAATAAACATATACGTATCGTATCTGATTAGGATGAATTCATAATATGATTTAATCTCATATTTCTAAAAAGTAAATCAAATAATAATAATAAAATAATAAAATGCTGCAGCTTAACATAACAGAAACTGAATAATAGAAATTATATCAAGGATGCTGCCGTTGTGAATAGAGAGCTTAAATGTTAAACCTAACTGGCAAGATCGTAAAATATGTCAGGCAATATCGTAAATTATAATTTATCAAACTAATCAGGAAATCTGGTGTCTTCTGTACCGAGCTTAAGACTTAAATTTGAACTACTAAGTGGCAATATCAAATAATTACTTGATGGTATTGTAAAATAACCCTGGTTCTCGACCATCCCTCCTGTTGACATTCCCAAGACGATAACTTAATCCAGTCGCTTGACTGTAAAGCTAATTTAAGCATTTGGCATCGATGTGAGCTGGGTGCAAGTCCTTCTTTTGAATAAGCATCATGCACTGGAGAGGCTATACCTCCAATTACGGAGCAAATATTCATACTGTGTAAATAGTCCCTTGCAAGTTCTATAAAATGAATTATGATAAGATAACAAGAAATTTACTTTAATATTATAATTTCTACATACCGAACATTCGAAAATGCATGGGTGTCGGTGGGCTGAAGGAGCCACATGCTAGTAAAATAACCTTATTGCTCATGTTTTTCTTAATTGGCGAACATAGCACTTTATAAATGTTTTGATTGATTAAATTAACATTTGATCTTATCAACTCACTTAATGAAGATTTCTGTTAAACGATAAAAACATATTATTGTTGCAATAAACGAGAATCAAAGCAAAGTTTGACGTTTATTATTTAACTTTGGTATGATAATGATTTTTCGTTACGTCACATAGAAGGTGCATTGAAGCTCATTTTCCTACCGTGAATTTCTTATGCAAGTTATTCCAAATGCCATTCAATTTTTTCACTTTGAAACAGTCAAAATATTTCATTGTAACATAATTTTATGCTTAAAATTACATAATAGATCATTTATAGAAATAAATGTTGCTTATCACAATTAGTTGCTTTTGAATTTAGCGCCTTTGTTCGTACATCAATGTTAGGTTGCGCTCACACGAGAAGTTTTAATTGAACATTGGACATCACTGTCGGATATCCGCAAACGGAAATGATTATTATTAATAGTTATTATTAGTTTAACTTTTAAAATAAATTACGACTAGTGGGGCGCATGGCATCGTGCCTTAAAGCATATTGCTGGAACTTCCCGTACCGTAATTAAACATTCAAAGAATAAAATTAATAAGTCAACAAAAATGTCTATGAATAAAAATTATAAAAACTAGAATTTTCATCATTTGTTCCGACAAAATGTGAAAACTTATTACGACTAGACAAATAAACAACTAGATCTGCCTGTGCCAAAAACTAATCAGCACGTCTCCTTATCAATACGAATCAAATGTTTTTTGAATTACTCAAATCGGTAGATTGGTGTTCCCGAAATCGTCGACGAAAAATTGTATCCGCTCACACACACACACACATACACAATTGCACACACACATACATCCATTTTTTCTAAGGTATGCCAAAATATTCAGAAGGTTTTGAAACGTAAAGATATATAAAAAAATTTCATTTTCGATTTTTTTGCGATTACTATAACTTTCCCCACGAGAAGTTAATAAAATAACTTACGCATAGATAAGTAAACATACTTACGGTTAATTGAAGCAATAATAAATTTTTTTGAAAATTATTAAAGACATTGAATAAATAAAAACGCTGATCATGCTTATCAAGCCTAACATAATATACATTCGGGTTATAACCTTAAAAATGGTTGTCATTAATTTATACATAAATAATTGTTTCTACTTAATCTCTGGTGTAAAAATTAGATAAGAACTCATATCTTATCTTAATAGTATTTAAAATAATTTAAATATCCGATAGCTTGTGCTGCTGTTTATATATTCATACCAATGACAGAAAATGCAAAATTATATTATACAAAGTTTTCAATGCAAAATTTTACATAAATCCATAATTATACAAAATGTAGATTATTTTAGTTAGCCAGCTTTCGGGCAAAATGTCTTTCAAAATTTCAAGTATTCAATTTTTATTAGTATGTATAGGGATTACATTTTTCTTAACTTGTACAATAAATCTATTCACAAAGTTCGACAACTGTAATTGTGCAAATGAAAAAGAAATAAAACAAATTATATCAAATCCTTATACCAATTTTAAGCCAATATTTCCTCATAAACTAGCAGTATTAGTTCCTTTTAGAGATCGCTTTGAAGAACTTTTAGAATTTGTTCCTTACATATCAACATTCTTATTCAAACAAAATATTGCACATCACATTTTTATTCTAAATCAAGTAGATTCATATAGATTTAACAGAGCGTCTTTGATAAATGTTGGGTTTTTAGAAACATTAAAAGATTATGACTATATAGCGATGCATGACGTCGACTTGCTTCCTTTAAATAGTAATTTATCCTATAAGTATCCTGAAAAAGGTATTACATTGGGTTGAATAATTATTTATTTATGTTAATTTTAATGTATGTTGATTTTAAAGGACCTCATCATGTTGCTGCTCCATCATACCATCCAAAATATCATTATGCAACATTTGTTGGTGGAATTTTACTTATAAAAAGAGAACACTTTGTTCTTGTTAAAGGTATGTCTAATCAATATTGGGGATGGGGCTTAGAAGACGATGAGTTTTATGTTAGAATAAAAGAAGCTAGTCTTTCAATAACAAGGCCAGAAAATTTAACTACAGGCACCACCAACACATTTAGGTAATAGAAAATCACTATAATTATTTATTGCCTTTTGATAATTGTTTAATTTCTTTCTCCCTATTTTAGGCATGTTCATAAAGCAGAACACAGAAAGAGAGATACTGCCAAATGCTACAATCAAAGAGAAGTTACGAGAAAGCGTGATAGAAAAACTGGATTGCACGATGTGCAATATCAAGTTGTCGACCGTAAAAAAATTACCATAGAAGATTTCAGCATAACAGTTCTAAATATAAAATTATCCTGCAACAAATCTCTCACACCTTGGTGTGAATGTCCAGATAATAAGAGCAATGCAAAAAAACCTGTAAAGACAAATTCAGACATGACAAAGTAAAATTATAATTATAATTTTAATATATTAATCTAAATATATAAATCTGTGTTTTATTTATCCCATAACAATCACATTTAAATAATTCAAAATAAAAAAAGTATTAAAACAAACATACAAACATCACCGCTCATTTTACATTCTAACTTTTTGAGAAATATTCCTGAGATCCTTTAGGATCTGGTTTAATTGTTGCAGGATTTGTTTCAGGATTCCAATTTGCTGGACAAACTAGAAAAATATTTTCAATTAAAGAAACTTAATAACTACTTGAAACTTTTAACCTTAAAAATAGTTATAAATGTTAAAAAAGATATGAAATCTTTTTTTCAGCAAATTAATATTTTAATCATAAAACTTACCTTCGCCGTGTTCTTCCACAAACTTGAATGCTTTTATAATTCTTAAAGTTTCTTCTACTGATCTTCCAACTGGTAAATCATTTACCGACATTTGTCTCACCAAACCCTGCAACATAAAAATATTGAGATAAATAGGGAATAATATCATTTTTGCTTATCATATCCTAATAGACAATAAAATTGTTAAAATCTTATGCTTGTAAAAAGTAAAAGTATCCATATTTACCTCCTTATCGATAATGAAAAGACCTCTCAATGCTATTCCATCTTTTTCAAGTAGTACACTATAGTCTCGTGAAATTTGTTTATTGAAGTCCGAAAGTAATGGATAATTCAAACCACCTAAGCCGCCTACCTATAATTGTAATCAATTATTGAAAAAATGGAATTTAATATCAAATTCAGCTCAATATGAATTTCAATGCAAATTTTATATATAATTAATATAAAAATAAAACTAAAATTATAATTACTTTTCTATCCATGTTAATCCATGCTAAGTGGCTAAAATGTGAATCCGTTGAGCATCCAACAACCTCAGCACCGATTTCCCGGAACTGGCCTATTGCATCACTATAAGCACGAATCTCCGTTGGACAGACAAAAGTACTAAAAGTATAAACTAAATTAGAATTGCATAAATGATAGATAATGTTATATCAAATAAAATTTCATGTAACTCACAAATCTAAGGGGTAGAAGAACAATACCAAATATTTGCCTTTATAATCTGTTAAGCTGATTTTCTTAAAATCACCATTGACAACTGCCATACCTTCGAAATGAGGGGCTGGACTTTGCACCATCGGTGCTAGTAGTCGGCTTCCTATTTCTCATAAAAAATAATTTTAAAACTAATAACCAAAATTTGTTTTAACATTAGTTCCTTTTGCATGCAAAATATAAATAAAGATCCTAATATTTGTATACGGTTCACTATTATAGTTCAGTATTTTGTTGATATTGGATAACCATTTAAAATCTGTATATAATATTAAAGTTTACATAAAATATCCAGAACAATAGTATCAAAAGCTTAAAACTATTATCAAAATTACTGTTGGAAACAGACAATTACAATTTATAATAATTTGTTAGGTTACATCGATTAAAAATTATTTTGAATTAAATAAATACCTGTGTGCAAATAACATTTTTTTACATTATCACAAACGACTCTTCCAGTATTGAAGTTAATCTGAAAATAGAGGCAAAACATTCATGGTAAAATTGATTTAACACTATTGCATATAGCATAAAAGTCATATATAAATACTTTAGAGAGAATTTTCATAAAAGTCGTCATTCTGTTACAATAGTTATTGGAGAAAGTGTGAAAAATAATTTATGTTTTGGTGTATCACGATAAATCAGTACTAAAAATTTACATTCATTAAACTAAAAATTTTAATTATTTAGGAGAGCTGGCATTGCGTAATGTCATTTGAATGTTGGTCCCAGGGTTGCCATTGTGGAATAATTTAAAAAATCTAATTTGTAGCGCGCGATTCAAATAATTAAACAATAAGTGTGACTACATTGAAACCAATGAATATAAACAAGCTATATTTATGTTTATACATAAAACTAAGTAATGTATATTTACCAGATCATACAAATTGAATAAACAGCAAAAAAACATATTATTACTTTATAACAAATCATATTGAATTATTGATAAATATATCACAATTTATTCAGGCAAGAGATATGCATTTAGGCATTATACACATTTATTACAAATAATTAATCATAACCTGATATCCTTCAAACTCAATTGAAAAAAACATGATTAAAACAATTAAGGAACCATTTTTTACTCTACTAACCTTACAAAAATAATAAAGTACATATAAAAACTAATGCTAATTCATGAGCATAATAGATCACTAAATCATTTACTAGGCGAATACTTTTCCCACTTTCTGTGATTCAATTCCTCAAAATTATCACAATGAATAGCTATATTCTTGAGATAAATAGCTAGATATAAAAGTTCTTTATCTTTATCTCTATTTTGATGAGCATTTCTAAATGCACGTATTCTCAGACCAGATTGTGGGTTCATTAAAAAATTTCTGCGAATATCATCAAACATAATAGTGTTTTTTGGAGAATATTGTGAAAATTTTCCCCATATCACGGCAAGTGGTTTTACCTGGAAAAATTATAAAATAATTTTGAAGACATACTATAAAGGAATTTCTTTAGTATCATATTTAAAGTTTTTTTTTCAATAGTTGAGACATTACTAGTATTTTACTTTTGATGTTGATAAATACTACATACATCAACAAGTCCAATTTTTGGCAAATCAACACTTATCATAGCACGTCCATCAACATGGCACATTATTTTATAATCTGGATTATTGCTAACACCTAGTAATTTCATTTTTTCATCTATCCACTTCATTCCAGTTGCAGACCAAATAATAATATCATAATCCTCATAGGCACTTGCAAGAAATTGATGTAAGTATGGTCGCATCAGTTCTAGAGCTAAAAGTTAAATTCATTTTAATAAATTGCTATTAACACATGATAACAATTTTGTTTGATATCAATATTTATCATTACCAGATTCTGCAGAAGATCTATGATCAAACAAAGTGTAATCAATATCAAGTACTAATAATTTCTTTCCTGGTCTTGGTTCATTAATAATATCGATTTTGTACTCTTTAATTCTTTTATCAATTTTGGCTTTGTATATATCCCTATGTTCAATTGGTACTTCAACCTCTTCAATATCGAGATCGCTAAGAACTTCGGGTATATCTGTAGGAACTTTAGAAATATTTGCAATGTCTTCTTCTAATGATCCCATGAGCATCAACTTAAAACCAGGTTTGAACTTGAAACTATCGAGAGTTGCATCATCCGTTGGAGTTTTACCTGTAAAAATATATGTTTGTTTAACAAAATTATAATATTAGAACATATTATGCTTCATAATAATAATAACGTTATTATATATGTTTCATGCAATTATAAAAGGCATATTAATAAATATATATAGGTATATGTAATATTATGGTGCTATAAAATTAGTTAAATGTGAAAAATGATGTAAAAAGACTATTATGCTTGAATAAATGTAAATAAAAATTGTTTGTTATATTAGTATTTATACCTAACATCAAATGATACCTTTTAATTTCAAATTAAGTAGTTTTTGTCTATCAGAACGGACACCAGTTTGCTTCTGTATGGCATCTTTCAAATCAGCAACAGTATCATTTTGGGACAAATTTAATATTTCATATTCCTTCCCGTTCCATTTTACGATTAATTTTACTTCGCAATCCATACTTATAATAATTTGTACTTAATTTGTACACACGTATTTTGTAATTCTTTCCAACCAATGTAAACTTGCACTCCAAATGTAGTAACAAAAGTAGTCTTTCGAAATTGTTTCAATTGAGTTGAAATTTATTTATATATATTTATTATGCTAATATATACATTGAGCATTATTGGTTGTTTAAAAGTGAGTAATAATTCTTATTTATTTCATGTCATTTATGTTGATCTGTTCTGTCAAGCTCAAGCACTTATTTGACAGATGATATGAGGACAGATGACAGATGATATGCAAAAATGATATGAAGTTAGCGGCAAACTTTTATATTTTGCGGATTCAAGATGGCGGACGCGGATGTTGATGAAACAAATCCGATGAAAAACAACCCCGGCTTGAAATTTCAATTTAAATCAAAATATATGAGCAAATAACAGTGTTTGGCACTATAAATATAGTAACAGTAACGAAAAACATAATTTATTAAATACTATTTGGTCAGTAAATAAAAATTACAACGACCAGTATAATTGATTAATCATAGATATTAAAAAATCTATTTTTATTGATCGGATATCAATTTTCACTTTAACACATTTTAATATTCAGTAATATAAATCATAAACATATTTGGGAAATATAAAATATTTGAGTAAGTCGCTTACTAGCCTTCGTCTAACTTGTTTGTGCATTTTTGTATCTCTTTTATCTATGTTTGCATGTAGGATTCAATGTCAGAGAATTTACTACATGAGCTGTCATTTGTGTTCATATTTTTATGATTATTCATCTTAAGTACATAGTTCGATAATTTTATACGTAATTAGGGATCAATATAAAGTCTATTTATTAAATTATTAAACTGGTGATAATCTTGTTAAGCTTTTATATATTTCCATTTCATCTATTTCAACAAATATTTGTCGGCGTAAGAGATTAAAATTTTATAGGTTATGTCGAGTTAATTCACAATTTAAATTGATTTTGCTAGTTAAAACAATTAAATTAAAATGTTAATATTTGAGTTTTTACTATTTTTGTGGTCTATTTCGTGGACGAATTTTGTTGCTGCACAATGGAATACAAATGATTACATGAAAAGAGAACATTCTTTAGTGAAACCATATCAATGTAAGTAAAAAATTAGATATAGTCAATGTAATGGACAGAAAATGTAATATTAATTTTCAGCTCATATTTCTATTCATAAAAATATTAAAAATTTTATATAATACATGTTATAGACGGAAAATCAATAAAATATTTATTTTGTGTTGAAATTCTAGCATCTGGTATGGCGATACCATATTGGGAATTTATGGGCAGCACAATGGTTACCACAAATTATGTTAGAATAACGCCCGATCAGCAATCAAAAACCGGAGCAATATGGAATTCTGTTGTATGTATAAATTTCTTAAATTACATATTTGTAGGAAAACCTAACTTTAATAATTAACTTGTTTACTTCGATGTTGTTTTATCATTTAGCCATGCCAAACTCGTAACTGGGAATTACAAATACAATTTCACGTTCATGGGAAAGGCAAAGATCTATTTGGAGATGGAATGGCAATATGGTACGCAGAGCAAAAAATGATTCCGGGACCAGTTTTTGGAAACATGGATTTCTTTAGGGGTTTAGCTGTTATATTGGATACTTATAGCAATCACAATGGAGCACATAATGTAAAGCTGTCAAAATTACATTTTTAAAATTTTAATTAGAGTAAATAAATACAACTTATCTTTTAGCATCAACATCCTTACATATCTGCGATGGTAAATAATGGTACATTACATTATGATCATGATAGAGACGGAACGCATACGCAACTTGCAGGCTGTGAAGCTAGATTTAGAAATTCAAATCATGATTCGTACATACGTATTCGTTATGAAAATGATGTTCTTGGTGGTAAGACTTATTTCTTATAAATATTTGTCTGTGTAGAATGTCTTCTATATATTCTTTACATATAATAAGAAATTTCTCTGTGTTTTAAAATATTTAGAAGTATGAGTTAGAAAACATAACTCATATTTTATTTATATGATAATCAAAAAAATGTATATCTTGAATTTTAGTGGCAACTGATATGGAGGGCAAAAACGCGTGGAAAGACTGTTTTTCAGTAGAAGGTGTAAAGTTGCCAACTGGCTATCATTTTGGAGTATCTGCGACCACGGGAGATCTTTCTGATAACCATGATGTACTTTCCTTCAAACTTTACGAATTGGATCCACCTGACGTATGTTGATAACTCATACATAACAATATTAAAATATATATACACACACACACACACATATATATATATATATATATATATATATATATACATATATATATTTAAATATAATTAAAATTATACTTACCAAATATTTGCTCCAACATCTCAACTTTTATGTCCATAATAGCCCATTTTTGTGTAGCATTTGACGAGCCACTATTTTAATTCATTTAGCATTTAATACAAAATAATTTATACCTACAAAAATACAAATATCTGTGTTATTATATAATTGTCTATCCTATAATTTTGATTCTTTTTTTAGGCTAAAGATCAAGAAGACAGGTCAAAAATAATGCCATCTGCTTTACTTTTTGAACCACCTCGTGATCATACAGAAGATCCAAAACCATCAAGTTTATCAGGACTTAAAATATTTTTGTTGATGCTCGTTGGAGCTATAGCTTTAATAGTGTGTGTGGTTCTTGGAATAATGTTTTACCAAAAACATAAAGAAAACAGCAGGAAAAGGTTTTATTAAATAGAAAATAAATATTTTCTGTATATCATGTGTATTATAATGTATAAATATTTCGATGTATTTTTTTTAAAGAGAGCTATTAGTTTTAATGAATTTTAATAGCATATGCTGAGCGTTGAGAAATAACACTTAAATGTAAGATTTTTAAGATGAAACGATTGTATCCTTTGTCCATAGACTGAAACTACACGTAATTAACAATGGTAGAAACTATAAGATTTATAAAGTGTGGTATTTTACTAAATTATTGTTTTTATTTATTATTATTTGATATAACTTATGAGTTAAAAATAAACAATAATTAAAAAAATATTTTAGGAATAGATTTTTATTAAGCATAATTGCCTTTACAGTAGATAAGCTCAAGTAATATGTTATATGTTATATGATGATAAGCTTAAAATTCACTTCCACTATGTAACCTAAGCAATATGTATAATACTATTAATTTAACGTGAATTTTAATATGGCAAATTAATTTTGCTTTGTCATATACATATGTATATATGTATATTGAATTTTAGGTCTTGGGTTACCATTTTCAATCTTGATATCTTCTTCAAATACAATCTTTCAAAATATCTTTCACTATGGCAGCAATATCAATATCGTCACTGAAATTTTCCTGGTCTAATAACACGATGATCTCTTCCAAATACATCATTAATAAATACGGCACATTCTTGTAGTTTTCCGTCATTATCGCATTGTATATTTCTGTTTGAATCTCTGATACATTTAAAAACTCATTAATATCGATTCCATATAATTCCAAAGCAACATTTTCAAAGTTTTCAATAATATTCATCGATATCAATTGGGCTTCAAAAGGATCAATTTCTGTACTTGGGTTCATATATCGTTGTTTTGTGAGTTTTCTCGCAATGACATCAAGAAGAAGAAGGTTGCTGTTAAGTTGCAAGTTACTTCTATCTATTCTTGTAATATTGCTGGATGCACTATCAAAACCATTATTACTAGTAAGACGTGGAACTTCAAATGTATCAGTAAATTCTGGATGTATAAGGGGTTTGGTAAGGTTTTGCACAAAAGTAGTCACAGCATTTATAGGACGGCGGAAAAGTGACAATATGCCGAAACGTCGGCTTATATTTTGATTCAGTGCGTTTTTCGATTGTTTTTCATAACTATCCAAATCTTCGTCATAAACATTTATTATAGAACGTTTTTTTGGATTTTTGCCTTCTTCAGTTGCAATTAGTATTTGTTGTTTAGGTTTATATAACATATAATATTCTTCAAAATCTTTCTGCCATTCGCCCAACTTCTCATACCATAAAAGATCATTTATTTTAATCTTAGTATTTTCTTGTATTATTTTGTTATATTCTGCTTTGGGTACAAGATTCATTTGATCACTCAATTTATAGCTCAACATAATTTCACCGTCTATAAAACCCTTTCTTGCTACTTTTGAAAATTTCGGAGGAGTTTCAAAATAACTACTAAGGGCTTTAACTTCTGCACTGCGCAAAGGATCGTTTTTTATCCAGTTACTTTCCATATTTTCGGTATACTTTGCTAAGCCTTGGTCCTTATCAAGTACTTTTCCAATAGCATTATTTTGAACTTCTTTGATTTTATATTTTATATTTTCTAAAGTTTTCAACTCATGATCTATTTTGAATTTGGCTTCATTTATTTTATTATTTGTCACTTCTGGAGAATCATCATTCAAAATTACAAATTGTTGATCAATTTTAGCTAGTATTTTATTCTTTTCCTTCAAATCAATTGAAGAATCGAGGATTCTTCTCTTATTGTGCAGCATTTTGTTTATTTCATTTTGGTTTGAAGAAATTGCATTATCAAAACTTGAGCGTACAGCACCTTCAACATTCTTTAAATCCACAAATCCTTGTTTTGTAATTATCTCTCGAAGTACATCCAAATTTTTTATTTTATTTTGTGTTATATCTGTTTGATAGTTAGATAGTACGGAATCAACATCCAATGCTTCATTTATTTTAGGAATTATATCTGTATCAAATATTTGTATGTTTTCTCTTTTTAAATCTAGCTGCGTGGTCTCTATTGCCTTATGCAATAGATTATTAACTGCTTCGTTATTACTGAGCTTTATATTAGTGGAATAATCTCCTTGATTTTTGTTATAATTGATAAATTCTGCGTTTGATTTCTTTTTATCAGTCCACATAACGAGATCGGGGCCATTATCGGTTTTTATAACTACCGTGTGGAGATTCCCAGTTTTATAGACTGCAATATCGGCTCCGGTAAGATGAGTTTGATAATTAGTATTTAAATCTTTATATATGGCTACAGCATGATTTGCAATATCGTTACTTTGTCTAATTACTGATTCCCGGTATTGTATCTGTCCTATATGTTTCGCCATTCGTCCTGCGTCGATATAATCATTACTTGATGTCAATCCATTAATGATACCATCGTAAGTGGAAACATCTTTAAAATCCCACTTTCCATCTGTTGCGGCGTCCCCATGCAAATACACAGAAACTCCTAGTGTGGCCACACCGCCAAAAAGTTTTGTCCCTAGTAATAATGATGCAACAATTTTTTGTTTTTTTAACTGTTTGTATAAGTTGACCAAATTTCTAGCGTAAAATTCTTTAGAGTCTTTAAAAAATTTAGGTACTCCGGATGCTCCTATAACTGCGGAAATAGATCCAACCCAAAAAGCTGGATTATTTATGTCCCATTTTGTTGCAAAACCGTTCAACACGAAACTACCAGCTCCAGAACCAATATTGATAACTACTTTACCAATAAAAGCAAATTTTTTTAATACACCTAGAGTGAGAAACTTTTTAATATCTAAAACAAATGATTTCAAACTCTTCGTAACACTTAAAATACCAACTCCAGACGTGGCACCTAGAAACAATGAACTCCACAATTCAGGAGACTTAAAATCCCATTTTGCTGGATTCCAACTGCCTTGACTTGATGCAATTTGACCAAACGCAAATGCAACTCCCGTTGTTGCGACAATACCCCATGCTGCAGCTTGAGAAAGACCAAGGCTGACCAATAATCCTGCAGATTGTACTGCAGCAAATGGAGCAACAGCGCCAGCAATTCCTCCACCTATTATACCCAACCAAGTTGACGTGCTTTTCCAGTCCCATTTAAGTGGATTCCAAGATTTATTTGCTGCAGCTCCACCTAAGTAGGCCCCACCTATGGCCAAACCAACAGCTAAAAAAGGCAAGAGAAAAGCAAATTCGCCATCTGGATCAATAACAGACACTGGCGAATTTCCTGCAAATTTATAGGGACTAGGATATTGATTGCGTGGATCGACTTGGAAGAAACGTCCGATTTCTGGGTCATAAAATCGTGCTCTAAAAAAGTAAAGTCCTAGTTCTTCATCCCATTCCTGTCCGGTATACCTGAAATAAGTCACAATAATGATAAATTCAATCTGGTAGGTAATGGCAAATTTTTAACTTCCCGAAGGAGAAGTTTGTTTTCATCAAAAAATTCGATTCGTTAATTTTGTTGTTTTCTCGACGTTTCAAGCCATTCCGAATCGAATGAGACCAAATTTGGAGAAAGTATGTGTGTGTGTGTGCGTGTGCGTGAACAGATTTTTTTTACCGTAAATCGACGTTTTCTCAAAAACGGCCGAACCGATTTCAAACATTTAAAAGCCATTCGATGTATCTCGAGGAAGACTATCGTTTGTCAGTTTTGCGCGACGATCGGCCGAGCCGTTTCTTGTAAATCGCAGAAAGGTGAAAAATTTTCCTTCCACGTTTTAACCCGCAAAGAATCGATTTTAAAAATTCAAAAACTGTTCGAAAGATATTGATTGGGAATGATACTAATTAGTTTTTGGTATAGATTTGCTGGCACAATTTTTTGCAATTAACTGTCGATAAAATTTTTGCCGACGATTTTTATGAAATTTTTTTTTTGATGGTAGATACCTTAGTCTTATAGATTATACTAAAATATTACGGACCTACGACTAGTCGTTTAATTTAAAAAATTCGTCAAAATTTGCAGAAATTAGTATCATTTTTTGTAGTTTGCCAAAATTAGACCTTTCATCAACGATCGCCCAGAAACGCCTGAACCGATTTCAGAAATTTAAAAGCCATTTGATGTACCTCGATGAGTATTAGTCGTTTCTTTGTAATTTGGACAAAAGTGTTAAACTTTTCGTCCACATTTAAGCTCATACTACCGAATCGATTTAAAAATATCAAAAACTGTTCGAAAGATATCAGTTGGGAATAATACTGATTAATTTTAGGTGAAAATGTACCGAGCCGTTTTCTTGTAATTAAATGTTGAAAAAAAATAAGCCGATTTTTATGGAACTTTTTTTTGGCGATATATATCATGGTCTTATTAAACTTACTGAAATATTACGGCCTTACGACAAGTAGTTTAATTTCAAAAATGCATCAAAGTTTAACAGAATATTATAGTCAAAATTTGTATCAAAAGTTGCTTTTGTGATGTGATGAGTCGAATATTATCGATTTATCAAAATTTAATAGAATAGGCTATCAATTTAGGGCATACAAGCACGTGTCTGTGCAATATAATTAATATAATTACAGATAATTTACATGTATTTGAGAAAGTTCTATTGGAAATCCCAATGTTTAGATTTGATTGAAAGCGATAACTTTATTTTTGAAATAAACAGTTGAAAATTTTATCTAATATCTAGATTTCAATTTCAGTTCATGCAACCTGCCTTAAGGCAAAATACCAATACCAACTAGTTAATAAATTAATTAGGAAAAGATATTTATATAATCTATGATAAATTATCACTCACCTATAACGGACTCCAAGTCCCTTAGAATCGAGTTTTCTCATTAGCCCTCCATATGGAAGGTAATCATAAGCTGCTACTACTTTATTATCTTGAACCACCAGTCTAGTGGATCCTTCATGATCAGTCAGAACAACAAAGAATTTTCCATTCCTGTAAAATCCTAACATCCCTCTTGGTCCGTAGACATAAACTGTGGTTACTTCAATAAGAGGAATATCGTCTCCCATATTAACAATTTCCTTTTCAGATAGGACTCTGCCGATGGAATCTCTGATGTATTGTATTTCCCGCAAAAAATTGCCATTTGCATCAGTGACACGTTTTGAAACTCGAAAACCTAAAGCATCATAACGGAAACTTATTTGCATCCCATTATCTTTTATAAATCGCGTCACGCGGTTTGATACTTTGTCGTACTCTATTTTTTTTATGCCTTTGTGAGATGCTTTAATCACATTTCCAAGATCGTCATGTTCCATTTCATGCGATATTTCCCTTGCAATTTTATGAAAGGATTTTTTACTAACAGCTTGGATTTGATTGTTGTTTTTATTATATTTCATTTCATATCTTTCATAGCCAGTATAGTAATGTTTGTGATTTCCATTTGCGTCGATGTCATAAGATTCAACATCAAATTCTGCTTGTCCCAATTGTGTTGCTTCATGCTTTAGAAGTAAGCCGACGACTGAAGCAATTGTAGAATTTGAATACTTATTCAAATTATCTTTGAACTCTTTCGTCAGAGGATCTGACAAATAATTTTTATCATTCAACATATTCCATAATTTTTGAATAATCGATTTGTTAATATTTTTGGGGTATATCCAATCAGAAACCAATTTCTCTAAATCCGACGATGTAATTTTTTTTCCAGCTGAGTATATTTTGAGCAGTACATTTTCAATCATAGATGTTAGGATTCCTAAGTCTGTATTTGTTTCTTTCAAATCTGAATATAACTGTTGAGGGACAAAAGATCTGCCTCTTTTAGCATGAGCATGTTTAAGAGCAAAAGAGTCTTTATTTTCTATAATATAGCCTTGACTCTCTAAGGAGCTCCATATATCTAGTGACTGCTTTTCAGTAATTCCGTTAATGTTAGAAAATGAATAAGGTTGCAGAGGCTTGATATTTGTATTATCGATGTAATACTTAGCTTTGGTCATTTCTTTATAGTTGCCATAGTCGTACGTGTGACCATATTGTCTTGGAAATCCTTTTGAACCTAAAACATGAGCAATATACCTTCCAGATGTTCCTTTGCTGCATGCTATAGGTAGATCTATTTCTAAATCAGGATAAAACACTTTGGCTTGATGTCCCTTGTCATCTATATATCCC
Organism: Ctenocephalides felis; assembly: GCF_003426905.1. Taxonomy (NCBI): domain Eukaryota; kingdom Metazoa; phylum Arthropoda; class Insecta; order Siphonaptera; family Pulicidae; genus Ctenocephalides; species Ctenocephalides felis. The sequence goes on along the minus strand of NW_020539725.1, from coordinate 57,596,490 downwards.
TTTTCTTTCAATTTATTGAAACACATCTCTGATGTTTTTGCTGATATAGTCGGTGATATAAAAGAATCCTCATTGATTGTTATATCTTGCTGATCTGCCCATTCATGCCAAGTCGCTAAAAACTTTGTTTTTGAAACTGTTCCATCACCGAATATTCGACCACCGTACGTACCGTTTGTATACGATATTTCTTCCGTCAAATACCTATCTTTTATTTTAGTTAAAAATTTTGGTTCATTATAAGTGTAATCCCTCACTAGAATATTTTTCGAGTTCGGTAAAAGAGTTTCCCGTATAATTATTCCCGCAGCATCATAACCGAATGTAGCAAATTTGTTGGGATGTTCCGGTGTTCCTATTCCGATGATTTGTCCTAATTTATTATATTCATACGTAATCACAAATGGTTTTCCATTGACCGTTTGTGGGTAATAAAGTTCTTTCAACTTTCCAAGTAAGTACTTGGATTTAATTTCCAAGGTAAGTGCATCATCAAAACTAGATACTGGTACAATCACACGTTTTGTTGAAATGTTTTCATTAATATCGAGCAAGGATTCTTCAACCAACGGTTCATTACCATTCATAGTAATAGTTCGTTTTACTGAATTTCTCAAAATCGGTTCACTAAGAGACTCTCCATAATTAAATTGTTGGAATACTGTCTTTTCAGGAAGTTTTGATCCATTTTCTAAAATAGCTTGCAATTTCTTTTTATCTAAGGGTTCTTGTAATACTCCTGTCTCTATGACTCTATAATGAAAATCATACTGGTAATATAAAACTTTTACCACTTCATTCTTCAAATTATAATAAATGGTAAAGTATAAATGATTATCTTTGAAAATATTTTCAATTTTAGCACTATCTGGCGTTTCTCTAGATATCAAATTACCATCTAGGTCATATGCCATTTTCTCAGATAAGTTATTTGCATTATTTTCATCATAATCTTCTGCATCGACACTGAATAACAATCGATCGTAATGCAAAGGTTGCACCATTTTCAATAAGTTACCATCTTCATCGACGTCGTATGTGGTTAACTGGTCTTTTCCTTCAGGGACACGTACATATTTTGCAACTGTGTGCTCTTTGAAATTCAATACTGATATAGTTTCCACCTCATTATCAGTGCTAAATTCCACGGAATAAGAAAATCCTTTAGTTCGAGGATAATGTGTAATGACATACAAACAATCCGTATCGGTAGAAAACTTTTTCGAATATTTACCATTGAATGAGAATTCTTCACCTGGTTTTGCTTCGGCTATTTTGGTCTCTAAAGAGTCATCATCATATAAGACTCCTCCATAACCATAATATTTATTCCCAGAATTGTAATCATTTATTAAACCAAGAAGACGTCCCGTTTTCCAGACTGAATCGGCACTCAACGGATTTCCATTCTTTACAAAATGTTTATGATATTGTAAAATATCCTTGTTTCTTTCCAATCTTGTTGGTTCAGTTGTTATCGACTGGCGACCCAATTCATCATAAAGAAATTGTTGAATTATGACTTGATTTTTATTTTCCAAAATGACATCTTGGTCTTTTTCACCAAATGCATTATGATAAGTGATCTTCATCCTAGGATTTTTCATAACTACAACGTTGTAAACAATTAATTTATTTATGGCGGTAATATTTATATCCACAGGATTCTCAGACAGCAAATCTTGATCATAGTACAAGTTACCATTTATCCAGATAAAACAATGACCATTTTCCATAATCCACAATAGTTCACCATTAACAGGAATATTATATGCTTTTGGTGATGAATATATTTTTAATTCTGAGTTGGTTATCTCAAATAAATTTGAAAATATTAATTTACCGCCACCAGTACTGGAAGGTCTGAAGTCAAATTTAAGCCTAATACCAAAAGAAGCATGATTCAAGTTTAAAATAATATCATCAGAAGTGTTGCTGAAGTGAATAATTTGACCAGGAGCAACACCCCAATTATTTGAATTGAATATCGTCCACAAACCGTCAAATGATGTTGGTGAAAAATCTTCAACAAATCCACTTTCTGGTTCGATCAGAATTTCGGAAGAACGTTTATCTAAACTTTTGCTTCTAGCTTGAAATTTATCCAGAATACCATAAGCGTTAACATGTGCAACATTGTCCTTTAGAACATCATAAAAATTGCGAGACACCAAACCATTGCTATGAATTACAGCTGATATTCTGTTGTTATCATAAACATTTATCTCAAATTTACTATCAATAGGTAGTAGACGTATATGATCGATATCTAAAGTCATATATAATCCAGAAGTTATAGTTAATGTCATACCTATAAAATTCGATGCATTTCTGTTGTAGTCTGTATTATTTACGATGATATTATCTAAAATAGATTTAGCATAAGGATATTCAATAACACTTTCCAAATAAAACCAATCACCAGATTTATACTTTGCCTCGGATAATATGCCATAAAAATTGTACCCACTTGAGTCAGTCAAAGCAACTTTAAAGTACGGAGTGATTTCTCCTAGGATAAAAGTCGTGTTGTGTGGACGAACCCAGCAAGATGAAATAAATGTTAAATTTTGATTTCTTGGTTGAAATGATCCACTGAATACACCCTCATCTAAGTGTAAGTAATTGGAGCCTGTGTATGCAAAAGAATCTTTGACGATATTAGTTTTATTAAATATCCACTTCTTACCACCGTTGATGGTAATTTCATCTTTCTCGTAATCTTCAAAGCCAAAATAACCAACTTCTTCATCGTCCAGTTTGTTTGGATAAAATTGTGCAATTTCAACACTTGAATACTTATCCGTCAAGGTTGAATTAATAAGCAATTTAGCATTTTCTTCTACTTTTTTCTGCTGTTCTTTTTCCTTTTCATCAGAATCAGCACTTCTAGTTATTTGTTTAACAAGACGGCCACGTGCGCTGTATACATTCTGATAAGACTTATCAGCATTTTGCATATCAAAATATTTTTCTGTTAATCCGAATTTTATTCGATCGTCGCCAGGTATTTCTTTGGATTTTTTATAGTAAATGGTACCAGCTAAGTAATCCGAACTGGTAGGATCATATTCGTAACCAGTTTTTCTAATTGACCCATCGTCGGAGTTTAAAACTAACTGGTTAACAACCGCGTTCTTTTCGTTAGCTTTTAAATTTTTAAATACCAACGAAGAAACATTTACTCTTTTCTTGTCTTCAATTTCGGTTATGATAAAATTATAACTGCTCCAAGGTGAATATTTCTCATTCGGAGGAAACGCGTATTTATTTATAATATCATCTCCGTTCTTATTGAACTCAATAATTTGCGTTGCATTTTTGTAATCGGTATAAGATATATACTTAGGATATTTTATATTTATATTTTGTATGTTATCAATTTGTAAATTAGCTACAAACACATCATTCATGTTTTGTTTGCGGTATAATGCTACCTGTGATTTTGAAGTTTTTTGTTTAAGTACAAAGTGAGAACCTAATTTACGAGAGGTATCTTCAGTTTTATGATTTTGCGTGTCCTGTTTCCAATCATCGCCAGTAAATTGATAGATTGTACTGTTAGCAGCTACATAGTTTGATGCCAGTTCTGCTAAATAAGGCGATAAATCTAATATAAATTCTTTATTCTTTTGGATGTCTGTGGTTATATTGGCTTTAGTTTCTTTAATTATATCATCTACTTGCTTATTAATTTCTTTGGCATGTCTACGATCGTCCTGAATACTTTTCGTACGCTCTTTTTCTAATTCATCTATAAACTTTCCTCTAATATTTTTACAAACGACTTTATAAACTCTTTTTATCCATTCTAACCCAAACGTGATAGTATTTCCATCATCTGTCGTCATCTCCTTAGATAGCATTTGGAGATTATCTTGTTTAACGGTAAAAGTTTTATATTTTGCTATACTTTTGTTGCCATCGAAGACAAATGTATAAAGATTTGTGTACATTTGTCCATTGTGCAAACTCCAAGAATACAAGAGTGCAATATTGTTTGAAAATTGCAAAGAATTTCGCATAAAAAAGCCTTTTATATCACTTTTTGTAATATCTTTAATATCAAACATATCAATCGTTCCAACCATATTTGAAATCACATTTTTAACTTGTAAAACATTTTTAAAGTTCCAGTTGTCGTGAACATCTTTATAACCAAAGTATAAAGAGTTATCATCGTATACTACGAATTTATCATTGTTAACTGCTAAATACATATATTTTTTATTAGTATTATACTCACGAACTATTTGCCAATTCTTCTGAATTTTACCTTCAATAATGATAACTTTAAATTCTTTGGCCACAACTAAGAAATTACTTCCAAATATTGTCAAATCATTAGTCGAATATCTGAATTTTTGTGAACCCTTAGGCCAAGTTCCATTGGATTGTTTTTGAAATATATAAATTTCCTTATAATTCTCATAAAAAGTTGTCAGGGCAAAATAATCATCGCCTTGAGCTGGAATATAACTTTTACAGTTTTTAGATGTTATGGAAGTTGTCATAAGTTGAGTCATTTCTGGACTGAAAACAGTGATGACCAAGTTTTCGTTGCCTTTTATATAACTGACTGCTATGAAATCATTTCCATATAAAATTCTAAGATCGTTCTGCACTTCAAACTTAGTCAATTCCTGGTGCTGAAATGCTTGCAAGTTTTTATATGCATAATTAACCATCAATCCATTAGGAAGTACAGCCGATTTTATCATCCATATTTCGTTGATTTGTTCATATTGGAAACTTAAGATAGGGGACTTTACATAATCATCAGATTGTGAAATACTTGATAATAACCGTTTATCATTTTGGACTTGGTAATGGAAAATTATAGTTTGATCATATATTTTTGTTTTCAAATTATATGATGATAAATATTTTGTTTGAACTCTGGCTGGATTTATTCCATCTTTGCTTATCACCTCCGGTAAAATAAATTCTGTTTTAATGCGATCATTATAGTGAAAAGTGATAGAATTGCCTACATTATCATCAACAGACTTCAAGTAAATTTCTCTTGTATATTTAACACCAGATCCTGGAATTGTTATATCAACTGAATAGTAGTTATAATTTATAATGTTTTTGGATTCTTTAGACACATCAGCACATAAGTACCACTGCTGAGGTGACCTCAGAATAGATTTCACATCTGTACCAGTTCCTCGATAATTTTTCCAATTAGCAGTCCATGTAATAGCATTACAATCGTGGCCTAAATTAGATTTACCATAATGATGTTTAAATGCTGGTACATCTAATTCCCAGGCTTCGTTCTTGATTGTGTACTTCGCAGTGATTTTTTTATCATGATTACTTTTGTCTTCTATATAGAAGTAAAGTATTTCTGATGTTGATAAGGTGTTATCTTTTTGAAGAATTTGAGGGTTTCCACGATAAAACCAATAATAGTTGTGATCTTCCGGAAAAACGCTATTAGAGTCATATAGTGCTATATAACTCATTTCAGTATCCCATCCAACTCCTACTGCAGTGTTAGCATTATGGACGTTATAATTCAAATTCCAAGAATCTAGTGGAGCATTTAATTTAACCAAAGATAATTGAATTTCTGGTTTTCCAGTTAAAATGTCCACGGATTTGTAAAACGGTTGTACATCCAATAGATCCCGTAGAAGCACAATTTCTTTGATGTTCTGCTTAACAACAATTTTTGGTGCTACAAATGATTTGTTCTTGTGCTCGGGTAATAGATCAATATCATGATTATATGTTGGCAATTCCTCAGAAAGTTCATCATACTTCAAGTTGGAAATGTATACTTTGTTATCTTTGGCAACAAGTACATCAGACAAAAAACTGTTATTCGAGATATGGGTGATCTGTAACACTTTGTCGCAACTAGAATCTGCATTTAAGTCTTTGTCAAAGACATCATAAAACATATTAGAGTAATTATTATACGTGAAAATACTAGGTCCAAATGGACCAGTTAGTACTAAATCATCGAGTCCATCGATGTCGACATCTGCAATTATGGCATTATCCAAATTATGTTTACCAAATCCTCTATATGTTGAAAGTATTGAATTATAAACCGCTTTTTCGTATTTATTAGTTTCATATTTATACATGTGAATTCCCGCATCATTTATATGGATTATATCTTTTGCTGCTGAATTAGTCACGTTGGCAAAAAATATTTTGTCAAATGATGATTTGCGTTGGCAGCAATTTAAGTTTAGGATCTGATAAATTTTACTATCTGAAAAAATAATAAAATAACCTGGCGTAAGTCCAAGCATTGCATTTTGCTACAAGTTTTTTTTAATTCCTTGAGTGCTTGATCAACCACAATATTATATTATATTATATCTTGCATTGCAAAGTACCAGACCGAAAAAAATGGGACTTTGATTTGTCAAAATATATTTAAATTAAACCATATTCTCATGGAAACAGATACTTGAAAATAAATGAGAATGAAAAACATCTACGCCCTCAATCAGACATAAATAAGATCTATAATGTTTATAAATGCCTAACAATATATAACTTTTTTCTTAATTATTCATGCTTTTAATCAATTTGAAAAACAAAAGTATTTAAACAACATAAATATTGTTTTTGAATAATCAAAATATAATTATTTTTGCAACTTTCATTTCATTATAAACCTTAAAAATAACGTGTAAGAATTCAATTATTCCTAAAAGTAATTTAAAAATTGATTGTTGAAGATATTAGTCATTATCACCATCTTTCAGTATAAATGAAATGTTTAATCTTAAATTAAATATTATATCAAAGCTAAATTATTATTCTTATCTTATCTCAACATGTATTTTTATTTATAACATATCCCAAACAAAATAAACGACTTCTGAAATTTATGATTCGTAAATAGTGAAAATTCATATAGAAAGATTTTAGACGATCATTTCCTATTCTATATAAAGATTGAAAAGATTTTATTTGAATCTTTGTATAATGATAAACTTGTTACAACTTTACACATAATTTTTTCAAACAAGAAATAGTGTGAATTTTTCAAAAAGGACAAAAAATACATGTCATAACATATATATGTTGCATAAAAATGTTAAACTTACATCTAAATAACGAACAAAGTGAGTTATCTAGACACAAGTAATAATTATTATTAAAAGAAATTGAACAAAGAATTTTTTTGGCTCTATAAAAGCAATGCGGTCTGCAGATCATGTTAATGTAGGAAACCCACTTATTGCAATAATGTAAACTTGTTCCAACAAACATACTTCATCTTTCACCCTTTGGACCTTTTCTAAAAATCAGTATGAACCATACTGTTATGACTATCTCCCCCTACTGACCAAAAATAATTATAAAAATTAACAATAAATTATTACCTTTATCAATTTTGAAAACAGCAATTCCTTTTCCTGATCTGACAATGAGCTGATCTTGACCTGCTTTAAATAAGTCGTGCACTAACAGTTCGTTATTGGAGTTTGTCAAAAATTCAGTAATAAGGGTATAATTCGCTTTTACAGGAAATACAGATGGCTGTTTCTGCATCAATTTCTCCTTCATGACACCGTAAAATTTGGGCTCTTTGCTTTTTAAGGACGCCACTCCAAGAATTGAAGAATCAGCAAAGAAGCGTCCAAATACGATTTGGGAATCAACCTAAGGAAAGGAAATATGGAAATTTAGTAGTAATTAAATTTTAAAAATTTCAAAGAATTTTTATTATAGAAGATTTATTTACCTTATCCCAGCCAAGTTGGTCGCGGAATTGGACTTCAGTATGGATATGATTCACTTTACCATTTTTGTATTCGTAGAAGTTCATCCCATCTTTACTTTTAACAATTGCTATATCATTATTTGTTTTGAAAATGTCGGCAAAATATATTTGTGATTTTTTCGACACCTGGAAATAAGAACAAGTAACATGAAATAAAACTAGCAGTACATGGCATCGTGCCTTACGGCAAATTGCTGGAACTTTCCTTGGAAATGTTCGAAGAATATTAAATGTTTTTAAATAGATTATTATAAATACTGTAACTTATATATGTTCACAGAAAGGTAGACAAACAAAATTTAATCAATCGAATTTAAAACGAAGGACATAGTCTAATATTTATAAGAATTATATAAACTGAATTGCAATGTTTATTTAAAGTATATAAGTGAGCTTTAAAACTTTATTAAACATTATTTTTGTTATATTATTTTGATATGCTCATGACAAAAATTTAATTATCATTATAATTTGTACAGTTTCTATAAAACTATGATCATTGTACATTTTCGAAATTCCAAAAGTATTTTTTTTAATTCTTAGTAAATCTTTAACAATTACCTTATCTGCAGATATAAGTCGTATTTCCATATACTTCGGTTTCCCAGTACGTTCATCATATTGGATCCCTTGTAAAATTCCATCTTTGGACAAAGAATAAAATTGTAAAGATTTGTCTTCAATAAAATTGGATTTTGACAAAGGTCCTTCCAATTTTGGCGAAATTGTCAATTCAATTTTATTTTCGCCATATCGAAAATAATCCAAATCCACGTCTAAGTTGTTCTCTAAATCTCGAAAATCCATTTTAAGCTGTTATTTGTGCCATTATTATTAAACACAAATGCTAAAAGATAATTTAATAAATTAAATAATAAATAAATTATTAAACACTATATATTTGTTGTTCTCTCACAACAGGTCGACATGGTGATTCATCTTTTTTGAGAAAATTCACAATTTCAATGATAAATTCAAGCTTTTCTTTCCAGTCACTTGCAAATAAATATTTAGATATCACTTAATGATAATTTTTAATAATATGTATTACAATTTAAAAATTTAAATTAAAAACAAATATACTTTATTTTGATGTTGAAACTACTCTAATTGAGATTTTTCTTCAGCCAAATTGTCGAAAGGATAAATACTTTCATTATCTATTTTGTACCTTTGTCTTACTAATGTGCACTTTCAACGTCCAAAATGAATATTGGTAACTTGCAGAACTTTCACAAATATTTAGATATTTCAAATTTAATATAATAGTTAAATTTTAAATATAATTCAAGTTGAAATTAATATCACAACTGCTCTCTTCGGAGTTGTTTGTGCTGAATGAGCAATTTATCTCTTTTACTGGAAAAATTATGATGTGCAAATATATGTATTTATAATTATATTGTGTTCATACAAATATTTTTATATATATATATATATATATATATATATATATATTTGGTGATATCATTACTTAAAATTGATTTTGGAGCTGGACGAGTATCTCAATTTGTACATTTTTACTAGATTAGATATATGTAATTAGATAACACATAGTCGATAGATTACATAATATACATACATAAGATCACATAAATAATACAAAAATTAAAATTAAACGAAAAATCGCCTAAAAAGAAGAATTCTTATCATTAGTTTTCATCATTCATTAAAAACATCTAGAGTTTGACGCATTTTCAAATACAATTTTCGTACAATTTTATGTTTAACGAGATTCCAATTTAGAAAAAATGTAGTTTCACAAGGAAATTGTGAATTTTTAAAAAATTGAAGCAAATAAAAAATTGTTGAAATCTATAAAAAATGTATTTATTAGTTCCTAAAAAAATGTTTAATTAAATTGTATTTATAATAGCTCCTGATAAAGCAGACAATTCATATCTCCAAAATGCAGAATAAAATATACGAAAAATTAAATAATTTTTTTTTGAGAAAAATAATCAGGAAAATTAATATCATAAAAACAAATATAGCTATGTAGAAAAACCCCAACAGATATAGGTAGAGTCTTGGATTTGTAAATATTTTGTAGAACTTCTAACAAAAAATCCAAGAAGTAATAAAAAATAAAAAAGTTTTTGAAAAACCATTTCTTTATTTATTTACTGTCGACGTTTCGGAACTAGTTGCGTTCCATCTTCAGAACATCTGTTAAGAAACATGACTACCCTGAAAACCATAAATTCTGTTTTTTCAGTAACCTTTTTTTAAAACTTTCTAAAACTATCTAATTTTTTAACATTTTCAATATTTTGTTATATAATCCACTCATTTATTTTTATCATTTTCATTTTGATTTTATTGTCATAGTTCTTTACATTATTTTTTCCACAATTTTATATAAAAAAATCCACCATATTCTGCTTTTCTTAAACAAATTGAAACGGCGATAGTAAATAAATAAAAAAAAGTTTTTTTAAAAAACTTTTTTGTTTTTTATTACTTTTTGGATTCTTTCTTCGAAGCTCTATAATATATATATATATATATATATATATATATATATATATATATATATATATATATATATATATATATATATATATATATATATATATATATATATATATATATAAAATTTATATTTTTTCCGGTTTGACGAATGTTTTAGCGCGATTAAAACAAATTGATAACATTTTAGACAGAATTTATCTTTTATCAACATAACATAAATAAATAAAATACAGCTTATGTATTATTCATAAACTATATTTAGTATATTTCCCTCACCTCAATATTTATTCAGTATATATTCCACAGATGAAATTTTTTAGATGATAGTCGATGCAGTCAAAATATTTTTGCATAGGTTTATTAGTATATTATATAATATTTCTGATCGTTTTATCAGAAAAATAAAAGTGCCTGTTATGAAAATAGAAGAAATTTTAACTAAAACTATAATGAAAAAATACATCCTGTAAATCAATTTGTGATATATTAATGTCCAACATACATAGTGGTTATTTTTTTATAAAATAAGTTTTGACGTTTTTAACACCTTTATGATATACTATGGTGCACAAATCATTTTCCAATATATATATATATATTGAAAAAATAAATATTTTCTGTATATCATGTGTATTATAATGTATAAATATTTCGATGTATTTTTTTTAAAGAGAGCTATTAGTTTTAATGTATTTTAATAGCATATGCTGAGCGTTGAGAAATAACACTTAAATGTAAGATTTTTAAGATGAAACGATTGTATCCTTTGTCCATAGACTGAAAACTACACGTAATTAACAGTGGTAGAAACTATAAGATTTATAAAGTGTGGTATTTTACTAAATTATTGTTTTTATTTATTATTATTTGATATAACTTATGAGTTAAAATAAACAATAATTGAAAAAATATTTAGGAATAGATTTTTATTAAGCATAATTGCTTTTACAGTAGATAAGCTCAAGTTATATGTTTATAAAATAAGCGAAAATTAGGCATGTTGATAATGAATAATTAACTTCCCGAAGGGATAATTTGTGTTAGATTAATATTAAGCTTACATTTAAAATTCATTTTGGCTAAGTAACCTAAGCAATATGTATGTATAATGTTAATTTAACGGGAATTTTAATATGGCAAATAATGAAGCAATAATAATATGAGATTAATTTGCACTGTCATATACATATGTATATCAAATTTTAGGTCACGCGTTACCATTATGAATCCTGATATCTTCTTCAAATACAATCTTTCAAAATATCTTTGACTATGGCAGCAATATCAATATCGTTACTGATATTTTCCTGGCCTAGTAACATGACAATCTCTTCCAAATACATCATTAATAAATACGGCACATTCTTGTAATTTTCCGTCATTATCGCCTTGTACATTTCTGTTTGGATCTCTGATACATTTAAAAATTCATTAACATCGATTCCATATAATTCCAAGGCAACATTTTCAAAGTTTTCAATAATATTCATCGATATCACTTGGGCTTCGAAAGGATCAATTTCTGTTCTTGGGTTCATATATCGTTGTTTTGTGAATTTTCTAGTAATAATATCAAGAAAAAGAAGGTTGCTGTTAAGTTGCAAGTTACTTCTATCTATTCTTGTAATATTGCTGGATGTACTATCAAAACCGTTATTACTAGTAAGACGTGGAACTTCAAATATATCAGTAAATTCTGGATGTATAAGGGGTTTGGTAAGGTTTTGCACAAAAGTAGTCACAGCATTTATAGGACGGTGGAAAAGTGACAATATGCCGTAACGGCGGCTTATATTTTGATTCAGTGCGTTTTCCGATAGTTTTTCATAACTATCCAAATCTTTGTCATAAACATTTATTATAGAACGTTTTTTTGGATTTTTATTTGTTTTAGTAAAATTAGCGTGCTGTTCAGGTTTAGATACCGTATAATATCCTTCAAAAACGTTTTGCAATTTTTCCAGTTTCTTATACCACGTAGGATCGTTCAGTTTAATCTTTGTATTTTCTTTAACTATTTTGTTATATTCTGATTTAGGCACAAGATCCATTTTGTTACTCATTTTATAGCTGAACATAATTTCACTATTTATCAAATTTTTTCTTGTAACCTTTGAAAATTTCGGAGGAGTTTCAAAATAACTACGGAGGGCTTTAACTTCAGCACTTTGTGAAGGATCGTTTTTTATCCAGTTGCTTTCCATATTTTCGGTATATTTTGCTAAGCCTTGATCCTTATTGAGTACTTTTCCAATAGCATTATTTTGAACTTCTTTGATTTTATATTTTATATTTTCTAAGGTGTTCAACTCACGATCTATTTTGAATTTGGCTTCATTTATTTTATTATTTGTAACTTCAGGAGAATCATCATTTAAAATTACAAATTGTTGATCAACTTTAGCTAGTATCCTATTCTTTTCTTTCAAATCAATTGAAGAATCGAGGATTCTTCTCTTATTGTGCAGCATTTTGTTTATTTCATTTTGGTTTGAAGAAATTGCATTATCAAAACTTGAGCTTACAGCACCTTCAACATTCTTTAAATCCACAAATCCTTGTTTTGTAATTATCTCTCGAAGTACATCCAAATTTTTTATTTTATTTTGCGTTATATCTGTTTGATAGTTAGGTAGTACGGAATCAACACCCAATGCTTCATTTATTTTTGGAATTATATCAGTATCAAATATTTGAATGTTTTCTCTTTTGAGATCGTGCTGCGTGGTTTCTATTGCCTTATGCAATAAATTATTAACTGCTTGGTTATTACTAAGCTTTATATTAGTGGAATAATCTCCTTGATTTTTGTTATAATTGATAAATTCGGCGTTTGATTTCTTTTTATCAGTCCACATAACGAGATCGGGGCCATTATCTGTTTTTATAACTACCGTATGTAGATTTCCAGTTTTATAGACTGCAATATCGGCTCCGGTGAGATGAGTTTGATAATTAGTATTTACATCTTTATATATGTCCACAGCATGATTTGCAATATCGTTACTTTGTCTAATTACTGATTCCCGGTATTGTATCTGTCCTATATGTTTCGCCATTCGTCCTGCGTCGATATAATCATTACTTGATGTCAATCCATTAATGATACCATCGTAAGTGGAAACATCTTTAAAATCCCACTTTCCATCTGTTGCGGCGTCCCCATGCAAATACACAGAAACTCCTAATGTGGCCACGCCGCTAACAAGTTTCGCTCCTAGCAATAACGACGCAATAACTTTATGTTTTTTCAACTGTTTGTATAAGTTGACCAAATTTCTAGCGTAAAATTTCGCAGACTCTTTGAAAAAACTAGGTACTGCAGATGCTCCTATAATAGCAAAAAAAGATCCAACCCAAAAGGCTGGATTATTTACATCCCATTTTGTTACAAAACCATTTATCACAAAGCTACCAACTCCAGAACCAACATTGATAACTAAATTACCGATTAAGGCAAATTTTTTTAGTATGCCTAGAGTCAGAAAGGACTTAATTTCCGAAACAAATGTTTTCAAACTCTTTGCAGCACTTAAAATACCAACTCCAGACGTAGCTCCATCAAAAAATGCATTCCACAATTTAGGAGACGTCCAATCCCATTTTGCTGGATTCCAACTGCCTTGACTTGATGCAGCTTTACCAAACGCAAATGCAACTCCCGTTGTTGCGACAATACCCCATGCTGCAGCTTGAGAAAGACCAAGGCTGACCAATAATATTGCAGATTGTATTGCAGCAAATGGAGCAAAAGCGCCAGAAATTCCTCCAATTATTATACCCAACCAAGTTGACGTGCTTTTCCAGTTCCATTTAGCTGGATTCCAAGACTTATTTGCTGCAGCTCCACCTAAGTAGGCCCCACCTATGGCCAAACCAACAGCTAAAAAAGGCAAGAGAAAAGCAAATTCGCCATCTGGATCAATAACAGACACTGGCGAATTTCCTGCAAATTTATAGGGACTAGGATATTGATTGCGTGGATCGACTTGGAAGAAACGTCCGATTTCTGGGTCATAAAATCGTGCTCTAAAAAAGTAAAGTCCTAGTTCTTCATCCCATTCCTGTCCTGTATACCTGAAATAAGTCACAATAATGATAAATTAAATTTGTTAGGTAATGGCGATGCACGGCTTTTTTAACTTCCCGGAGGACAAGTTTGTTTTCATCAAAACATCCGATTCGCTAATTTTATGTTTTCTCAACGTTTCAAGCCATTCTGAATCGAATGAGACCAAAGGAAAAAGTATGTGTGTGTTGTGTGTATGTTGGTGTATGTGAACAGATTTTTTGCCGTAAATGGACGTTTTCTCAAAAACTGCTGGACCGATTTCAAACATTTAAAAGCCATTCGATGTATCTCGAAGAAGAATATAGATTGTCAGTTTTGCGCGACGATCGGCCGAGCCATTTTTTTGTAAGAAAAATTTTTTGTCCACGTTTTTGCTCGCAGTTCTGAATAGATTTTAAAAATTCAAAAACTGTTCTAAAGATATTTATTGAGATAGATACTGATTGGTTTTTGGTACAAATTTGCTGGCACAATTTTTTGCAATTAACTTTTGAAAAAATTTTTGCCGACGATTTTTATGAATTTTTTTTGACCGTAGATACCATAGTCATATAGATCATACTAAAATATTACGGCCCTACGACAAGTCGTTTGATTATAAAAATTCGTCAAAGTTTGAAAAAATTAGTGGCGTTTTTTTGGCGTTTGTCAAAATTAGACCTTTCATCGACGTTTTCTCAAAAACGGTTGAGTCGATTTTAAATATTTAAAAATCATTCAATGAAATTTGATGAGCATTCGCGTCGATTAGATTTTGGATACGTTCGGCTGAGCCATTTTTTTGTAATTAGCAAAAAAGTGAAAAATTTTACGTCCACGTTTTAGCCAAAAATCCCGAATAGATTTTAAATATTAAAAACATATTCGAAAGATATTATTTGGGAGTCGTGCTAATTAGTTTTGGACAAAGATCAACCGCGCCGTTTTTTCGTTATTTAATGTTAAAAAAATGTCTTGATGAAACTTTTTATGTTGATAAATATCATAGTCCTAAATAACATACTAAAATATCACGTCCCTACGGCAAGTAGTTTAATTCTAAAAATCCATCAAACTTTAACAAAATGTTATAATCAAAATTCGTGTCAAAAGTTGATTTTGTGATGCGATGAGTCAAACATTATTCATTTATCAAAATTTAATAGAATATATATATATATATATATATATATATATATATATAATATATATATTTTATAATCAATCTAATAATTACAGATAATTTAAATGTATTTGAGAAAGTTTTATTGGAAATTGCAATGTTTATATTTAATTGAAAGCGATAACTTTATTTTAGAAATAAACAGGTGAAAATTTTATCTGAATATCTAAATCTCAAATTCGGTTAATTAATTCAATTATTGCACATTTCGGGAAGTTCATGCAACTTGCCTTAAGACTAAATGGCACTTCCAACTAGGTAAAATTAATTTGGAAATAAAAATTATATAATCTATGATAAATTACTTACCTATAACGGACTCCAAGTCCCTTGGAATCGAGCTTTCTCATCAGCCGGAAGGTAATCATAAGCTGCTACTACTTTATTATCTTGAACCACCAGTCTAGTGGATCCTTCATGATCTGTCAGAACAACAAAGAATTTTCCATTCCTGTAAAATCCTAACATCCCTCTTGGCCCGTAGACATAAACTGTGGTTACTTCAATAAGAGGAATGTCGTCTCCCATATTAACAATTTCCTTTTCAGATAGGACTCTGCCGATGGAATCTCTGATGTATTGTATTTCCCGCAAAAAATTGCCATTTGCATTAGTGACACGTTTTGAAACTCGAAAACCTAAAGCATCATAACGGAAACTTATTTGCATCCCATTATCTTTTATAAATCGCGTCACTCGGTTCGATACTTTGTCGTACTCTATTTTTTTAATGCCTTTGTGAGATGCTTTTATCACATTTCCAAGATCGTCATGTTCCATTTCATGCGATATTACTTTTGCAATCTTGTGAAAGGATTTTTTACTAACCGCTTGGATTTGATTGTTGTTTTTATTGTATTTCATTTCATATCTTTCATAGCCAGTATAGTAATGTTTGTGATTTCCGTTTGCGTCGATGTCATAAGATTCAACATCAAATTCTGCTTGTCCCAATTGTGTTGCTTCGTGCTTTAGAAGTAAGCCGACAACTGAAGCAATTGTAGAATTTGAATATTTGTTCAAATTATCTTTGAACTCTTTTGTCAGAGGATCTGACAAATAATTTTTATCATTCAACATATTCCATAATTTTTGAATAATCGATTTGTTAACCGTTTTAGGGTATATCCAATCAGAAACCAAATTCTCTAATTCCGACGATGTAAATTTTTTTCCAGCTGAGTATATTTTAAGCAGTACATTTTCAATCATAGAAGTTAGGATTCCTAAGTCTTTATTTGTTTCTTTCAAATCTGAATATAACTGTTGAGAGACAAAAGATCTGCCTCTTTTAGCATGAGAATGTTTAAGTGCAAAAGAGTCTTTATTTTCTATAATATAGCCTTGACTCTCTAAGGAGCTCCATATATCTAGTGACTGCTTTTCAGTAATTCCGTTAATGTTAGAAAATGAATAAGGTTGCAGAGGCTTGATATTTGTATTATCGATGTAATACTTAGCTTTGGTCATTTCTTTATAGTTGCCATAGTCGTACGTGTGACCATATTGTCTTGGAAATCCTTTTGAACCTAAAACATGAGCAATATACCTTCCAGATGTTCCTTTGCTGCATGCTATAGGTAGATCTATTTCTAAATCAGGATAAAACACTTTGGCTTGATGTCCCTTGTCATCTATATATCCCTTTTCTTTCAATTTATTGTAACACATTTCCGATGTTTTTGCTGATATAGTCGGAGATATAAAAGAATCCTCATTGATTGTTATATCTTGCTGCTCTGCCCATTCATGCCAAGACGCTATGAACTTTGTTTTTGTAACTGTTCCATCACCAAATATTCGACCACCGTACGTACCGTTTGTGTACGATATTTCTTCCGTCAAATACCTATCTTTATTTTAGTTAAAAATTTTGGTTCATTATAAGTGTAATCCCTCACTAGAATATTATTTCGAGTTCGGTAAAAGGGTTTCCCGTATAATTATTCCCGCAGCATCATAGCCGAATGTAGCAAATTTGTTGGGATGTTCTGGTGTTCCTATTCCGACGATTTGTCCTAATTTATTATATTCATACGTAATCACAAATGGTTTTCCATTAACCCTTTGTGGGTAATACAGTTCTTTCAACTTTCCGAGTAAGTACTTAGTTTTAATTTCTAAGGTCAGTGCGTCATCAAAACCAGATACAGGTACAATCACACGTTTTGTTGAAATATTTTCATTAATATCGAGCAACGATTCTTCAACCAACGGTTTATTACCATTCATAGTATAGTTCGTTTTACTGAATTTCTCAAAATCGGTTCACTCAGAGACGCTCCATAATTA
This sequence comes from Ctenocephalides felis, assembly GCF_003426905.1. NCBI lineage: Eukaryota > Metazoa > Arthropoda > Insecta > Siphonaptera > Pulicidae > Ctenocephalides > Ctenocephalides felis. The sequence continues at coordinate 57,578,727 of NW_020539725.1, read as the reverse complement.
AATTGTTGGAATACTGTCTTTTCAGGAAGTTTCGATCCATTTTCTAACATAGCTTGCAATTTTTTTTTATCTAAAGGTTCTTGTAGTACTCCTGTCTCTATGACTCTATAATGAAAATCATACTGGTAATATAAAACTTTTACAACTTCATTCTTCAAATTATAATGAATGGTGAAGTACAAATGATTATCTTTGAAAATATTTTCAATTTTAGCACTATCTGGCGTTTCTCTAGATATCAAGTTACCATCTAGGTCGTATGCCATTTTCTCAGATAAGTTATTTGCATTATTTTCATCATAATCTTCTGCGTCGACACTGAATAACAATCGATCGTAATGCAAAGGTTGCACCATTTTCAATAAGTTACCATCTTCATCGACCTCGTATGTGGTTAACTGGTCTTTTCCTTCAGGGACACGCACATATTTTGCAACTGTATGCCCTTTGGAATTCAATACTGATATAGTTTCCACCTCATTATCAGTGCTAAATTCCACGGAATAAGAAAATCCTTTAGTTCGAGGATAATGCGTAATGACATACAAACAATCCGTATCAGTGGAAAACTTTTTTGAATATTTACCATTGAATGAGAATTCTTCACCTGGTTTTGCTTCGCTATTTTGGTCTCCAAAGAGTCATCATCATATAAGACTCCCCCATAACCATAATATTTGTTCCTAGGGTTGTAATCGTTTATTAAGCCAAGAAGACGTCCCGTTTTCCAGACTGATTCGGCACTCAACGGATTTCCATTCTTTACAAAATGTTTATGATATTGTAAAATATCCTTGTTTCTTTCCAATCTTGTGGGTTCAGTTGTTATAGACTGACGTCCCAATTCATCATAAAGGAATTGCTGAATTATGACTAGATTTTTATTTTCCAAAATGACATCTTGGTCTTTTTCACCGAATGCATTATGATAAGTGATCTTCATCCTAGGATTTTTCATAATGACAACATTGTGCATAATTAATTTATTTGTGGCAGTGATTTTTATATTCACAAGATCCTCAGACAGCAAATCCTGATCATAGTACAAGTTATTATTTATCCAGATAAAACAATGTCCATTTTCCATAATCCACAACAGTTCACCATTAACAGGAATATTATATGCTTTTGGTAATGAATATATTTTTAATTCTGAGTTGGTTATTTCAAATAAATTTGAAAATATTAATTTACCACCACCAGTACTGGAAAGTCTGAAGTCATATTTAAGCCTAATACCAATAGAGGCGTGATTCAGGTTTAAAATAATATCGTCAGAAGTGTTGCTGTTGTGAATAATTTGACCAGGAGCAACACCCCAATTATTTGAATTGAATATCGTCCACAAACCGTCAAATGATGTTGGTGAAAAATCTTCAACAAAACCACTTTCTGGTTCGATTAGAATTTCGGAAGAGCGTTTATATAAACTTTTGCTTCTAGCTTGAAATTTATCCAGAATACCATAAGCGTTAACATGTGCAACATTGTCCTTTAGAACATCATAAAAATTTCGAGACACCAAACCATTGCTGTGAATCACAGCTGATATTCTGTTGTTATCATAAACATTTATCTCAAATTTATTATCAATAGGTAGTAGGCGTATATGATCTACATCTAAAGTCATATATGATCCAGAAGTTATAGTTAATGTCATACCTATGAAATTCGATGCATTTCTGTTGTAGTCTGTATTATTTACGTTGATATTATCTAAAATAGATTTAGCATAAGGATATTCAATAACACTTTCTAAATAAAACCAATCATCAGATTTATACTTTGCCTCGGATAATATGCCATAAAAATTATACCCACTTGAGTCAGTCAAAGCAACTTTAAAGTACGGAGTGATTTCTCCTAGGATAAAAGTCGTGTTGTGTGGACGAACCCAGCAAGATGAAATAAATGTTAAATTTTGATTTCTTGGTTGAAATGATCCACTGAATACACCCTCATCTAAGTGTAAGTAATTGGAGCCTGTGTATGCAAAAGAATCTTTGACAATATTGGTTTTATTAAATATCCACTTCTTACCACCGTTGATGGTAATTTCATCTTTCTCGTAATCTTCAAAGCCAAAATAACCAACTTCTTCATCGTCCAGTTTGTATGGATAAAATTGTGCAATTTCAACACTTGAATACTTATCCGTCAAGGTTGAATTAATAAGCAATTTTGCATTTTCTTCTACTTTTTTCTGCTGTTCTTTTTCCTTTTCATCAGAATCAGCACTTCTACTTATTTTTTTAACAAGACGGCCACGTGCGCTGTATACATTCTGATAAGACTTTCAGCATTTTGCATATCAAAATATTTTTTCTGTTAATCCAAATTTTGTTCGATCGTCGCCAGGTATTTCTTTGGATTTTTTATAGTAAATGGTACCAGCTAAGTAATCCGAACTGATGGGATCATATTCGTAACCAGTTTTTCTAATTGACCCATCGTCGGAGTTTAAAACTAACTGGTTAACAACCGCGTTCTTTTCGTTAGCTTTTAAATTTTTAAATACCAACGAAGAAACATTTACTCTTTTCTTGTCTTCAATTTCGGTTATGATAAAATTGTAACTGCTCCAAGGTGAATATTTTCATTCGGAGGAAACGCATATTATTTGTAATATCATCTCCGTTTTTATTGAACTCAATAACTTGCGTTGCATTTTTGTAATCGGTATATGATATATACTTAGGATATTTTATATTTATATTTTGTATGTTATCATTTGTAAATTAGATACAAAACACATCATTCATGTTTTGTTTGCGGTATAATGCTACCTGTGATTTTGAAGTTTTTTGTTTAAGTATAAAATGAGAACCTAATTTACGAGAGGTATCTTCAGTTTTAAGATTTTGCGTATCCTGTTTCCAATCATCACCAGTAAATTGATAGATTGTACTGTTAGCAACTACATAGTTTGATGCCAGTTCTGCTAAATAAGGCGATAATCTAATATAATTCTTTATTCTTTTGAATGTCTGTGGTTATATTTGCTTTAGTTTCTTTAATTATATCATCTACTTGCTTATTAATTTCTTTTGCATATCTACGATCTTTCTGGATTCTGTTAGCACGCTCCTTTTCTAATTCATCTATAAACTTTCCTCTAATATTTTTACAAACAACTTTATAAACTCTGTTTATCCATTCTAACCCAAATGTGATGGTATTTCATCTTCTGTCGTCATCTCCTTAGATAAGATTTGAAGATTGTCTTGTTTAACGGTAAAAGTTTTATATTTTGCTATACTTTTGTTGCCACCAAAGACAAATGTGTGAAGATTTGTGTACATTTGTCCATTGTGCAAACTCCAAGAATACAAGAGTGCAATATTGTTTGAAAATTGCAGAGAATTTCGCAAAAAAAAAGCCTTTTATATCACTTTTTGTAATATCTTTGATATCAAACATATCAATTGTTCCAACCATATTTGAAATCACATTTTTAACTTGTAAAACATTTTCAAAGTTCCAGTTTTGTGAACATCTTTATAACCAAAGTATAAAGAGTTATCATCGTATACTACGAATTTATCATTGTTAACTGCTAAATACATAATTTTTTATTAGTATTATACTCGCGAACTATTTGCCAATTCTTCTGAATTTACCTTCAATAATGATAACTTTAATTCTTTTGCCACAACTAAGAAATTACTTCCAAATATTGTCAAATCATTAGTGGAATATCTGAATTTTGTGAACCCTTAGGCCAAGTTCCATTGGATTGTTTTGAATTATAGAAATTTCCTTATAATTCTCATAAAAAATTGTTAGATTTGTGTACATTTGTCCATTGTGCAAACTCCAAGAATACAAGAGTGCAATATTGTTTGAAAATTGCAGAGAATTTCGCATAAAAAAGCCTTTTATATCACTTTTTGTAATATCTTTGATATCAAACATATCAATTGTTCCAACCATATTTGAAATCACATTTTTAACTTGTAAAACATTTTCAAAGTTCCAGTTTTGTGAACATCTTTATAACCAAAGTATAAAGAGTTATCATCGTATACTACGAATTTATCATTGTTAACTGCTAAATACATATATTTTTTATTAGTATTATACTCGCGAACTATTTGCCAATTCTTCTGAATTTCACCTTCAATAATGATAACTTTAAATTCTTTTGCCACAACTAAGAAATTACTTCCAAATATTGTCAAATCATTAGTGGAATATCTGAATTTCTGTGAACCCTTAGGCCAAGTTCCATTGGATTGTTTTTGAATTATATGAATTCCTTATAATTCTCATAAAAAATTGTTAGGGCAAAATAATCATCGCCTTGAGTTGGAATATAACTTTTACAGTTTTTAGATGTTATGGAAGTTGTCATAAGTTGAGTCATTTCTGGACTGACTGAAAACAGTTATGACCAAGTTTTCGTTGCCTTTTATATAACTGACTGCTATGAAATCATTTCCATATAAAATTCTAAGATCGTTCTGCACTTCAAACTTAGTCAACTCCTGGTGCTGAAATGCTTGCAAATTTTTATATGCATAATTAACCATTAATCCATTAGGAAGCACAGCCGATTTTATCATCCATATTCGTTGATTTGTTCATATTGGAAACTCAGGATAGGAGACTTTACATAATCATCAGATTGTAAAATACTTGATAACAACCTTTTATCATTTTGGACTTGGTAATGGAAAATTATAGTTTGATCATATATTTGGTTTTCAAATTATATGATGATAAATATTTTGTTTGAACTCTGGCTGGATTTATTCCATCCTGGCTGGATTTATTCCATCTTTGCTTATCACCTCCGGTAAAATAATTCTGTTTAATGCGATCTTATAGTGAAAAGTGATAGAGAATGCCTACATTATCATCAAACAGACTTTAAGTAAATTTCTCTTGTATATTTAACACCAGATCCTGGAATTGTTATATTTTCCAGTTAAAATGTCCACGGATTTGTAAAACGATTGTACATCCAATAGATCCCGTAGAAGCACGATTTCTTTGATATTATGCTTAGCAACAATTTTTGGTGCTACAAATGATTTGTCCTCAGGTAATAGATCAATATCATGATTTTCTGATGGCAATTCCTCAGGAATTCATCATATTTCAAGTTGGAGATATATACTTTGTTATCTTTGGCAACAAGTACATCAGACAAAAAACTGTTATTCGAGATATGAGTGATCTGTAACACTTTGTCGCATCTGGCATCTGCATTTAAGTCTTTGTCAAAGACATCATAAAACATATTAGAGTAATTATTATATGTGAAGATACTAGGTCCAAATGGACCAGTTAGTACTAAATCATCGAGTCCATCGATGTCGACATCTGCAATTATGGCACTATCCAAATTATGTTTACCAAATCCTCTATATGTTGAAAGTATTGAATTATAAACAGCTTTTTCGTATTTATTAGTTTCATATTTATACATGTGAATTCCAGCATCATTTATATGGATTATATCTTTTGCTGCTGAATAGTCACGTTGGCAAAAAAATATTTTGTCAAATGATGATTTGCGTTGGCAGCAATTTAAGCTTAGGATCTGATAAATTTTACTATCTGAAAAAATAATAAAATAACGTAGCGTAAGTCCAAGCATGAATTTTGCTACAAGTTTTTTTAATTCCTTGAGTGCTAGATCCACAATATAGTGCTAGATCCACAATAGAGATATGAGTGATCTGTAACACTTTGTCGGATCGAGTCCATCGATGTCGACATCTGCAATTATGGCACTATCCAAATTATGTTTACCAAATCCTCTATATGTTGAAAGTATTGAATTATAAACAGCTTTTTCGTATTTATTAGTTTCATATTTATACATGTGAATTCCAGCATCATTTATATGGATTATATCTTTTGCTGCTGAATTAGTCACGTTGGCAAAAAATATTTTGTCAAATGATGATTTGCGTTGGCAGCAATTTAAGCTTAGGATCTGATAAATTTTACTATCTGAAAAAATAATAAAATAACGTAGCGTAAGTCCAAGCATTGAATTTTGCTACAAGTTTTTTTTAATTCCTTGAGTGCTAGATCCACAATATCTTGTAGTGCAAAGTACCAGGCCAAAAAAATTGGGCCTTTGATATGCCAAAATATATTTAGATGAAACCATATTATCATGGAAACAGATACTTAAAAAATAAATGAGAATGAAAAACATCTACGTCCTCGATCAGACATAAATAAGATCTATAAAGTTTATGAATGCTTAACAATATACACTTTTTTTAAACTATTCCTGCATTCTAAATTATCAAAAAATTAAATTTAAAAAAAATGAACTACACGTTGTTTCTAGAATACGCTCGTCGCCTAATTTAAAAAGCACTTGCGAGTTCACAGTATGTTTTTATAATAAATAATCTCTATTGGAATATATTCAAAACAATTATTGATTTTTTTATTTCTCGAATGTTTAACTATGGTACGGGAAGTTTCAGCAATTTGTCTTAAGGCACGATGCCACTTTCAACTAGTTTACACATATTTTTTTCAAGCAAGAAATATTTGTGATATCTTTTGTTTTTTTGTATTGAATTTTCTTTTCCCTTTCTCTTTTATACTTTGTCTTAGCAGAGTTAGATTTTTCTTAATTTGTTTAAATTTCAACCAAAAATGACAAAAAATACATGTTACAACATATGCATGTCACATAAACTTACAGCAAAATAACAAAAAACTGGACTATCTGTATACAAATTATAGTTATCAAAAGAAATCGAACGAAAATTTTTTTACTCGATAAAATGCGGTCTGCAGATCATGTTAATGTAGAGCACCCTCTTATTGCAATAATGGAAACTTGTTCCAACAAACATACTTCATCTTTACCCTTTGGATCTTATCTTAAATTCAGTATGTACTATACTGTTATGACTATCTCCCCTACTGACCAAAAATAATTATAGACATTAATAAATTCTTACCTTTATCGATTCTGAAAACAGCAATTCCTTTTCCAGATCTGACAATGAGCTGATCTTGACCTGCTTTAAATAAATCGTGCACCAACAGTTCATTATTGGAGTTTGTCAAAAAATCAGTAATAAGGGTATAATTTGCTTTTACAGGAAATACAGATGGCTGTTTCTGCATCAATTTCTCCTTCATGACACCATAAAATTTGGCTTCTTTGCCTTTTAAGGACGCCACTCCAAGAATTGAAGAATCAGCAAAGAAGCGTCCAAATACGATTTGGGAATCAACCTAAGGAAAGGAAATATGGAAATTTAGTAGTAATTAAATTTTAAAAATTTCAAAGAATTTTTATTATGGAAGATTTATTTACCTTATCCCAGCCAAGTTGGTCTCGAAATTGTACTTCAGTATGAATATGATTTACTTTGCCATTTTTGTATTTGTAGAAGTTCAGCCCATCTTTACTTTTAACAATTGCTATATCATTATTTGTTTTAAAAATGTCGGCAAAATATATTTGTGATTTTTTTGACACCTGGAAATAATAACAAGTAACATAAAACAAAACTAGTGGTACATGGCATCGTGCCTTAAGGCAAATTGCTGGAACTTCCCGTACCGTAACGAAATGTTCGGGAAATATTAAATGTTTTCAAATAGATTATTATAAAAAATATAAATTTTTTCTGATATTTATAAGAATTATATAAACTGAATTACAAAGTTAAAATCATTCATTTAAAGGATATAAGTGAGCTTTAGAACTTTAGCCATAATTAAAATTTAAATCTGAATTATTTTCGATATAGAAAAAGAAAAAAAAAATTAATGATAGATTTTAATTATATTTTATAATATATCTAATATAAATTGTTTTTATTATATTACTTCGATGTGCTCATGAAAAAATTGAATTATTAATATAATTTGTGCAGTTTATATAAAAATATGTTTATTGAATATTTTCGAAATTCCAAAAGTATTTTTTTTAATTCTTAGTAAATCTTTAACAATTACCTTATCTGCAGATATAAGTCGTATTTCCATATACTTCGGTTTCCCAGTAATTTCATCGTATTGGATCCCTTGCAAAATTCCATCTTTCGACAAAGAATAAAAATTGTAAAGATTTGTCTCCAATAAAATTGGATTTCGCCAAAGGTCCTTCCAATTTTGACGAAATTGTCAATTCAATTATATTTTCGCCATATCGAAAATAATCCAAATCCACGTCCACGTTGTTCTCTAAATCTCGAAAATCCATTTTAAGCTGTTATTTGTGCCATTATTATTAAACACAAATGCTAAAAGATAATTTATTAAATTAAATAAATTATTAAACACTAATTATATTTGTTGTTTTCTCACAACAGGCCGATAAGATGCTCCATGTTTTTTGAGAAAATTTACAATTTCAATGATAAATTCAAGCTTTTTTTCCAGACACTTGCAAATAAATATTTAGACATCACTCATTGATAATATTTAATAATACTTATTACAATTTAAAAATTTAAATCAAAAACAAATATATTTTATTTTGATGTTGAAACTACTCTTGAGATTTTTCTTCAGCCAAACTGTCGAAAGAATAAATACTAATAATTTATTTTATACCTTTGTCTTACTAATGTGCACTTTTAATGTCTTTAAAATAAATTTTGGAGACTTGTAGACCATTCACTAATATTTTAATATTTCAAATTTAATATAATAATTAAATTTTAAATTATTCAAGTTGAAATTAATATCACAACTGCTCTCTTCGGAGTTGTTGGTGCTGAATGAGCAATTTATCTCTTTTACTGGAAAAATTATGATATGCAAAAATATGTACTTATAATTATATTGTATATATATTATATATATATATATATATATATATATATTCATATATATAAATTTGGTGACATCATTACTTAAAATTAATTTTGGAGCTGGACGAGTATCTCAATTTGTATATTTTTTCTAAATTAGATATATGTAATTAGATAACACACAGTCGATAGATTACATAACATATATACATATGATTGCATAAATGATACAAAAATAAAGATTAAAAAATTGAATAGGAAAATTAATTCATAATATTAGTTTTCATACATACCTACTAACAAGTCACAAATAAAAACATAGTTTGACGTATTTTCCAATATAATTTTTAGTACAATTTTATGTTTGAGTGTGTAATTTAGAAAAAAATTTAGTTTCACAGGAAAATTATGAATTTTTCAAAACTGTATAAATATATAAAAAATGTATTCGATAGTTCCTAAAAAAAAATTAAATTAAATTCAATTGTGTTTTTAATAGCTCCTGAAGAAGCTATGCTCCAGTGGCAATCAATTTAACTATAAAAATTAAAACTAAATAAATAATATGTAAAAAATTTCATAGAAAAAACAATAATAATAATAAAAACACTTATTGTATCCTATTTTGTATCCTAATATAACATATTCTATTATTATTATTATTATTATTGTTTTTTTATGAAATTTTTTACATATTGTTTATTTAGATTTAATTTTTATAGTTAAATTGATTGCCACTGAATGAAGGCTAAGATGTTAGCCGAAACTTATAGATTTTAAATAAATTTCTAAAAACTCTCATACTATTTTTATCTGACTTTTTAACTCAAATTTTATATATATATATATATATATATATATACATATGCAAAATTTATACTTTTTCCGGTTTGGCGAATGTTTTAGCGCGATTAAAACAAATTGATAATATTATAGGCAGAATTTATCTTTTATCAACATAACATAAATAAATAAAATACAGCGCATGTATTATTCATAAACTATAATTAGTATATATACCCCACCTTAATATTTAATTAATATATATCCCACAGACGAAATTTTTTAGATGATAGTCGATGCAATCAAAATATTTTTGGACAGGTTTATTAATATATTATATTTCTAATCGATTTTTCGGAGAAATAGTAGTGCCTGCTGTTGAAGTAAAAAATATTTTAACTAAAACGATAACGATAAAAAATACATCCTGTATATCAATTTGTGATGTATTAATGTCCAACATACATAGTGGTTATTTTTTATAAAATAAGATTTGACGTTTTTAACACCTTTATGATATATTATGGCGCACAAATCATTTTCCAATAATATATATATATATATATATATATATATAGAATTATCCTATTATTACAAGTATATTAACAATTATTAGATGCTATAATAAACGCTACACAACAATCTAAACTTAACAACAAAATTATCAACATCGAGATCATTTTATTTCTACCGAATAACTAGATACACTAATCTGGGTGTAAACGTCTTAAATTTCCAAAAATTTCATTTTTATAAATTTCTGCCAAAACAAGGATTATTATATATCCAAGCAAAAAATATATATAAATCAGTTACAATAATTATTGAAACTGAACAATAAGTAGAGATATTTCTGGGATTTCTTATATATTTTTTATCTGTGTACTGCATTGATATAAGAAGTTTAAAATGGAATAAATATTATCATTAATTTAAAACTATACAAAACATTAAATTGCTTTAATTTAATAAAGTCTAGACGATTGCAAACAGACCAAAGACATGGATCATAAACTGAAATGTATATAAAATTTATAATGGATTAAATTTAAAATAAGTGTTTGAAAAATTCGTTAGCTGGCTAAACATAATTGACCAGTTGGAAGCACTGTAATTTAAGAACAAAACTTTTTGATCATTTTTCATTTGATAATTCAGATTCAGAAATAAATAATATCAGAAAACTTTCATTTCAATAATTGGAAATAATTCTACCAAAATGTACCAAGGGCTTCTGGTATAAAATTATAATAAAACATGATATGCACGTGAAAATACGAAACAATATTGCAATTTTATTAACGTTTCTGAAAAATGATCAAAACAGTTTTATATCTCAAATTTCATACTTGAGGTAATGGCAATTAATTTGCAAAATATAAGATTGTCAAAATTAATATAATTAATTAAATTAATTAAACAATTATCTAACTCCACAATTTTCGAACATTGACTAGAAAATAATACAGCAATTAATTATAGCAAACTTTATAAATGCGTTTTGGTACTTTGCTGCTAAATATTATTTCTTTAACAAATATTAAATACTTATCAACATTTATAAAAGGGGTTTTGGGAATTACGTTTATAATGATAATATCATACATATAATAAAAATATGTATAATAATTTTACACATACGTACACACACAAATATATATATATATATATATATATATATATAATTCCAGCCGATTTACTAATAAAGTATATAGAATAGCCGAATTTATGTTGCAAACAAAATTAAATTTTTATTGGAGTTTATAGAATTTCATTTTCACACAAAGTTCGAATCAACTTAATTTTTATATCTTATTTTTTTTACAATTATTATACTATAAGCACATTTAACAACATTTTTTGAGCTGATTTAATTTGGCTCAATTAATTATTAGCACAATTTTCTTGAGCTGTTTTATAACATTTTATAATGTCGATACATTTATAACATTGATATTATTTAAGTATATGATACATTTAATATTGAGTTAAATGTTAATTATCACAAATAAACTCATAGAGTATTTGTTATAAAAATGCAATAAATTATAAGTATAACTTGTTTTTTAAGGTTTCTTCATGTTTAGATAACTATTTAAAAACTGGTGTTTTTATTTCATATGCCTGGTATTAGATCAGAAGTGTTTTATCACCTCAATTAATTTATTTTAACAAACGTTTTAGTTTCAATGGGACCATTGCTATATACATATAAGATTTACATTAAATTTTATAAATAAATAAAAATTACAATCACGCCCCAAAGATCACGCTGCGAATTTTCCAAAATTACGAATAAAGTGAAAAAAAAAAATAGTATTTTTTACACTTTAGTATTCGGTTACTTGTATAGAGAAAAAGATATACAATTATGTATGTTTTACAATATTTTTTAAAAGTCTAACACGATGTATACGAAAATTGTTCTGGATTCATATTTTAAGATAGCTATATTTGAAAAAATGTAAAAAATGTATAAGTATAATATAAAGATAAGTCATAAAAAGTAAAAAAATGATAAAAATCGATTACTTCAAAATGCAAGATTGAATAAACATTATTTTATAAAGCAATATTTTGTGAGAAACATAACACAGAAAATTTAAATTTTGATTCATTACGCCTTTAACTAATTATTTTTCATTAAAATTTCATTCTGTTAATTGAATCAAAGATACTGTCAATATCAAAATCTGTATGTATATCAATAAATATGATAGATATCATGAACAATTAATAGATAATTCAATAAGAACCGCATTTAGGTAAGGAATTTCTAAAAAAATATATCAAACTATTAATTACAATCGAGCATATGACCTTTAAAAAGCTCTAATCATGTTTTTGAAGCTAATTAATTATTTAAAGTTAATTTTTTTTAGTGACCCCTATAAATATCATGTATTTCCCAAGTTCGATAATACTGAAGAAACGAATCTTGGTCGCCCACAGAAAGCTTCCAGTACGCCCACATTTAAATATTATGTGTAATTCGTGAAAATATAAAATTAGACGTGTAAATCAGATAGAAAATATGTTTTTTATTTGTAATAAACCATATGAAATAAAATTTTGAATATATATTAGATTATTTCCAAAGATTTGAATATCGCGCCACGATTTTTTACCCCTTTGGGGTATTTCTACAGGGGGAATATTGTCTTGTCGTATTTTTCTTATTTCAAATATGTGTGAAGTAATCCAAAAGAATTGAATTTTTTAAAACTAAGATGTCATGGAATTATAAATGCAATTTTTCACTCGATGTTTCAGTTAACGATATATTTATTATCAATTAATAATGATATTAATAAATAGTTCTGCCCTAGGGCAAGTCCGTGAACTGAGTTAAACTCCAACTCGATTCAGGGAACAATAGTGTGAGAGATTTCCCATTGCCATTTCACACCGCAGTACCCGACATGGGCTTAATTTCAATTGAAAACATATCTTTGACCTATATTTTCAAGTGAAAATGGACATCGCTATTGCACGATGTCAGATAGTCCATAGCGGGATTCAAACCCACTTAATCATTACACCATGGTATACCCGTTATCAATCAATGTAATATTATTTTTAAATTTTTGACGATTATCAATTACACTGCGGTCTCTTTGCAGACCTGAACCACAGAAGGGAATTTTTCGCTCAAAATCTGCACATAGCGCGATTGGCCAGCCTCGTGCGCGTTGTCATTAGAAGTCGACGTCGACTCGACTTCGGGCTCAGACGACGTCACGTCGGCGTCGATCGCGACGTCCGCGTCAAGTTTCTGCGGTAACTTAACAGTACCTGGAAACCGAAAGAAAAACACATGCTTTTGGATATATATTTTCACGGAAATGCGCAACATCGAGATCGACATCGTTTCTGTTCTTTTCCTTTTAAGGGGGTATTCTAGTGTAGAGCGATGAATTTCAGGTCAAAGTGTCGTAAAAGAAAGCAATGAATGGTTTTACTATCCATTTTTTACCACTTGTTTATTTATATTATTAAAATAAAATACTAAAATTAAAAAATTAAAAAGTTGAAAATTGTAAAAACTGGCAGCTGATAAAGTGGGTGGTCTCAAAAAATTGGCACCTCAGTCTTGACATGATTTCAGCCCTCCTAGCCATCGGAAATGCAAAAAATAAAAAGATTATTAATCTACAATGATGTCGCAATCGCCCGAACTAGCGATGAGTAAAAAATTTTTTTTTACAAATTGGCGACTGTTTGAAAAAAAAAGTTTTTTTACTGTTTTTTGAGTTTCTCGAATTTTTTAAAAATAGTAAAAATTGGAATTTGGGCATAATCCTAGTTCGGGCTATAGATAAGTCTATAAGCAAGACTTTCAAGTGTATCGGTCGATTAAAACTCGAGAAATCGTGTCAACAGTACTGAAAAAGTCTGTTCTAAGAAAAAACGCATTTAAAGTTTTGCGTGAAGCCAAACCAGTATGGAGACCGAGTCAGTCAAATGCCTATATCTTCGAAAATAATTCAAATTTTCAAACACCTTCTCTTCATTCTCCATATTCTTAAATTAGAGTGTTAAACATTGAAAATATGAAATAAAAAAATCGATTTTTTTTAATTTCTACACTAGAATACCCCCTTAGGCGCAATTATTTTGAAGAGTATTCAGAGGTTACTAAATTTGTTTTAACTTGAGTCAGGTGATGAACAATATTATCTCATAAATTAGAATAGATACTACATCGATTTTTTATTAATAACATCGTTACAACAATGATGAAAAAATAAAATTATCAGCCACGAACACTAAAAAAAACTAATATAAATAAAATTCTCTACTTTAAATAAAAATATTTATTGAAAATAAAAACACAACAACAATGGCATTCTGCTACTGATAACAACATCAACATGCGCTGAGCTAACTAAAGATGAGCAAATTAAATATATCTTAAATTAAAATTGATTCATTTTTATAGTTTCTCCGGATTGTGTATGTCCATAATATCCATATATTTCCAATAATATATTTTATCAATCTTGAACATTTTCCATTATTTCATATTGAATTATATTGTCCATATACGTCTTCAACAATTTTTGTACAGCCAACAATTTCGCTTCTGGTCATAAATCATTATTTCTCTTCAATAATTCCCAACTTTTCTTGAAAAAACCAAAGGCATTAATATTGTTCATTTTTGTTCCACAAGTTTCTGTTACAAATCCTGCAAAACCTAATAATTCAAAAAATAGACCTCCATACTATAACTAGTTCATGTATTGATCGTTGATCATCATTTATTATAAATTTATAATAATGTAAAACTTACAATAAAAATTAAATAACATACATAACATTAATTCTATATACATAAAATTACCAATATGTACACGAATGTTTTTCAAATAATTGACTTCATAATAAATGTAATAAATTTGATAACGTTGTTTTTAAGGCACTTTTTTAATAAAACTCTTCAAATTTCATATTTTTACAAAAACTTTTAGAAAATCATTTCTTGATTACAAAATGAAAACACTATCCCTTTTTGAGCTAGAGTGAATATTGAAATATAATGTAAGATTTAGAATTTTTGAGCTTAACTTAATTTTTCAAAAAAGTTTTTGAGAACCTTTTGTACTAAGAGTTAATAGTTTAATATGCAAATATATAAAATATTTGATTTTATTGCGATAAAAGTAAATTTCTGTTTCACTTCCCAACCTTCATGAAAATTTAATCAGATTCAAATATCAAAAAAAATTATTAACAAAAAATCAATCAGATTGTTCAAATCGTGTTTCATGTTGTTGCAAAGTACAATTATCAAATTAAAATTTATATATTCAGAATAAACTATAAAACAATATTCAATTTTGTTCGAACATTTTATATTAGGTTAATATTCGATAACCTTAGTAATTAATTTAAACAAACAAGGAATGTTAATAAATAATTAAATTACAATAAATTTTTCCTGAGATTCTCATATGTTAATAACTAAAACAAAGTCTAATATTACCCTGGGTTCAAACCTGATATTTACAATTTATAATTTAGATGTAATAGATACTAAATTTAATAACTTTTAAATAAATTATTAAAATACTTTAATTATTCTAAATCTACAGGTCTATGTCTTTCGATTATTCTAAAATTAGGTCTATATATATTTATTTACAAATATTTTGAGGCTTTCAAAATATATTTTGTTTTAACCACATTAATGCTTCTTATCACATCTAGGCTTTTCATAGTAGATCTTTATTTTTATTTTATTATCATAATTTTTTAAAGTCAATTGTTCTTATGAGAAATCGATTAATCGTACGAAAAATATGAAAAAATACTTTTCGACTCGCCAGTAATATAAAAATAGCATAATAAAGCTCAGAACAAATAGTTAATTACAAAAATAAATTAAAATTTCTGAAAGTCAACTTTATACAAATTTATACACACATTATCATCTTGTATTAAAATTTGTTAGAATAAATAGAATATTTTTTATCAAATAGTTTAAAATTGTAAGGAATTATCATGATGAACCAGATAATTTAATAAAAAGTTTTAGATGTAATAATAAAATAAATATATTTATTACTTACAGAATGACTTGTAAAAAAAATCATTTATGTGCAAAGAATTGATAATGATCAAAACTTAAATTTATCAAAAATATCATCTTAAACAAAATTATGACTTTGATATATTTTATAAAAAATATAAAATAATTAGAACTGACTTAAATTATAAAAAATGCTAATGTGAATTTTTGTGAAATACTAATTTTTTTCGATTAAAATGTATATACAATATTTAACAGAATTTTATTGAAAACTTTAACTATTAAATTTACTTACTTTTTACATAATTCTCGTGTTTTTAATTTTGATTGTTTTAATTTCTTATAGTTATTTAGGCTTTTTATGCTTGGCTTGTATAAAATAAGTCCCTAACATAATTGAGTCTCATTTTCGTTTTGTTGAAAATTTTATATTTAAAAACAAAATGATTCAAAAAAATCTTCATTATTTTGATTTCGGCAGATCTATTTTTAACAGATCTAATAAATTAACATTAGGCATTTAATTACTTAATTGCCTGAAAAAAGCTCATTTATTCACACTTATTTACAGCTGTTTTACTTATTGATTGATTTCATTTAAATATTAAAACAACTAGTTTTGCAATATTTAATAAGTAGTGAAAAGTGTTTTCGATAGAATCTTTGTATATAACGAATAATTAATATTATATTTTTGATCAAACAAAACATACAACAATTTTAATAAAATAGCAAATAGCACTAGAAATTATTCAGCTATATAAAAGTTTTCGAAAGTTTCTGTCGATTAAGAAAAAAAAAAGAGTTATCTCTTTTAATAATATTAAAATTTGAGCAAATGCTTTTTCAAACGTATTAGAAAAATTGCGAGATTTCATTGGTATTTTAAAATTTATTATTATTTTTTATAAGATCTTTGTTTACTGAATACAAAAAAATAGCCCTTATTAGATAAACGAATCATCTTATCTCCTGGACGTAAATCAAAATTCATTCCTGATAAATAAGCAAGTTTTTACATTTTTTCATATAATATTATTTTTTAACTCATTTGTACCATAACTAAGCTTTTGGTTTGTATGACAAATGAATTGAGTACGTCCTCATCAAATGTACTCAAATCAAATAAATAAATAAGACATATTTGAATAATAATTTAATGAGACACGTTGATCACCAGTATTAGAAAAATTTTCACATGGGCTATTGTAACTTTATTAGATAATTTAGTTAAAAATGCACAAAGAAAACTTATTGTATTTTTTTGTCAAAACTCCTGGAGAAACTCTATTTTTATGATATACATATATGACTGACATGGCCCTACATTAAAACTTTGTTTCTCCTGCTCAAGGCTCATGTAGATCTTCTTAGCATATGACTGCCCTGGCGATTAACGTGTTAAAAGCAATATTTCTCCAAGTCAATATCCAAGAGAATCTATCAAATAACATCGCATTGGCAACATTTTTCAGTACTTTTGCCTATTTGTTGTTTCCCAATTTCCTCCTCCTTATCATTAGTGATCATACGCATTTGCGCATCACAATCGTTAATATCCGTCGTTGTTCTTAATATTGATTCCAATCTAGATTTGAGTTGATCTGGAGATACTGCTTTGGTTTTATTATTAGCCGTTACATCCAATTTCGAGTTCTTAACTTCGTCCTGCTTAAGTTCATCCGACACCCTGCTCTCTTGATCAGGTGTATATTCCGTTTCTGGTGAATGAGATTCCAAACTTTCAGGTGTATATGGATCTTGCGGATACCGATGATCCAAAGTGTACAAGAGTTGGGTATCTATAGCGTTGACTATGTAATCCCTGCTGTAACCATCAAATCCTCGGGATCTTAATAAAATTCCATCGTTGGCTATCCTAAATTTGCCGCATTCGGCACACATCACAGTTTGTCCTGCGGAATCAGGTTGCTCGAGGTCGTATGTTTCGCACAAACAGACGTTTAGATTGAAATCGGTGTCAGTGACACAAATGACAGGTGACGAGGTGTAAGGACCTACTATATTTATCGGCTGTTTATCGACGATTTTTGCATCGTTTTGTTCGTTGTTGGACGTTATTAGCGGCGATACAAAGCTATAATCTAGCGAAGCATATTGGTGCAAATCAATACGACATCTAACTGTACCTTGTTCAGTGCGCAGCAAAAACCTCAAGTAGACCGGCTGCACGAGGAAAGCATGGGCGGAAAAAATAATAAGATTAAAAAATCTATAATTGCTAACGATGACGATGACAGTTAGAGCGAAATGAGAAATGAGTTAGTAGATGAAACCAGCCAACCACACACTAGCATAATGAATGTGTACTATAAATATTTTAGGGCCAATTCGGCGGTAAAATAGAGCATAACATAGCGTTGTTATGGCAACGCTATGATATACTTCTTCCTTGGTGCTAAAAACTGTAAAAATCTATTTGCTGTGTTCCAAAAATATTTCGAGGCCGTAATATTTCAGTAAGTTCTAAAAGACCATGATATATATCGCCAAAACAGTTCCATAAAAATCGGCACATTTTTTTTTCAACAACGAATTACATTACATAAAAATCGTCGAAAAACTATTTTTGAACACTATTACAAGAAAATGGCCCGGCCGATCTTTACCAACAACTAATGAGTTTGATTTCTAACCAATATTTTTCGAACAGTTTTTGAATTTTCAAAATCTATTCAGAATTGCGGGCTAAAACCTGGATAAAAAATCATCTCTCTGCAATTTACAAAGAAACGGCTTGGCTGATCGTCGCGCAAAATTGATAAACACTAGTCCTCATCGAGATACATCAAATGGCTTTCAAATTTTTGAAATCGCTCCAGCCGTTTTTGAGAAAACGACGATTTACGGCAAAAAATCTGTTCACATTTACGCACACACATACACACACATACTTTTTCCAAATTTGATCTCATACGATTCAGAATGGCTTGAAACGTCGAGAAAACATAAAATTAGCGAAACGGATTTTTTGATGAAAACAAACTTCTCCTTCGGGAGGATAAAAATGTATGAGTACTTCATAACACTTGTTACACTGATAATTTCCATCTATTTTTCACAACGAACCTTGTGATCCCCCATACACCTGTCACTGCCGATCACTCCATATTCGACAGTGGAATCCTTAGTATTATGCCCCCCCTCAATGAGGGTCTTGGCCTCTGTGCTCATGAGTACCCGATCGCACCAGGCAGGACATCTCGTCTTCATGTAATTGTCAGGTTGGGCGGGGTCCTCTTCGAAGGGATAGGTGGGCACGAAGGAAAGAGGGTACTCATGAAGGTACCCCCGGAGGGGATCCAGTTCTCTGTCGTATTGCCTGAGCTGATATAATAGATTGATTAGATAAATAATTGATAAAGAGATTTATGAGTGAGTAATAAAATATTTTTATTGTTTACCCATTCTTGTTTAAAAATTTTCTGGTGATCGCTGTGCGAAAACTCCTTTTTACCAACTGACAAGATTAAATCACCATCGTTATTTTTATATTGTACTTTTGTATGATCAGCGTTTTTTCGTCCCTGTAGCCGTAGAGCATTCAAATTTTCCGTTAATTTCTAAGAAATAGAATCATATTAGTTACATAGAAAAGATAATATAAAAATAGTAAACAGACATCAATAGCTCCTAACTCTACATAAAAAATTAAGGTTATAAAGCTAATTTTTTAACAAATTTCAATACGTTATAATTTTATGTCAGGTTGGATTAATAGTCATATAAATAGATAGTCAACTAATCAATATAATATTATTTATAACACAATCATATGCAATGAATTTTAATTATTATTATTATTATTATGGTTTGTTCTATTGATCACATTTTAAAATGCTAATTGCTACTTTCGGTTGTTGTAATATTTTAATAGTTGAAATATTTAAGAATATTTTTTTCTTATATCTCACATGTATAACACCTTGAGTATCACATCGAAAATTAAAATCTCCAAAAACGAAGTAAGGTGCAGTGCCATTCGTGTCATCCTGATGAAATCTGAAAGATATAAAATTCAAAAATTAATATTAATTAAAACATGAAAGTTATTTTTTTTGCATTTCACTATTAGGAGAGAATAGAAAATTCCTTTACAATATTCTTGTGAATAGTACGTTGTAAAAATAAATATAAGGTAGATAATACCCTCATAAAACTTTCATGAACTCAAATAATTCTTTTCCTAGTTTTACACTTTTTCATTTTCTTGTGACAAAAACTTATATCGCAGAAGAAACTTTTCTTATAAAACAAGTTGTAATGGTTACATAAAGTGTTTTAAACTATTCCTATCTAATATACTATCTTCTATAAAATGAACTATTTGTCTATTTTAACAATGAAAAAATCCAGAACGTCCATCGTGTCTGTTTCGGTTTTTTCTCGATTATTATGGATTTCACATAAAATTTGCATGAATAGATTTTATATGCAAAACCATGACAAAACAACCGTAAATGTGGCTCCTGTAAAATTAATCTTATTTCGTGTCCGAAATACGCATGTGAATAGAATAAATGAATTATTTATTGATTTGGAATAAATCAAAAACGGTAAACCAGTAATATTCTTTTAGACATAGTAGTTATATAGTAAAATGATCTCACGTTGTCACAATACACTTTATAATAAAAAAATGTATGGTTAAATTACTAAAAATATTTAAATATATACATAATATTTTTGGCTATGTTTTTTATATATTTTTTTTCAATATGTCAATATTATTTTCATATATTCTTTTAATGACATATTCTAAAACGAGCCTTCTAAATGTAATCTCAACATATAATTTTTGCCCTATATCTAACTTGTTATTCTAATTATAGTAAGATACTATTATAAGATCTTTGAAAGTTTGTTACTCTATCCCTTGATGGAACTTTTAACATAGAATTGTTAAATCCATTACTACTAACATTTCCATTACATACATTTTTAAATGCCAGGAAATGTGATACGTCTTCTTCATGTACATGAATGCTTTCAGTACCCAGAACATTATCGATTCTGCGTCAAGTACCTACTGGGTATGAAACTGTGACATGTAAATGTAACATGAGAAAACGTTAACATTTCCTCGACATTAATTATTTTCAGTTATCTCATGTGAATTATATGAACACAATAGAAACGAATCCATTTAATTTCATGTTATATAATAGTATGAAACTTTTTGTGACATTGTTACACGATAGTAAAGCAAAGAGGAAATGTTAGCAGAAATAGAACAGAATATAAAGATATAGAGACAGCAAATAGAATACTAGTGAACTAGGTGTGCATGGCATCGTGCCTTAAAGCAAATTACTGGAACACCCCGTGGAGAAAACTAAATTAATAAAAAAACTTTACAAAACTTTGAAAAAAATAGATTTTTGAGAAATTTTGAAAATTTTGAAAAAACTTGACTAATTTGATCCTTGTATATTTTGATTTTTTTCTTAAATTTTTGAACATGTTTTTAGGCTGCATAGCTTGTTTGAAGTCGAAATATCAAAGCGCGCAAGCTCCGCGTAGTCGTCTAACGTGTAAACATTGGTACGGAAACCATATGAATGTACACAAAATTTGTACTTATTACTATAATCTTCATAAAATATCTAATAATACGATGTCTAATATTCATTTTTGACCGCCAAATGGCATTGTTTTTCACCTTTTTTATTAGGAGACGCAGGATCTGTCTTTACAAAAATATTACCAATTGTTCATTTCGTCAATACAAGTAAAATGTTTTTTGGTACTTTTTGACCCGTATCTCCGAAACGGCTAGACCTACCTTTGCCAAAAACTAATCAGCATGTCATCTTATCAGTAGGAATCGAATGTTTTTTAAATTAATCAAATAGCGAATCCATGTTCGTGAAATCGTCGACGAACACACACACACACAAACATCCATTTATTCTAAGGTATGCCAGAATGTTCAGAAGGTTTTGAAACAACTATTGAGTTGTTTTTCCAACATGCCCATTTAGTATACAATGTCCCTTTACGGCTGACAATTGTAAATTCTCTAAATTTATTAAATGTCCTTAAATGGACAGTTGTAAATAAAATAGAGAATAACAAAATTGTTTTAGAAAACCCCGTGTAAAATAAGTAAATTTGGTCATTTTAATAATAATAAGAATAATATAAATGTTGATGCTTGTTGATGTTTAAAATAAAAATACTATTTCATGAAACATTCGAGTGCATTTCGGCAAAAGCTACTATAAATATTTTAAATCTTATCATTTATCCTGCGCTATGTAAATGTTGAGTATGTACTAACACTAGCCATTAACTTTTATTCTATCGATTTTCCCAGTTACCTACCTCTCTAGAGTGTGCTGTAGGGCCACCCTGCGGCTCTTGCAGTAGACCGAAGGAAAGCTCTCGCAGGCGGTCAAATTCGATGCGTCGTGGAACAGGTGGATGTTCACGAAATCCACCACGGTCCCGTTCAGATTCCAACGGGTACGCAAATAACCTTTCCGTGACCATTTGCACTGAAACATTGCAAACATTATTAATAATCGGAGAGCTGATAAGAGGAATAAATTTTTGTGGGAAATGCAAATCGTTAATAGATTTAGAATGTTAACATCTACATATCTACACAGATTCTATCTTACAAGATAAACGATAAAAGATACGTAAAAGGTTTGTTCGGATGAAAGATGCAGAATAAAATGATATATAATGATTTATATATGATTGTTTATATGATTTTCTTGTGATTTTACAATTTTCCTTGAATTTTACAACTGAAACTCACCTACAGGACAAACCGTTCAAAATGCGAAGTTGCTATATATGGAAGAGGAACTAAAATTTTTCAGACCTTTCTAAGAATCTATAATACTTTATATGGTTTCTTTATAAAAATATCGAATAGTATGAATAGCTCAAATGTATCCGCACTTTGCATTTCAACATTTGAATATTCACACAGCATATTTGCTCGGACGAAAAACGCTGATTAAAATTACTAATAATACAATATATGAGTGTTCATACAATTTTCTTGGCAACTAATGCGTTACCAAATTATTAATTGATTAAATAATATATTACTCGACTCTCTGACTAATCAGTACACACACAACCTGTCATTATGAATTCCGTTCGAGTAAGCACAAAACACCCGTATTATGGGTAATTTATGAATATGCACGTGTACACAAAAAGCAATTGTGCAGGTTTTCGACAGTGTATAATTGTTTGCTGAAATTATATAATCGATGGACCATGCATAAAGTGTATTATGATTCATTATATGTATATATATATATATATATATATATATATATATATATATAGATGACCCAACAGGCGTTGTCCTGTACCGACGTCTACGATTCAAAAAATCCAATTTTTTAATATCCTATCGTATACTTTTTAATATCCTATTTGATGTCCTGCCTTCGAGATTTATTTATAGTCTTAGCATAATCAGTATAAGCAATTCAGAAAAAATAATACAGTATCTGCAGTAAAAGAACAATATCACACTTGATTTCACCACACAACATAATTTACTATATAATTTTTATAATCTTGTACGATATATTAGTTGCTTTTTGGCAATTAAAATTTCCAAAGTACATTTTTCTTACTAATAATTTCATTAACATTATTGTTTATGTTCAAATCTTAGGTGAATTAATTTGTAAAATCTAGTTCATATGAGCACTCTTCAGTCTAAGATCAACTTGCTAAATATTCCGTACCCAACGCCAACCAAATGAATTTTTGACACATGAAACAAAAATCATTCTAAATAATTTTTTTTAATAAGTAGAAATATTTTTGTATTGTTAAATAATTTAGTAAAATGAACCAAAATGCGACATGCATAAATTTAAAAAAATAATGTATATGCAATTTTGGACTTATTGCGTTACTTATTAAACTGAATTATATAATTTAATCTGTAAAGCATATATTGTATGTTATATTATTTTAATTTTTGGCACATCTCAGCTGCTTTACGGCAATAATAATGTAGACATTACATTTTTCTTGCATATTCTAATATTATCTAGGCTCATAATTTCAGCTAAATTCTAAATTTCAAGTGAATTGACATTTCTAGCAAGTTCAAATGTTTTCAATGTCAAACAATTATTAGTGTTTTTTATAATTTTTTCCATTTATTTTTACAATATAACTAAAAGAAATCCCTTAACAAAATTCAGAAAGATTTATCAAAATCCGAATAATCGTTTAGGAGGAGTACTTTGACTTACACCCATACAGAAGAATTTTATATATGAGATATGTGCATTTTTTTCAGGTGGTGATAAATATGTTGATTAAACAAAATATTAAAAAACTTAAAAGATATCCATGCAGATAATAAAATAGAAAGAAAACCAAAATATGTTTCTTAAAGTAGATTTAATAGATCCATACGTTTCCAGTCCCAATTTGATTTTTCCTCAGTGTAAACAAAATACAAAAAGTTAATAAGACACAAACACAAACAAAAGCATTGTTAATGAAAATACGTCTTCACAACAACCATTTTAGTGAAAAAATAAAGAACGAAATATACTTCGAAAAAGAAATAAACTAAAATAATAACTTCGACCATCACTTCTCAAAAGATTAAAAAAATTAATTATAACATAACTGTTTTCATTTAAACAAGTAGAATTCCATAACGCCAATTTCAAAAGCCCTTGAAACATTTAATGAAAATTTCTGGAGTGTAAGGTAAACGAATGACTGACAGCAATATCTTTATATAGAGCAAATCTCCCGAGGTATATAGACCATGCAAGTATTATATACATGTGGCTAAAGTTATCCAATAAAATCTCATCGTGCTCTTTTATGATAATATTATTCATGTATAAAAAATGAGCTTAAAAGATAAGAAAGCCATTGTGTAGAATATTTTAAATAAAAGTTATTCATTCAAGCTTTACGGTGGATCATTTTTAAATTTATAAGAGGATAAATAAAATACAAAAGAACTACAATAGAACGATGAAAAGCATATCTCGTTTTGAGTCTTCCTACCTCTGCACATTTATCTCAAATTGAAGGCATCTGCTACATATTTCTAAATGCTGTGTCATTTAATAACTTACCTCTGGGAAGAAATGCTGAGGAAATTTAGACTTGTCCTTTGTGGCGACCGCCTCAATGTTTCCTGTATAGATTTTTCGGTCCTCTACTGGCGTCCATTGCCGTCGAACGAAATCCCATATGTGCCTTGTCGTCACCGATTTGTGAGCATAGTATAAATTCCCTAAGGCCTGACAAAGAAGAATACAATCGATAGATACATATTGTATAGTTGATGGAATTGACAACCAAGTAAACTAATAGAATTGATAGTGTCAAATATTTCACCCAGATTTAAATTTAAATCAAAATTATTATTTACCGCCCATGTACAAAAATGTATATAAGAAAATAGTATCCGATGGTGGAAAAAATCCACGCTGCTTAATTATATAAGCACTCCATAATTATTTTTTCAATAATCTTTCCTATATATAAACTTATTGCCACCGCGTGCTACTAATGTATAGTTAGACCATTGAACACGCAAATCTGTTATTTTTATGTCATTGCTTCTACGATAAACACGAACTATAAAATATAAATATGCATAAAGATAATTTATCAAGCATTTATCTGCAAATACGTAAATGCCATCGAAATAATATTTAAATAATACATTAATATCCAAAGCAAGCGTTCTAAAAATATATCAATTAGCGGTGGAGACGCCTTGTAGAAAATTTAACTTTAAATTAATTTTCAAATGTATTGTTTTATATATAATTATTAATAAAATAATTGAATTTTATTGAATTATTTCCAGAATAGACGTAGGACGATTTGATTATAAAAACAATTTATATAAATAATGATTTTATAAATAGCAAAGTACTTGGAATGATTTTTGGTAAAAAATACACGTGTTACACATGCGTCATAAACAAACATTTATAAATTGCTAGGTATAATTTTTAATAAAAACTAGTGGTGTATGGCATCGTTGTTTAAGGCAAATTGCTAAAACTTCCCGTACCATAACAAAATGTTCGAGGAATATTAACTGTTTTCAAATAGATTATTATAAATACTGTAACATTGTATAATATTTATAAGAATTATATAAACTGAATTACAAAGTTAAAATAATTCGTATAAATGTTCTTTAAAACTTTAGCCAGAATTAAGATTAAAATCTGAATTATTTTCGATATACAAAAAAAAATTCTTTAAAAAAAAATTGAAATATTATTTTCCAAAAGCAATTATTTTGTCAAAACAAGCAAAAGTTTCTTGAATCATTGAAATCGAATGCTTAGTTCTCTCAAAAACAGCAATTTTTTGCACAATTAACTCGGAATCTCCGAAACAGCTGGACCTGCCTTTGCCAAAATCTAATCACCACTTCTCTCCGTCATTACGAATTCAATGTTCTTTAGATCATTCAAATCGGATGCTCCGTTCTCTCAAAAATTTGATTTCTGTTTTCTGCACTCTTTTCTCCGGATCTCCGAAACGACTGTACTTGCCTTTGCCAAAAACTAATCAGCATATCTGCCTATCAATAGGAATCGAATGTTTAAATCGGTTGATCCGTGCGCCCGAAAACGTAGACAAAAAATGTATTCATACACACACACACTTTCATTTTTTCTGAGGTATTCCAAAATGTTCAAAAATTTTCAAGACGTAAAGAACTGTAAAAAAATTTATTTTCGATTTTTGGATGTTTATAATAACTTACCCTACGGGAAGTTAAAAAATGGTCAAATTTAATATTTTTTTAATGAACAAATTGATAAATGCTAAGTTACTTTCTATACTAACATAGATTGATAGCATTAATCTTTTTAAAGACAGTTTTCATTTAAAGGGCTTTCATTGGAAGTCTCAAATTATTTGAAAAAAAATCACAGAAAATACTATTGCGTTCCAAACAATTGTAATCAATTACAATTTCATATATTAATTATACTATGACACAGTATCATTTGTTGATGACGCCGGCAATAACCATTGTTCTTCCCACATAGATAAAACACAGGAAACTATATGACGCAGATGCGTATTGTGTTTAGAAAAATTCCATTGTCAATCACATACCGAATCGGAAGTCGCATTAAAAAACTTATTAAAAATATGAAAACGCGTAAAAACATACAACATATACATTGCACTTACTTACATCTAAAAAAGAGCGCGAATGGGACTATTTAGGAGGAAAGTATAATTAAGAGAGATAATCGTAGCATTCTAGATCCTCCCCCGCATGACGTAGCTCGACATACCAAGACAAAACATGTAAACCTGGATACGTAAAATGTATTTGCTTCTATATATTCTAATTCACCTAGATCTAAATATATTCACATTCGCATATTTCAATAATCACTTATTTCAAACCCATTCAGACGTGGAAACTTAACGCTATTGATTATTGAACTGTGCAAGCCGTGTATAATTGGTTTATGTGTTAAAGTTATTTTTAAATCTTAAAACCCGTCATATTGGAGAACTCGTAACGCACGTTTACATACAATCTAAATTTAAAACGACATGCCTTGAATGTTTTACGTTATTATGAAATATTATCATAACATTTTATAGCATTTTATGTAATGACTCACAAT
This sequence comes from Ctenocephalides felis, assembly GCF_003426905.1. Lineage (NCBI taxonomy): Eukaryota > Metazoa > Arthropoda > Insecta > Siphonaptera > Pulicidae > Ctenocephalides > Ctenocephalides felis. The sequence goes on along the minus strand of NW_020539725.1, from coordinate 57,550,999 downwards.
AAACCCGCTGCTGCTGTTGGTTCTACATGATAAATGTTTAGAGAAAATGCCAGAGTTTATGATTTTCAAAGTCAATTATAAATAGGCGAAGTCTAAAGTGTTTAAGAACATGAAAAGTATTTCAATATTTTAAAATACATCAGGAGATATTCGCTATCAACACTTAAAGCGTTAATTTGGAAAATAAATCTCCACCGCTAAAAACATGTTAAAATTGGATTAGATCAAATATTTTTTGTGGAGATCAAATTGAAAAAGAGGACATAAATTGAGTTTCTTGATAAATGATACAAAAATTAGTTACGAAACGTGAAAATTTATTTAGATTTACGGAGTTTAAATATGAAGTTGTTAATTCAAAATGCACTAGCAAAAGTCATGTTATTTTTAGGTTTGTATGTTTTTGCTTAATTTTTTTTTAATTTGAAGATATCAAGTATTTTACCATATTACAACGCCTATTAAATGCGCCTAGCTTTTCATGACGCTAGATGCTTTAGTACACTCTTATCAAAGAAGGACTTTTCAAAGTCGACCAATTTTGAAAATGTTAAAATCATAGTTTAATTATTAATGCTAGGAAACGCTAAAATGTGATCCTAAAGTGTTATTCATAATTACGAATCCAAAATTAAATGAACAAAATTGATCAAAATAACCACAATTTACCCTGACAAAAAAAAGTGTGCGCGATTCACACGTGATTGAATTAAAACTTTTTTGCTTTTGTACGAGATGGCATTTGAGTGAAAAATTAATACATCACATAACAATATTGTTTTCACAATTTCACTCATTATGTAATTGTGTTTGAAGAACTTAATCTAATTAAAATTAACATACATTCATCGACTACTTGCATTTTATTTTTACTGTTTGCTGGCGATACAATCTCATTCTTTGAGCAGCTTTAATATCTGTCTTGCTTATAAAAATATTTTCGACTTCAAATATTTAAAGAAACTAAGAATAAGATAGAAATTATTTCAATAAACTTATGTTTCGCACACGGCACAAATGTTTTATTTGTTTTATTACTTTCATTATAATTATTTATGGGGGGAAGGGTAAAATATTCTTCTGATTCAGGTATTTTTTATTGAATCAAGATTTGTACTACGGTGTAACCTTAAAATCTAATAACATTCCGATATAATAGAGACATATAACGTACGCCGGTACACAATACAACGAAAGATCCCTATTCACTCGACACGACGACTAATCACAATCGACCCGTATAGAAATGATTTCATCGAGAGCGAATGACGAACAGTTTGGGGGTAACGGAACTTCCGTTGCATTTACTATCTAGTCGCGTCTAAAGAAGTTTTGCTTAAAAAATGTAATTTGCACATAAAAGCTCATAATTTTCAGCCTATATGAAATAATTTTTTCATGATAGTTACGATCACCCCGTTTCGTAAAATACCCAATAATTTTTTTCCCATATTTGTACATTATATTATGAAATACGATAAGGCTTCTATATAAAGTTTTACAGCTTACACTGTGGTTTGAAGTTCAGTTTCAGGAATAATGCTCGTTTTATCCTTGACTAAACGCGAATAAAAAGTTTAATTAATTATACAAATATGATACAAGTATCTCATATTGTTTGGCATCCATTTATACTAGTTCAATTTTCCATATAATATTGTAATTAATTTATAATTCACATTTTATATGCAAAAGAACCCTTGCACTGGCATGCAAATTGAAAAGAAAGAATAATTTATTCAAAATGAATTTCATGTTTTAACTGAAATATAACACTGGCTATTTATAATTAAAATCTGTAACTGTTGGTGAAACTAAAAAGTTATATTACCGTAAAATGCTGAGCAGATCCGTAATCTTCGTCCAAATATATCCTAGCAGCATCGAATCCAATTTTCTGCATCGATTCTCCGAGTCGTTCTACAAAACTTCGAACCCGTTCCGTAGATTCGTCGTACGTTTTTCCGCCAACTTCTTGCAAATGCAGAGCCAGAAATCTGGGACTCAGTCTGGAAGTTTGTTCTGCGAATTCGTCCAACCATGGTTGGAGCATAGATTCCGGCTGAAAAATAAAAAATCCAGAATTATAAGATTGAAATATAGAAAACAATTAGTTTAATTAATTGTACACGTAAATGCATAAAATATAATAAACTTCTTATTCTGATCTGTTACTTATCTTAAGTCATACATATGATATTATTTATTAAAGAACATACATTTATAATATTAATTTATTTTTGATCATTTTTTTTTATTGGCCTCGCTTACTCGAGCATTTAGCCACCTACATTATTCTATACAATCATATATTTCATACAATCTTCAATTTATTTAATCATATAATCCTATTCTTTTTCTATACTTCTTAACTCATCTTCATTCTTCTTTTACTATCTTCCCATTTCATCTTCTAACCATATATTTCTTCTTCTTCTATACTTCTCATTTCTTCTTCTAAATTCTTCTTACTTCAATTCATTTTTCAATTTATTACGATTATTCTTTCAAGCAAAAAATTAATATGTATTCATATTCATGTAAAAAAATGTTTAAAGAAATGTGCCGTGGCAAATCATTGTAATATTGATTTCGTTCGCCTTATATGATCCAACAAAGACTTACGCTGTAATTGCCTATTAGCCGTAAATAGAACATAATGCGAATATAAATATGTTAATGAATGAGTTATGCTAATAAGTATGGTAATAAATCTAATGCAAATAAAATAACGGTCACAGGCTTATATTGGACTATAGGTACGCAGGCCTATGTTGTTTTGTTAATTCTTTAGTAAAATTTGATACAGTGGATGATACAGAAGCCCAAGAACAAAAGTTTTAGTTAGTCAAGTAATTAAATCAATTGTGATTAAAATACTATAGATTTTTTTCATTATTATTTTGAAATTGATATTATAACTTATATCTCGATAATACATAAAACTATATACATTTCTATTCTATCGGTTTTACATATTAATGCTATTCTATCGATTTTACATATTTCTATTGAATACATTCCTTACATATTATATTAATGCTGCAGTGGACATTTTACACATATTTCATTATAATAATTTTATATAATGTATAAGGTATATTCATCATAATTATGAAAATGTTAGCTTCACATATTACCTATTTTCAATTAGCTTTTAGAGAAAAAAATCATCTTTTCTATAGGGTGGGGCACAAAGATCCAATTTGACTTTAAGTAATTATACTGTATAAACTAAATAAACTACATAATAACACATAACACGTATCAAAGAACTATCAAATTATGTTCAGTAAAATTTTCAGTTTATTCCTGATTATAAAAATGTGTTTTTCCTATTTTTCTAAAATTTGTGTCTTTTTACCCTATAGGCAGAGAAAAATGGCAAAAAAATCCAATTTTAAAGAGCTTTTTCAAAATAATAACTACATTACTCAACCAATGCAAAATATAAATTTCATGGGTACATTTTTTCACATATAATACTGTATATAACCTTGATATAATAACTATTTGTTTAATTTATCCCTTATAGAAATGGTTTTTTTTAAACTTAATTCACTTTTTTGTTTACTAGTGTTGTTTACACATTTGCCAGAGTAAGGATTCTGTTGATCCTTTTTACCCCACCCACATGTAAGCTTTTATGAAGATTATATGAAAAAACTGCCCAATCTAACTTAAAAATAACGACATTCCTTAAGAAACAATTAAATATAGTATACTTAAAAAATATTTAGGTCTCGTAAACTAAACAACAGTGCTCACAGACAAAAAACTAACGAAATAGAAAACACTTTTGTTTTGGATTTAAAAACATTGCCGTTTGTCTTCTGTCGTAGAAATCAAGGTCATAGCTGGTTATACGTCCTTTGCCCTCTCCTTTCAAATATTGTTATTGAAAAATTCCTAATTTTATTTGTTTTTGAGATATCTGTGATGGACCTATATATATATATATATATATATATATATATATATATATATATATATATATATATATATATCAGTAAAAACATGACAATAGACATTAAAATGGTTTTAGGTTTGGCAGTGTTATAAAATCATTTATCATTACTCATTAAGCTTGTAACAAAATATATAATAAAAACTACTTAACCGAATTATACCGAACCAGACAATGATTATTTTTTAATAGAATAAAGATAAATTTTAACAGTGGATTATTGTGATAATAGTATTTATAATAGATGATAATTGAACAGGGTGACATTGTTTTTAATTTAAATGCTCTATATCAACCTGTAAATGATACATCATACCATCATACATCTATGATTATAACAATCACAAAAATATTTACAGAGCTTCCAATCAAAATATTATTCTAAACTGTTTATCGACTAATGGTGACAGTTCAATCAGAGCAAGTGTAATTTCCGATAGCAAAAAATAATAAACAATATTTCATTTGAGTTTGTAGATTGTATTAGAACAATAAACTAATATTTCTTAATTAAATAAATAGAGTGTGCCCGAGTACAATAAATATTAAACAAATATACGTACAATCGCATTGTGTAATTAATTTATATTATAGTATGATAAGGCAGATATTCTACCAATAGCAATTCTCTCATACAGAAATTCTTGGTGAAACGAATAAGAACACGAATTGTAAAAAAGGTAAAATATACTTTCCAATAAGGAAAAAACATATATACTATTTTTTCGATTGACCAAAAATTTTATGAGCCATAAGTTTGATACGCCCAAATAAATTCACAATTCAAAATTGGTTAAAAATGTTTTAAGTGAATACATTCCTTTGAAGTTAGTCTATACAAAGGTAAAAATAAATTCACCAGCAAAGTTGCATCTAAAATCAAGGTCTAAAAATATTCTATATCTGCTTAATATATCTTTTGATAAATACACAAAGTTGGTAGAAATTGAATCTAATAATGATCAAATAAATTCATGAATCTGGAAAATGTTACCTGTCTGAATCGATGATTGTATATAGAATACTTTTTACACTGACAAAATTCTTAAGAATAATTTAGATTCGCAAATAGTTTTGCTACAAAATTAAAAATTGAGCTGAATGCCTTATCTAAAATTACATTGGAAATTGTTTTAATATAATTATAAGTATTCTAAAAGTATAATTGAGTTCAATATTTACTTGAACACAGTATTTATGGGTTTTTTATGATGTAGATTTTTAAATTTGAAGTGACATGTTTTGAAATATGTGCAATAAAAATAATTTCTGGTGTAAAGCAAACTCAGATTATAAAACTTATATTATTTGTATGAACATAATTATTTTGGAAATATTACCAAAATCAATTTAGAAAAGGTAACTAAAAATTGTAACAACTGCATAATATTTGGAAAGATTTACTCAGTTGAACAATTTTATTAATTAACTAGCTGACCCGGAAAAACGTATTATATAAGGTATTTGCAAACAATTTCTAGAAAATTAAAAAAAATAATAATTTTTTATAAGTATATAAGAAAGATCTTGTGAATTGACATTCTTACAGGTGTGTGTTCCAAAGTTATTATTTGTGTTATCAGCCGAAACTTCTTATTTAAATTATTGTCAATTATAAAAGTCATTCGCCAAAATATCATAAAATAATATGATATAATATATATAACTGTTCTATAAATACAAATGAGTACAAAATTATATAAATGAGTTCTTTCGAAGTACAATAAGTTTGAAAGAAATATCATTTGCAAAAACGAGTGCCACAAAGCCAAAAAGTGAATCTTCATATTAACATTTCAAAAAAGTTGGAATTTTGAGTTTCTTGCGTCTTGTTTAATAATGTTTTTGTGTACAAATCAAACTACTTGCTACAATTAAATAATGTTCATCTAAAACATCCTGTTCAATGTAATTGAACATAATCTGTCAAAACCATTTGACATTTGACGTATGAGCCGCCGTCCATTGTTTCATTCATATTACGCTTCAACAAAAAATTTCAAATTAAAAATGTAGAGTTTCTAAGCGGTTTTGAAGTAAAATCTCACCTTTTGCGCAATCTCTGAACTAGCACAAAGGGTATGGGCGCATTGCCATATAGAATCGGCCCCACCCTGGTATTTAAATAATTTATACGCCATTTTATAGGTCTAAATGATAAAAACCGATATACCAATTTTCAACTTTCTATCTCATCTTATGGCCGAGATATCATTGAAAATATGTGAAAGTGGCCCCTTTTTTCAAACTCACTTTTAGACGTAACCATAAAAGATATCGAAAAAAAATTTACGTGGTTCTATTCATATTGGCTTAGGTCACATTATGTAGAACAATCGATGCCAAATAATCAATTATTATTAGCTGAAAAAGATAAAATAATTTTTCAATTGATGTTTTCCGGTAGTGCGTTTAGTTGGACCACCTTCTAATTAGCTTTATTCGAAAGATTATTGTTTTTTCTTTTAGTACTGAAAATATTGTTCAAATCAATTTGGTGGAACACATTGGAAAATTGAAAAAACCGGAGCTAATACACCCGCGCGTAACGCTAATATACCCTGCAATTGCATAGAGTTCGTTCGAACGCAAAGCTGTGCGCGATGCGCCCGAAACGATTTCTAAGAAATTCTGAATGTGACAATATTTATTATATAGTTATATGTATTCATATGAAATAATGATATAATGAAACATTGTAATTTCAACAAACCCAAGAAACATTTCTTTTTTTGAATGATAATTGCAACATTGTAATTATAAAGCCCTTATTGTGGCCTATCTTTATCAGTACTACTCAATACTACAATACAACAAGAAATATGACAAATGGTAATCTGAAATTCTTTGCTTTTTGTTATTTAAAATTTTTCAAAAATTATTCGCCATTCGATGCGGAAACTTTCTATATAGTACTTCAGGACTTTACAAAAATTAATACTGAAAGTATTCTAATAATCATTTTCATAACATAAAACTTTTTAGTTAATTCATTTAAAAAATTACATTATTTTTATGTTTGTATTTTTTATGTGGCTTATTTAGTATAGTGACAATTTTTATGTGGTTTATTTAGTATAGTGACAATTTAATTTCAGTGTAAATATATAAAATATATTTTAGTGATTTAGTTGATTTAGTGATTTAGTTAGTTAAGATTTAGTTAACATAGTAGAACTAATAATGTCTAAAACTTGCAAAAACTGTGATAAATATTTATTCAAAATGCGTAATAGAACGAAAATCATTCTAACCGAGGATGATGAACAGTTGTATAGTAGTTCAATAGGAAAAATAATTAAAATTGGTGATGTTTTGTGTTCCACTTGTAGACTAATTCCTTATAGAGGAGAAGCAAGCACAGACAATATTAATGATTTATCGCATAGTAGTACTGAAAACAAATGTGTTAGTGATTCTTGCAGTGAATATGAATGTAATATACCTCCGAAAACTGATTTATCCGTGGATCTTTGTCTCAATCGAGTTGCATCGACGCATAGACATTGTTCTATTTGCAGTAATAAATCCGACCTAATTACAATTCCTCTAGAAGCCAGGATTCACGCATTTGTAAAAGTCAGAATATATATACCGCTTGGAAATCGTGCATGCAATAAGCATTTTTTTGGAAAAAAATTTTATGAAGAAGATATACGACAGTTACGTATTTATTCAAACACTAGTCTCGTCCCTCAGAAGGAAATATCAATATTTTTAAACGCTTTGGCAGATACAAGTGTTTCATTATTTAAGCAGATAGATAATTTATCTATATCGTCTGAGCAAATAAAAATATTAACAGGTTTTAATCTAGAAGTAATCGCAGAAATAAGTAAAATGCTTAGATCAATGAAAAATAGTAATAATCGAAACATATTCCAAGCATTAGTTATTTTTTTGTTCAAATTAAAGACGGGAAATTCTAATCAAGTCATCGCCGGCGTTTTTAATATTTCAAAGAGACAAGTCTCTCATTATTATAAACAAATTTTAATTGGATTCGAAAAAGATATATTGGATCAAAATTTTGGATTAGAGTCTTTTACCAGAACCCAATTAATATCGGAGACATCATACAACGCACAAAAAATTCTGGGATTAACCAATGAGCAACTGGCATTAATATGTGATGGTACATATATACGACACGAAAAGAGCACAAACAATGAATATCAAAGAAAGTCATTTTCTGGCCAAAAACGGGTACCACTATGCAAACCATTTACAATTTGTACAACAAATGGTTTCATAGTTGACTTTTTAGGCCCATACCTGGCAACACAAAATGACGCCACAATCATGAAAATTATATTAAAAGATGCGCATGGCATCAGAACTTTTTTGCAACCTGATGATATTCTATTGGTAGATCGCGGTTTTCGTGATGCTTTAACAGATATAAAATCAGCAGGATATGTGCCTCTTATGCCATGCTGCAGGGGTAGAAGAAAACAACTCACAACAGAAGAGGCGAACGAATCCAGAAGAATTACAAAACTTCGATGGGTTATTGAAGCTGTACATGGTAATATTGCGCAAAGATATCGGCTTTTACACAACACACTAAATAATAAATTATTGCCTAAAGTCCGAACATTATGTAAAATTGTAGGGTTTTTACATAATAAGTATGGAAAACGATTATCATCGGATGGAGATTTAGCTGATGAAGTGATCAACTATATGAATGAACGGACTATACCCAACACCTTACATGATGAAGTTATTGAAAATCGATGGACCAGACGAGCAAAAACACTTCAACTTCTTCAGCCAGATCAGTTGTTAGATTTCCCACATTTGAATGAACGAGAACTTAAAATATTATTCACAGGGTCATACCAGTTATCACAAGCAATATCTTACCTGGCTGAAATGCTGTCTGACCAAAATCAGCCGAAGTTATATTACGTGAAAGAACATAGGAATATAATTAGAATTGATGTCCAATCACGGCATATAAATAGGAAAAAATATAATGTTTATATTGAATATACTCCGCTTGGCACCAACTATCGAAGTATTTTAAGGTATTGCTGTAGTTGTCCCAATGGATTGAGGACTGTTGGTTGCTGTTCACATATTGCGGCTATTATATATTATATGTCATTTGCGAGGTATTTATCACGTATTATACGTCCATCAGAAATACTATCGAAAATTTTTATAATAGAGGAAACTTCGGTTGCTATTAACCACGACAGTGATGACGATTAAAATAACAAAATATAATTTTAATTGATTGATTATTTATTTATTTAGCATACCGAAGTATTTGTGTAAATCATATGATACACTTGTAAATTTTAAAAGAACACCAATAAATTTTTATGTCTAATATTATAATTAAAATACTTTTATTAGTTTAATTAAATTACTCACAGTGATAAATAAATGAAATTGTATTTCAGATTCAGAAATGAAAGTTCAGAATTTCTTAGAAATCGTTTCGGGCGCATCGCGCACAGCTTTGCGTTCGAACGAACTCTATGCAATTGCAGGGTATATTAGCGTTACGCGCGGGTGTATTAGCTCCGGTTTTTTCAATTTTCCAATGTGTTCCACCAAATTGATTTGAACAATATTTTCAGTACTAAAAGAAAAAACAATAATCTTTCGAATAAAGCTAATTAGAAGGTGGTCCAACTAAACGCACTACCGGAAAACATCAATTGAAAAATTATTTTATCTTTTTCAGCTAATAATAATTGATTATTTGGCATCGATTGTTCTACATAATGTGACCTAAGCCAATATGAATAGAACCACGTAAATTTTTTTTCGATATCTTTTATGGTTACGTCTAAAAGTGAGTTTGAAAAAAGGGGCCACTTTCACATATTTTCAATGATATCTCGGCCATAAGATGAGATAGAAAGTTGAAAATTGGTATATCGGTTTTTATCATTTAGACCTATAAAATGGCGTATAAATTATTTAAATACCAGGGTGGGGCCGATTCTATATGGCAATGCGCCCATACCCTTTTTCAAGACTAAGACTGGCAAAATCCGTACAGCCATTTTAGAGTTTTACCATACCTAACATAATACCGAGCTCCATTTTTATATATAAGATGTACTCTGGCAATTTTCGCGAATATATTATTGATTTTTTATTATCATAAGTCTGAAGAAAAGAGCCAAAATCATTTCAGTAATTTGTTTTACATAAAATGTCCTTTATTCCATTGAATATTTGCCTTTGTGATAATTCTGTTCCATAATTTACGAATATTGTTTGATTTTACATGTAAAGACATGTTATGCTCTTAAACTTTCCAAACACTTTATAATCTTCCTAATTAATGTTGGATCATGTTTCTTATTTGTTTTCAGAAACTGGGTCATTAAAATCTAATTCTCTTAATTGTGAAATATAAATTGTTTACTTCGGTGTCATGTGCGATGTGTTTGATAAGAGATTAAATGTGATGTTCTAGAAATAAGATACTTTGGAATAAACACTTGAGTTGAGAAATATTTTTATTAAATTTCGGTATGGTGACTGGTAACAATTTATTATTATAGTTTAAAAAATGTGAGAAAAAATATCAGTGTCCTTATATTTTTTTGCATTGCATTGCACGAAAAGTGGCAAAGCGCATTAATTAATAAAATTGTTCAAGTTGAGTAAATTTCTCCAAATATTATGCAGTCTGAACAATTTTTAGTTACATTTTGTACGTCAGGATGTAAATGGCTAAAGTGATTTTCTCATCAGAATGAATTCATTCTCATAAGAATTATTTATAAATTCCACAGGACATCTCTGCCCATTATAATTTATAAAATATTTATTTTGCATAAAACAACACTACTGATAAGCAGCATTAGATACTTTAACTGATGTTAATTGAATACCTGTTTCAATATAACCTTTGCAAAACATTTCCCAAGAAATTAAATACAAATAAAATAATAGGGTATTATATGCGCACCTTGATCATAAATCATCAATAACGGGTCAATCGTGAAAACTTACTTTTACTTAAAAGCTCATCACGCCATTCTTGGCAGTCGATTGATTAATTTCAATAGCTTGTTTAGATGACATTTAAACACATAATAAATCAACAATATTTATACAAGTAAGATGAACTCTGACAACGGAAGAAGTTGCAATCAATTGGAGAATTGTCAGAGAAATTAATCATAAATAAGCGAATATTTATAGACAGGTGAATATCTTAAAATCAATAATTCTTGTTCTCATGCATATTTCATTTTCTGAAGTACTTTTTCTATTTTATCATATATTATGTCTCCAATTTAAGTTTTCTATATTATGGAATATATTATCTATATAATAGAATATATAGATAATATTCTAAAACATAGAATATATTTCTATATTATCCAATTTAAGTTTTCTATATTATTATGGATATTCCATACTTTTTCCAGTATATTACAACTATTTCTAAACCAACTATGCCTAAAATATCCTTTTCTAATATTATCTAAACTTATTATATTTTTCCATCACTATATTTATTACTTAAGTAAAATTTTAGTATTTTATTATGCATTTATAGATAGTTCAAATTACTATATTATCTATAGTATTAAGTAATTACTATTATCTATAGTAATAAGTAGTCTCATAAGAATATTTCAAAGATATAGAGATGTGTTTGAGAACAAACTAAAAACCTCAGCAAATTTTTCGTACAATTTTTTTTTATTCAGGGTCCGCTAAATATCATTTGGAAAATTTTATGAAGAAAACTACTTATTATTTGCTCATTTTTATTTTGAAGTACAATCCTACCAGTTAATGATGGAAAACAAATTCATTTAAACAAATTCATATTCCGTAAATCAACTCAAATGGCTGCAAAAAACGTAAGTCGGTGGACCTAGACATTTATTATTACAAATAATGGAGAGTTAACAAGTCCTAAATTTTTATAGGCTTTTTTTAGATATCAACCGAAACTTTTGTCTTATCTCTCTATTTGAAAAAATATTATGGATACAATTTCTGTAATACTGATGATTTTTTTATTGATTCAGCAATGCTGAAAAAACTATTTTCTTAGGAAATATATTGATATATACCTTTAAGCAAAAACCGATATCACTACTGCTTGATATCAAGCTTACCGAGGCGAGTATCAAACCAGGAACTTCTGATGTAAATTCTATAGCCTTATAAGAGTTCACACTTAAATGAACTTATGTTAACTATATATTACTATTATTATAGAACCTAACTATAAATTAATCATTATTATTATAAATAAATTATTAAAAGTAATTAACTTTTTTTTCGTTGAGGAAAATAACGTATTAACATAATCCTTCATAAATATTCACTTGAAAATATAGAGCAAAATCATGTTTCCAAGTAAAAACGTCTCTTAGGGCATTGCTATGCAAAAAGTTGAGGTAAAAATTGAATGAAATAGGGTTTGCAAATAAAAATAATGTACATAAAAATTAATATGATAAAGTTTCAATTTAAGCAAAACTTCGTCTCAATATTACATATATTGAGTAGTATAAAGTAAAAATGTCACTTGGGGCCATGCAAAAAATGGAATGAAATGGGGTTTAAAGTCAAAAATTAAAATAATGGAAGTGGCTAAATGCTCTAGCAAGGGCTATGTATATTATATATATATATATATATATATATATATATATATATATATATACATATGCCATATTATGATAAGACTCTATACTCGTATAAAATAAACTAATAAAAATAGAAGATAACACCACCTACATATTACGCAAAGCGTAACACACTCTATGAACACTGAATGTACAGTTGATTAATTAATTGAAGTTTTACACTACAGTTATATTTTTATAATAAAAGTGTGCTTTAGCTACATTTTCATATACATTTTCAAATAAAAAATTCAAACATTGTCACCGGTCTGTATACTAAACCCGTTACTAATTTAACGTTAACTAATATAAATATATTCTAAATTCTGTTGTTCATCTTTAAAGAGTAAACAAATAGACTAACATCTTTTGTGTAGCAAAAGTACCGGGATTCGATCTGACACATTACTTACACATAGGGGGAAGTCCCGTGACGCCGGACGGCACCAAGCACCGGACACTCTATTTAACACGCGTTATTTAAGCGAGTATGAATCTTTTCATTTCAAAATACAAGCGAAAGGGGCACACAGCTGACTGCAAACATGACTTTTTTTGCAAAAGTTTGATTGATAGTATTAATTATTTTTTAGCAAAGATTGCGTTTTTGTTAATTAGGTTTGATTTCTAACTTTGTTACCTAACATAAATCATAATTTAATAAACATTTCGTAAAATATTTTTTGATTTATTTATAAATAACCTTAGGTGTCCGCCACTAGGGAACTTTTTCCTAAGTTACAGGGACTCTTCGCAAAGGTAACATACTTACATATGTGTAAGTAATTCGTAATGTGATGCTTCTAAAATAAAAAAAAAACAAAAAATCCAAAAAGTCATCTTTACCAAAGGTTATAAGCTTCTGTAAAAAAATCTTCACCCATTAAAAAACAATAAAACGAACATGGAGATGCCGATAATGCATAAACAGGCATTTCCTGTCGGACTACCGAAAAGGAGGACTTTCTAAAACATAAAACATAAAAGCATGACATCTCGGAGTTAAATATTTAATTTATCATTAATTAATTCTCCGTAGGATTACAAATGTCATATGTAAAATGCGTCAGATTAATTATAAGTCGATAGAGATCTAAACGACGGATGTTTAGTGATTTTTAATTCGAATAGACGATGATCTTTAATGATAAAGCTAATTGGCCGATATGATAGTCACATCATGTAACGACCGGCATATTAGTACTTTCTTGATTAGGTCTATGACGCGATGTGTACTGATTGAAGAATTAAAAATGTAGTTAATTTATTTACAGAACACAGAAAATAAATTTTGACTTATGTTGCATGGCATCGTGCTTTAAGGCCAATTGCTTGAACTTCCCGTTTTTTCAAAAAGCTTTAAAAATTTTGGATAACTTTGAAAAAATGTCATTATTGAAAACTGAGATTTTTAAATATTTTTTATCCAAAGCAATCCTGCTGCGTGGCCAAAAATTAATTACCACGTCTCTTTAACAATAGGAATCGAATGGTTTTTAAATCATTCAAATCCGTTGAACCATGTTCTTGAAATCGTCGACGAAAATTTGTATCCGCACACACATACGAACGCACAGGCATACACGTACACACACACGCACACATACACACACACATGCATCAATTTTTCCTGATGTATGCCAAAATGTTCAGAAGGTGTTAAAACGTTTTGTAAATATATATAAAAAATTTCATTATCGATTTTTTTCCGATTTCTGTAACTTAAAAATTAAAAATATTCATTAGGCTCTAATCTACGGAACTTTTTGTTCAAAAGTTAATTATGAAATTTAATATATTTTATTTAATTATGTTTCATGATTTTTGTATATTTTAATAAATGTAACATATTTATAATATAAAATAGGACATAAATAGGATATAAATACTAAATGTAATTACGGTATTTGCAATATTTTTTTCCACCAGTTACAATTAATAATAAAATATTTTTTATGAATATCTTAACGGTAACATATATTAATTAGTAATAATATTATTAATATATTGCTTCGATTGCTCATTTTAACAAAAAAAGAATTTTAAATAGTACAACTAAACATAGTCACACTTTTTCAGTACAAGTTCATTCTAAGGTGACTAAATTTGAAAAAAATTCTTATATTATTATTTATTACTAATAATCACTGCATATTCAGAAATTTAAATTTTCATAGTGAGAATCAAAATTTTCTGTACAAAATGTAAAAAGTTATTTTACCATTTTCTCTATTTTATTTATAATAAAAACATATAAATGAATAACTCAAAATTACTCAATTTCGCATATAAATGAGTTGAATCAACTATTAATATATGAAAAATATTTTAAAATAAATTCAATTCTTAACAAGTTAATATGTAAATCTTGTGTAATTTTGTAAAACTTTACATGTATAAATTATTTACTTATTTCAACACCATGCCAATTTTATATATATATATATATATATATATATATATATATATATATATATATTAATAAAAATGTATAGACTATTTAATTTAAATATTCAATTAAACTAAAAAAAAGTCCACGATCATATAAATATTCATATGCAAAAAAAAAATTCACGTTCATCTATTTCTATATCACCTTCATCTTAGCTGATTGATTTGTTTTCAATTACTTTATAAATAGAACAATTAAAACACGTGTAATTATTTTTAATAGACTAGCGATAGTAAAATATCATTGTTGTACATTTGTATAAAAAAACATAATATAAAACATATAACGAAACAACTTAATAATAGGCCGTGGATAATAACATTGATAATAAATTTAGTAATAACATACGAATTGTTTGTAATTATTAATTAAAAAAATTATAACAAACAAGGTCTGTGTGTTGATTTCATTCATGAATAGAAATAGATTTGAAATTGAATCAAGGCAGAATTGAATTGAATATACAATCTGAAGAGAATAGTTTTATTTCTGTATGAAAGTTGTATGAAAACTAAAAATTAATTTGAGTTCATTATATGTAATATAATGAATTTATATTTATAATAAAATTATTAATTATAATGTCAGGCTCCTAAAAACTTACTAACCTCCTATGTGCAAGAGTGCAAGTCACTTCTTTAAATATTTATATTTTTATTTAATTTATTATTATTCATCAGGGCTAAGTTACACAGAGGTTATAAAAGTTTTGTATATTAATTTCATTATTATTAGTAATATTATATTTAAAAACCGTTGTGAAGCAATTAGAAAATAAATGAACTTGGTAACACTTCAAATAAAGCATTAGAATCGTTTAAATTTATTTCATAAAAGAGGAATTAGGTAATGGACAATAAAGTACAATGGACTTCAACCAAAATACAATATTTTCCTATATAATACTAAAACCACAATAGTTTAACTCATCAGAAAAAAACTCTATATTACCTACTAAAAACGCTTTTGGACTTTCAAAAGCTTTAATTTGTTTACGAACCCATATTGTTAAAGTTTACACGTTCTTCCTACAAACTTTAATATCGCAATTTTGATATTTCTTTCCCCATCAACTTTATATAAAATTAATTAAAATTTCACAGCAAAATCTAATAGCTGCGAGATGAGATTTTATATTGCTTCTTGGAAAAATATTCTCGCATAGAAGAAATTACTTTTATGTACAGAAGTTTATTTTGATTACACAGAAGAAATATATGCCGCATTTTTATGGCGCAAGCGTCCATAAAATACACTCTTATTGCATTCTGCAAGTAAAATTAATTACTTAAAACATTAATATAGATAAATATGAATTAATGAATTAAAAAAATTATAATTAAAAAAAACAGAACTCTAATTGTTCGTAAAAATTGTAAGTGCAGCTTTTCTTTCAAATTTGTAAAAAATAGAAAATTGAAGGAAACCAAATTTAATATATTAAATAATAAATTAACTTCCTGTAGGGGAAGTTATAATAATCGAAATAAAATCGAAGATGAAAATTTAGCATATCTTTATGTTTTAAGGTCTTTTAAACATTTTGGAATAACTTATAACGTCTTCTTATCAATAGGAATCGAATATTGATAGGAATCAATGCTGTTTGAATATTTAAATTCGGTTGATCCGTGCTCCCAAAAACGTGGACGAAAAATTGTATCCATACAATACGCACACACATACACTCATACATATATCCATTTTTTCCTAAAGTATGCAAAATCGCTCAGAAATATTTAAAACGTGAAGATAAGCAAAAATTTTCATTTTCGATTTTGGACGATTACTATAACATACTTCAGTATTATTTCCTATGTCATTACTTTTGTCAAGGAATTCTTGTTGTATTAATATCCATCATTTCTCAAAATCTCTCACAAATGGACAGAAAATTTTGTAATTTTTTAAGTAATTTTTTAATCCTACAGTTCTGATCGTTGTCCACTTCAGGACAGGTGTACTATGTAATATTTAAAACTATTTTTTTTAAATTAAATAATAATTTATCGGAGTGGTGATCAAAAATTTAATATTGCTTCTCGTATAATCTAAAACAATAATTATTAGTACATACTGACCCAAAATGTTAAAAACTCAATATAAATAATTAGTATATTAATAATTTAATTTTTTACATAAACATCATGTTAGTCAAATTAATTTACAAAAAAAATCAAATTCTGGAATTTATTCTACCTCTTCTCTATAATTATCAATCATAATTTCAGATTTATAGAAAATAACTAAACTTCTATACGCAACTTACTTTCTTAAAAATCTATACTTTTATTAACTTCCCGTAGGGTAAGTTATAGTAATCGCAAAAAAATCGAAAATGAGAATTTTTGCATATTTTCACGTTTTGAAGGTATCTGAACATTTTGAAATACCTTGAAAAAAAAATGAATGAAGTGTGTGTGTGCGTATGTGTGTATGTGTCTGTGTGTGTGCGGATACAAATTTTCATCGACGATTTTGGGAACATCGATCGTGCTGATTAGTTTTTGACGAAGGCAGATCCAGCCGTTTCGAAGATACATAGCAAAAAGTGCAGAAATTCCTATTAGATCCTAGACATCCGCTCATAGCGTTAAGCGTGAACATGTCGTTATAGCTGAGTTGGTTGGCGTCACCGCAATTTTTGTTCGCGTTTAGTAGATAAGAAAGTCAAAACTAATCGGGTTCGAATCCCACGTCTCTAATATTTTTTAATACTTTTTATGTTTGTATAGTTGATACTATATGAACTATTTAAAATTGTTAACTCAGTGTCAGTGCATATATTTCGCGAATGTAAAATCGATGCATTTGAAATAAAATATGTTCATTCAGTTTATATATTTCATTCAAACATATATAAACAACGTCGTCTAATCTAGTAAGTTTTCACATTTTGTCTACAAGGAACAAATAATGAAAATTCTAGTTTTTATAATATGTATTCATAGACATTTTTGTTGACTGATTATTTTTATTCTTCGAATGGTTAATTACGGTACGAAAAGTTCCAGCGATTTGCCTTAAGGCACGATGCCATGCACCACTAGCTATTTAATTTGTTATTATTTATTAGGACTAGATAGATCGTAGATCGCATTAATCCATGAGCTTTTCCAACTTAAATTTCTTATTTAACATGATCATAAGATGATGCAGCAAATATTATAATATGAATCGCTCATCATTCGAACTTTGACCAGAAGCGTACGTGCCACAATCGGCATTAGATCTGGTCGTCCGCGTGATAAAAAAGAATAAACACGAACCTTTGAAAGTCCATGTGCATATAACACATTCCTCAAAACTACATAGTAGTAATATATGGAATTTCTGAGTCAACATCGAATCGAAAATCTTTTATAACGGATGAGTAAGGCGCCCACACAAATGCGGTAGATCGAGTGCATTTGGGTAAATGAAAGTTCATCGGTAATAATAAAAGTATCGGTGATAATTGAAATGGCTTAATTGCACTATTTTTTGTATATCTAGATGGTCAGTCTAACTCTAAATATTTAAACACATTCCTACAAGAAGCCTAAAAAAGAAATGGCCTAAAGACCTCATTCCTAGAAGGTTCCTAAAAAAGAAATAGTCTAAAGACCTCATTACCTAAATTAATTATAGCTCTAGATATTAAAGTATTAGAGGTGTCTTAATATTTTCTTTAGAGAATATTCCTAAATGAGATAATGAGTATTCAGTAAATATTTTAAAAATAACATGATTTGACTCTGATATTGATCATGATTGATCTGATCAGCCAATATATATCAATCATATCAATATATATAAATCAATAATTTGATCATAAAATGTGCTATTTTTTACTGTAATAATAAATCCCAACAATTTTTTTATCTGTAACCCTTAATGAAAAAATTCTATATGTAATATATCGTTAGGGTTGCAATAGTGATTTTTAACTAAGAATATATAAAAATATATAGGTATATAACATATATAGGTAATAGACAATAAATACACTTAATGAACATAAGTTTCAGCAAAATATTCAGAATGAAGTAAATAGTTTATATAATACATAGTTTTCACAATTTCATTCACAAATTCAGAATGAAATGTTTATATGTTATGAATGAATTATATATAAAAGTAGTACTTGTAGTAAAAATGGGATATTGTTGTATTTTAATAGTTGTATTTGCTTACTATCTCTATAACTAAAATTCAAATATACCGAAACTATGTTTTAGTAATTGGTCATTTAGCTGAAAATTTGAAATAATTTTTTTTTCCAAAAGCAATTATTTTGTCAAAACAAGCTGAAAGTTCTTTGAATCATTTAAATTGGACGCTTAGTTCTCTCAAAAACTGCCATTTTTGCACATTTAGCTCTGTATCTTCAAAATGGCTGGGCCTGCCATTGCCAAAAACTAATCAGCTCTTCTCCCAATCATTACAAATTGAATGTTTTTTACATCATTCAAATCGGATGCTCTGTTCACTCAAAAACTCGATTTCTATTTTCTGCACACTTTGCTCCATATCCCCGAAACGGCTGGACCTGCCTTTGCCAAAAACTAATCAGCTCTTTTCTCTATCGATAGGAATCGAATGTTTTTTGAACCGGTTGATCCGTGCGCCCGAAAACGTGACTGGAAATTTGTATCCAAACATACATACACACACACATCCATTTTTTCTGAAATATGCGAAAATGTTCAGATACCTTCAAAACGTCGAGAAATGTAAAAAATTTCAATTTCGATTTTCGGCCCATTACAATAACTTACCCTACGGAAGTTAAAAAAGTACAATCAAACAAAAACAAATATGATACATTCTATTATTGACAGTAAAAATATTGAGACCAGATTTAAAACAGTAATTATGAATGATAACTTTTTCGAATACCAGACCATTCCATACAAAAATGACATAATATTTAGATTATTACTTAATTTTATAGAGCGATTAAATTTTTATCACAAATATATGGTTCAATTGAATTTGACATTTAAACGAGTTTGAATATCTTTATTAGCAAGCATAATATTATGCAAAAGTTAACGGTTGGTTAGTATAAAATTTGCGATTAGTTTTGAATGAGTACCATTAATAAATGAGAAAAAAACTTATATAGTAGCGATAAAAAATCACAATTTATCGATTTGAATGAAATCGTTGTGTGACTAATGTGTGATTAATATGTATAATTGTCACAATATTATCATTTCCCAATACTGAAGGTTTTTATCGACAACGTTTGCTTTCCATTTATTACATTCATATAAAAATTATCTTTTCTTCACATGTATATTCATTCATTGGATTTAATTTAACATATATTACCATATTAAAGTTTATATACTCTTTGACGTGACAATGCTTGTAATAATATTTGAATGAAGTAGAGTTGAAACAAGTAGCACCCCTAAAATTTAAAAGTTTAAATTAGTGTACACCTTGATGTTGAAAAACTGTATTTTATTATTCATTTTTATGAAACGTGACAAGGAGAAGAAAAAATATACCAACTGGTGTAAATAGCATGAATTCAAAATTAGTAATTGTATATAGCTTTACAAAGCCATCTATAAAGGATGAACATTTATAAAAAGACACTAGAGGAAAAATGAAGAAATTCGTTCCATTTCAAGATTATGCAACTTAAATTATGCATTTTTGAGCATCAGAACAATCATAGTTGAATATTAAAATAAGCCAGAGAAGAATAAAAAACAAGATATATAAAAACTGAAAGTGACATGAAAAAAAACCTATCGAAGGCAAACTTGTCACCTGGTACATTTTTCAACAGAAGAAATATCAATAAGCTCACTGAAAGTTTTTTAGCTTACTGAAATTTTTTACCAGAAATGTAGAAATAATAACATCCTAAACTTAGACCAATATACACCTGTAATGGTTTGGTATAGCAAATACGCCATGCATCAGAATTTTTGTAATTTTATTTTGTTGATATGCTGGAAATCTTCTAGAGCAAAATGCAACCACAAGTGCAAGTATGCTTAATGCAAAATATTTCCATACGCTTTAATAATTTACTTTTAAAGTAGACTAAAAATAATAATAAGTGTTCATAATTTTTCGATCACGAAAATTCCATCTCTCCTTTACAATATGATTGATAACCAATTGTATCCAATAAATTATTATGGATCTGATATACAAATGCTGAGAAACGCGCTACTTTTTAATTCTATACCAATTTAATTCAATCATATTTATTAAGACCAAATGCTTTGTACGCAATTGCTTGCATTTAACTTATTGTAACTGATCAAATAGATTCACTATAAATAGCTATACTGATTATTAAAGAGATTTTTCATCGGGGTATGAAATCACATAAGATAGCAATAATAATCACACTAGATACTAATTTAACTTGTAGTATAATTCAATTAGAAATTTAATATATATATATGAATACATTTTGTGGTTATAAATTACAGTAATCAAAGATATGTTTTTTTTTATATTTTAAATTAAGTCATCTCACATTTGCGTGAATTAATCAAACAAGAAAAAAATACTACACCGCAAAATTATGTCACAACCATTAGATCTACTTTTTTCAATTCATTTTCAATTCAGTTAATATTCAGTTATATCTATATTGCCTTATATCGTTAAACTTATTTTACGATATATAATTTTATTGACAACATTCATTATTAATTAAAAACCAATACAATTAATTAAAACTATTTTTTGTTTTAATTAAAAGCCCATAATCAATCAATTATCACACGAGCGAAATTAACGAATTATATTGAGCTAAAAAAATTATCTTTAAGTAGTAATAAAAAATTTACGTCTATACCAACCTTGGCAATAAAAAGACCAAAAACCCAATACGTAAATTCAGAACTTGATTGAGCAAAAAAATTATTTATTTCTATAAAAAGTGGCTATAAAATCGAATTAAACAATAAGTCAATGAATGAGAGATTTTGTACTGGGATTAACGCACTGTTGCGGAAAATAATTTAGTAAATTAAATGTGTGTCAGATTTACTTATTACACAAGCACAAATTATTAAACACACACACATTAATGTAGTAGAATTTATTTGCGACGTTTCGGAATTAATTACACTCCATTATCAAGCTTTCTGTTAAGAACAAAATACATATTACAATGAACACCATGGTAAATAATAATTGGGCGATTTTTGTTAAAGGAATGAATTAGTAAACTATTTTTATAAATCGTAAAACAAAATCACTTGAAAAATGCTAGAATTGAGAATCGAAAGTTATTTATCTGTGAATCATATTTAGAATCACAAATCACTATTTTAAAAAACTTGTATCTTCACATACTATAAATTAACATTTGATATGTGCTTACAGGTAAATAATTTGTATCTCAATTTTACAATATATTTATATATACGTGTATATATATATGTACATATATAATTATTAGAGTTAAACAACTTATTCCTTTAAAAAATTGCTCAATTATGTTTTCTTACCATATTTGATCATTGATTCATGTCAGAAAAACTTTTTTGCGGTACTTTCCAGAAAATCGCTACCATTTAATATTTATGAAACAAAAATTTTCTTTGCAATATATATGGATTCACTATCACAATATGCAATCCTGTTAAAAGAAATCCTGGCGTTGTGAGCAAAAGGCTTAACTTCTTCATTAAATGTGGAATAAATGGAAAGGCATCTTAAAAGACAATTTTTCAGACAATTGATTTGCTTCATTTCACGCCCATGGAAAATTAATTCAATTTTGTGATCAAAAACCAGTTTATTAAAATTGAATGAGTATGTGCATTTCAAGAAAATTATTGTAGTCAATGAACGTTATTAGTTTTAAGATTTTCAAAATTGCTTATTGATTATTGATTGATTATTAAATTTAACTTAATAAGAATAGTTATCAAATCTAAATTACATTAAAAATTTATCAAATTATGAGTGGAATCCAGAAAACTAATAGCCTTCTTGTAGAATTTTAATTATATAGTTTTTGATTGATTTTCATTGAGCGTGATATAGACGAAGCAATTTGAAAAATCGTCTTATAAGATGCTTCTCTATTTAATCAATATTTAATTAAACTGTACACAAACTTCTATACCTCGTATAAGTTTGTCCCATAGACTATTCCATTCAATTACACTATTCTAGGGGGTAGAGACATCAGTTTTAGGTCACTTAAATCATCGCAAAAAAGGCAATTAATTTTTTTACTATCATCTTTTTTATATTTTTTTTTCTCAATGTTACAGGAGTACAGAAAAAAACGAATTGGCCAATATTGATCGATATTGACCAACATTGACCAATATTCGCTGATATTGACCGATATTGGCCAATATTGACCGATATTGGCCAATATTGACCGATATTGACCGATATTGGCCGATATTGACCGATATTGACCGATATTGACCGATATTGGCCGATATTGACCGATATTGACCAATATTGGCCAATATTGACCAATGTTGGCCGATATTGACCAATATTGTCTAATATTGACCAATATTGACCGATATTGACCAATATTAACCAATATTGACCGATATGGACTAATATTGACCAATATTGACCAATATTGGCCAATATTGGCCGATATTGACCAATATTAGCCTATATAGGCCAATATTAACCGACATTGATCAATATTGGCCAATATTGACCGATATTGACCAATACTGTCCAATATTGACCGATATAGACCAATATTGTCCCATATTGACCGATATTGACCAATATTGGCCAATCTTGGCCGTTATAGACCGATATTGACGAATATTGACCAATATTGACGAATATTGACCAATTGACCAATATTGGCCAATATTGTCCGATATTGACCAATATTGGCCAATATCGATATCAATTCAAAATGGCTTGAAACATCTAGAAAATATTAAATTAGCTAATCGGATTTTTTGATGAAAACATAAACTTCTTCTTGGGGAAGTTAAAAAACTATATTTACGAATTTCTTTATAGAACTGAATCCTTCAGTTGAACTCTTATGATACATTTAGAGTTTTAATTTGATTCTTTGAAATGATTGTTACAATTTATGCTCTTTCAAGATCTTATTAGCGTTACTGCAAATATAACTATTTATCTTGTATCATTGTTAGTTTTAAATAGATTTAAAGAGTTATGCTTATAAAATAATAATGAGAAAACGAGTATCTCAAATAACATGGCACGTACGACGCACATATGTCTGACGCAAGCCGCCGGCTGCATATCAAATTATCATATATTGCATTTTATTACAATCAGCCGACTTCCTAAAAATTATCTCTGAATAAATGATATATTTATATGTGAATGGAAATGGATTCATAAAGCTTCAGATATCTTTCTTCTTCTCAACATCGCCTATAGTTCTATCTTGAGTACCTACTAACACGCAATGTAGTACGCTTTTTTCGTCAATGTATGTAGTTATTTATAGATAATTAATTAAATCGATAAACAAACTATTTAAAAATCGTTTCTTATTATTATTTATCTCTTTCAAAATGCAAAATAATAAATAACTATTTTTCATATCATCAGCAGACGTCTAGACTGCATAAAGACATTGCTGTAGACTTACAGAACGCCTACAGGCCTGAATATCTAAATATATATAATAATAAGTCGGGTTTTCCTTCCTGACGATATAACTCCAGAACGCACGAACCAATTTTGCATTCGTTGGAAAGGTCTCGGGCTCCGCAAGGTTTATAGCTAAGAAAATTAGTAGTGCATGGCATCGCGCCTTAATGCAAATTGCTGAAACTTTACGTACCGCAATTAAAAATTCGAGTAATGACATTAGTGAGAATTATCAGAATTATGCTTGGTTAAGTCAACGAGCAATTCTTGCCGCAAAGGATAATGATGTACACGCACTGAATTTCACCATTCAATCAAAAATTTCTGGGCGATTTGGTGACATACCAATGATTCCGACTGGTCTTCCGTTTGACTTCAAACGATTGCAATTTCCAGTTCGCCTTGCGTTCGCAAAAAGAAGTCGCAAGGCCAATCGCTTGGTGTTTGCGGGATAAATTTCGAATTGATTATTTAGAAAATCATTGTTTTTCACATGGGCAGTTATACATTGCCTGTTCACGAGTTGGAAAATCATCCGCTTTGTTTGTGTTAACGTCAGATCAAAAAACTTCAATGAAACGGATAATTTGCGAATTCACTTTCATTTACTTAGGGAAGTTCAACTAAAAACACTTCATTTTTGTAATCGAAATAAATTCATTACTGTTGTGTAATAAAATCAATGTTTTCCTTTTCAAATATAAAACAAACAAAAAATTTCTTCATCTTTCTCGAAAACGAAACGAAACCATCTGGTGGCGAAACGTAGTTCGTCGGGTTTGCTAGTTATTTATAATATTCAATTATCTTATTATTAGTGACTTGTTATTTAGTTGTTGTCAGAAATTTTAAAATAAATTCATGCAACATTCAAATCAAATTTATCGTTTGTTTTATTGTTTCAACAGCAATCAGAAGTCTTACTTTACATGTTCTATAAGCTGTTTTGTTCAAGATTTATGACCTAAGGTATTATTATGAAAAGCAACCCATCGGTTCACCATTCTCCTATGTGTGGGGTTATATATATATATATATATATATATATATATATATATATATATATTAGTTCTTACGTCTAATAGTTTACATATGATTGAATGATGCAACTATGTCCACGAAGGAAGATTTCCACTTGAAATTATATTGTAATCTATAACCCCAAGTGGAAATTTGACATCAAAGTTGCCTGATGTCGGCCAAATTTCATCATTTGTTCTTGAAAGTTTTATGCACTATAGATGCCGGAAAATATTGATGAATTTCGATACCAGTTTAGTGACCATGCCTGTGAGTTACCTTTTACAAGTAAATAATATTCTAATGTGTATTTATGAGTAATATCACAGACACTGGTTTGTAGAACGGATCTATTCATATCTGGAGGTATTTCGTATACGTCATTTACCACAACGGACGTCATGTACAGACAACGATGGTATGTCTGGAATGCTTTTACGCTACTTTGTTGAATATATATCAATATACGTGTAAAAATTTGCCAGAAAATTACTTTTCTTCATACACCTCATATTTATCAAAGTAATATTGCAAGAGATTAGAATTCTTCGAATGATTGCTAAAGTTATTTGTTTATGTTAATGTCTGGGTGATCCTACGATTTGATATGAAACCTTTAATATATATATATGCTAATATTAAGTCAGTCCTTTAATAATAAGTCTCACTTTTACTGTATTATTTCTACTGAGGTTACTGTGTGTAAAACTAATCGAGAACATACCGCACATTTCCTAGAATCAATTATTACTAAGCAAAGTGTTCAAACAAAGTTGTAAAGTTTTAGAGCTTTATTATAGTGCAATAAATCAGTTACAAAAACATGGCGAAATCGACCGATCAACATAAGGCTTGTAAAGCACAACAAACCGACCGACGATCGAATTTCTCATCATTTTAATATCGTTTTTTTTATCTCGAAAAAGAAAATTGCAAATGAATATATACGAAGTAAAGTATTACAAAATTTTGCGTTAACCAACCAGTTTCAACATGGTCAATTGAGTGCGTTGCACTCGCTTCGAAATTCGTTTCTTTTGAAATCAGCTGTTCGATATTTAGTAGAAGAGCCAGAATTAATAAGAAGAGCAAAATATCATTTGACTAATATAATTTAAGAAAGGTCTCAAATAACATTTTCCAAAGTATAATTGAAAGCCTAGATTTCACCAGAAAAATCGTAAGAATATCTTCAAAGGTTCAAGGCATTGATAGAGAAAGTTAATTTAAATCGAAAATTCTTGCCAAATATGATTCAATTATATAGCAAATTAATTAATAATTCAACAATAAGGCAGAGCGGAGATTAAAGCCCCGCGGGTAAAAAAGTCCACCACCAATATTTCAAAAACAAGTAGGGGGAAGTCCCGTAACGCCGGACAGCACCATATGTGTTCAATGCTGGTTATTTTGAAATGTCCGGTACTAGGTGCCACTTTGTAAAATCATATTTTTTGATAACAAAGTTTGATTAATAGTATTAATTATTTTTTAGCATAGGTTGCGTTTTTGTTAATTTAGTTTGATTTCTAACTTTGTTATCTAGCATAAGTCATAATTTAATAAACATTTCGTAAAATAGTTTTTGATTTATTTATAAATAACCTTAGGTGTCCATCACTCGGGGACTTCCCCCTAATGATTTTTTAACTTCCCGTAGGGTAAATTACTATAAATCGCAAAAAAATCAAAAATGAAAATTTTTATATATCCTCACGTTTTAGGGGTTTCTGAACATTTTTGAATACATTAGAAAAGATGCATGTACGTGTATGTGCGTGTGTGTGTATGTGTGTATGTGTGTGTGTGTGCGGATACAAATTTTCATCGACTATTTCGGAAACACCGATCAACCGATTGAAATAATTCAAAAAACATTCGATTCGTATTGATAAGGAGACGTGCCGATTCGTTTTTGGCGAAAGCAGGTCAAGCCGTTTCGAAGATATGGAGCAAAAAGTGCAAATTATGGCATGTTCTTGGAGAAAGAATCGGCCGATTAGAATGATTCAAAAAACATTCGATTCGTGTTGATGTGGAGACAAACTGAATAGTTTTTGGTATAGGCAGGTCCAGCCGTTTCGAAGATACGGAGCAAAAAGTGCCTATTATATCCTAGACGTCCATAGGCTCATAGCGTTGTGCATGGGCATGTCGTTATAGCTCAGTTGGTTGGCGCGTCACTGCAATTTTCGTTCTCTATGCTATGGGTCTATATTCGTATGAATTGGTAGTAACAAACCATCAAAAAGCTAAGTATTTACTGTGGGATCAAAAGTTTCACATAAAACCTAACTTCACGTAGTTGTTATAAGAGAGACATCAGAAAGTTGCACTTATGATAAAATTGTTATTTGACTTTTTTGCAAATGCCTAGATGTTTGACAGTTCGTTACTACCGATTCATATGAAGATAGACCCGTAACATAACATAACCATAACATTTCTATTTTAACAGAGAATTAGTCCCATAGCTTATGCTTATGAGGAGTTTGTTTCAGTATTTTCATCAAGTTATATTAATCTGAAATTATCAATTGCAATCCTTAAGCTTATAAGCAAAACTTTACTGATTTTTCTTAAGTAAGAATATCATTTAATTTATCAAATTAAATTTCTACTTTATATGGAGAAAACACGCCAGTCCAGATTCCACATTAAGTGATGTAAGTATTGAATACGCACATATAAGTATATATATTCATATGATTCGGACCAGACATAACATGTCAAAAATATTTATGTCGCTCAGATAAAATAAATATACAATATTTATCATTTTATTACCGTTTTTATGGTGTTTCGATTTTAATGTTTCTTTTATGTGTATTTCTTGCAGGTTATCATTTAATACATAAAACAGTAGTGCATCACATCGATTACAGATTTTCAAGGCTGTATAAACATTTATTTATCAAAATCATTTTACTCCAATACTTAATGAATTTTGTAAATAGAGCATCATATTTTTTACTAATTATTATCATAGAAATGGGTAATATAACATTGAAGATGTTAACATTTAAATTGAACCATATCTCTAATCATAAAAAACAAACCTTCTAATCATAAAAAATTAATGTTGTAAATCGATATATCTCAAAATTAATAATTTTTAATAAAATAAATTTTAATTATGAAATTTACAGAAACAGAAGTTGCGTTTCGGTAACTAAATTTTATTTTCTTTTGATTGCTTTTTGTAGAAAATTTAACGATTCTCTTAAAAATTCATTAATTTGAAAAGTACATAACATATACCTGAATTCAAAAGGTAATTTAGTTTTATCTGAATAAATGTTTTCAATTAGAATAAAAGTTACTAAAATTGAAATAATGTTACTAAACTTGAAAAAAGCTTATTTTTAAAAATGGTGTTTATATATTATGTAGTTGTTTTAAAATATTAGGATTACAATAATAGCTTTTTTTACAATATTAATTATAAACTTATTATAATTTTATTATATCATAATTTTGCTTACGACTATTGATTTTAATACTCTTAATTCTTAATTCATATTGTTAAACCCTGGTACTGTACAGAATATATTTTTTGCTTAAAAAACTTTCTACTATAAAAAAAGATTGAATCGTGTTATAAACTTTATTAAATGGTTATAAAATAAATAACGTCTTATGTGATTAATTCGTAATACCAGAAAAATAACATGAACAATAAATTGGCCTAAAGAAACTGTAAAGAAAATTTGCTAGACTTTCTCATTTATATATTTTTCTTTATTAGAGAAAAAAAATTAAATTGTTAATAATTTATGTTATAGCAAAATTTTCAAAGACTCTATATAATATGATATATTTTGCTGTTTGTCAATAGCAAAAGACCAAAATAAACTTCTAAGGAAAAATATACAATTAAAATTTTCTTCATTTTTTTCAAAGTGAATTTATTAGCCCTACAAATCAATATAATAAATAAAATCGTTGTTAATAATAAATAAATAAAATATATTCCGGAATCGAATATGTAAGAATAAAAAATATTATAACTAGTGGTGTATGGCATCGTGCCTTAAGGCAAATTGCTGGAACTTTCCGTACCAGAATTATATATTCGAGGAAAAAAATCAGTTATCAATAAAAATTGATCAATGATTTAAAACAATTGTTTTATACATTTTCAAATAGATAATTATATTCATATTATATTCTAAATATTTTATCATTCATAAAATATACATTGACGATCTTATAGCTCCAAACAATCGAGAATGTTTACATTAGCAAGAGGTGCCGAATGAATCTATCTGAGAATATATTTCTTACGATTACAATAACGCATTTGAAATATATACGTTTTGAAATTGAATTGTAAGTTTCCAATTCATATTTGAAGTATAAACCTTTGTATATTTTTGAAATTTTTTTTTTTTTTCGGAAAATATTGAAATTTGCTTGAACCGTGTAAGTGAACTTCAAAAATTAAAAATCTTGGTACGAAACCCAACAAAATTGTAACAAAAAAATTACTACTCATTTTTAACAACTTCATCAAATATCGTATAATTTTATGTGCATAGGCCTATGTTCATTTTTGACCAACCAATACCTTTTCTTTTACTTTTTCTCTTGTATTTCCGAAACCGGTAGCGCTGCCTTACCAAAAATTTCATCAATTACTCATTTGGTCATTACAAGTAAAATGTTTTTGAACCATTCAAATCGGTTGATTTGTGCCCCCGAAATTGTGGACGAAAATTTGTATCCAAACATACATACATACCACACACACACACACGTCCACAATTTCGGGAGTACGGATGCTACAACCCGATTTGAATAATTCAAAAAATTCGTACCTACTTATGAGAAGACGTGATGGTTAGTATTTGGCATAGACAGGTAATAATCTATTTACAAACATTGATAAAATTTCTCTAATAATTTATTACGAGTAGTTCCAGCAATAATTTGTCTTAAGGCACGATGCCGTACACCACTAGGTATATTTTTCATTTATGAAAACTACTACTAAGCAATATTTCAATTTTTTTAAAAATAAGTCAAGAATAAATTATCAAAGGTCGTTATTTGTCGTTACTTCTTGTCCCGGCGGATGTTACAACTAGCGCCAAACACGGGGTAAGTTGTAACAACGGACTTCTATAGAAAATGATTGAATTTGAAATAACAAAACAACGGTTATGGAATTATTTTTGCTTCAATTGGTAGAGAAATAGTTAAATTATCTATTGAGTTATATTATCGTAATATAAATAGTGGATTTCAAGATATATTAAGTACAAAAGAACTGTCACAATAAACCCATAACTCCTCTATACCTATATAAACAACATGCAACTATAAGACGTAAGACAAATTAGTGAGTGGAAAGGGTTAAAATAAATACTCTACAATATAAAAAAATACTATAAATCAATATTTATATTTTTTAGGAAATGCTTTAATTATTCACCAATGTCTGTAATACTAGGAAAACTTTTTTGTAAAAGCACAAGGTTTCAAATACCTTTTCTTAAACTTTGACAAATATATTAATACAATTTGTTAAACAATAATAAAATTAATACTTATTTACATGCTACTAAGACCTACTAAGCAACATTTTAATTTTCTTTCAAATAAGTAAAGAATAAATTATCAAAGGTCGTTTTTTGTCGTTACTTCTTGTCCCGGCGGATGTTACTACTAGCGCCACACACGGGGTAAGTTGTAACACCTCATTTCTATAGAAAATGATTGAATTTGAAATAACGAAACAACAGTTGTGGAATGATTTTTGCTTCAAAAGTAAAAATAAAAAGTAAAAATTATCAAAAGTATTATAGTCGTTTTTTTGTCGTTACTACTGATCCCGGCGGATGTTACAACTAGCGCCAAACACGGGGTAAGTTGTAACAACGCACTTCTATAGAAAATGATTGAATTTGAAATAACAAAACAACAGTTATGAAATTATTTTTGCTTTAAAAGTAAAAATAAAAAGTAAAAATTATCAAAAGTATTATGATCGTTTTTTGGTCGTTACTACTTGTTCCGGCGGATGTTACTACTAGCGCCAAACACGGGGTAAGTTGTAACAACGGACTTCTATAGAAAATGATTGAATTTGAAATAACAAAACAACAGTTATGGAATTATTTTCGCTTCAAAAGTAAAAATAAAGAGTAAAAATTATCAAAAGTATTATGGTCGTTTTTTGCCGTTACTACTGATCCCGGCGGATGTTACAACTAGCGCCAAACACGGGGTAAGTTGTAACAACGCACTTCTATAGAAAATGATTGAATTTGAAATAACAAAACAACAGTTATGAAATTATTTTTGCTTTAAAAGTAAAAATAAAAAGTAAAAATTATCAAAAGTATTATGATCGTTTTTTGGTCGTTACTACTTGTTCCGGCGGATGTTACTACTAGCGCCACACACGGGGTAAGTTGTAACACCGCACTTCACATAATTAAATTTGAAATAACAAAACAACAGTTATGAAATTATTTTCACTTAAATTGATAGAGGAATAGTTAAAGCATCTATTAAGTTTTATTATCGTAATATAAATAGTGGATTTTAATATATAATAAGTACAAAAAAACTGTCACAATAAACCTATAGCTGCCCTATACCTATATAAACAACATGCAACTATAAGACATAAAGTGTAAGAGTTTAATTGAAACTTGTCTGATATATATATATATATATATATATATATATATACATACATATAATTCATTTAATCTAGAGTTCTTTGTTAAGCCATTAAATCCAACTTTTTTTACTCACATCTTCGAAGATGCTTCCAACATTGGCTGTCACCAGCAAAACTGGAAGACCGTCGCCAATTGTTTCCATTGTGACACATAAGAACTTATTTTTGAATCCTAACAATAATAGGAAACCAATAAAAAAAACACTCAGCACTTTCTAATACTTAATATTATTTTCCACATTTAACACTCATCACCCACTCCGAAATTGAGGTTATGTATGTTGAGAAAACGTCATTGCATATAACCAACGACATTGTAAAAGAAATAGTAATAGAACTATAATAATAAAATTATGATCAGATTCTAATGAGATTCACTGTTATTTAGTAAAATTTTAAACACGCACTACATTATTGGGGAATTTGGTTTAAATAATTATTTTCGGAGCACCGTTCGTGCCGTCAACGTTACATAAACCATTTCAACTTGTGATTTTCATATTTCTCAGCATTTAATTATTACTTTAAACACAATCTATACCGTATTTTATACATTATTTAGCGATTGAATAATATTTTTATTCCGCGATGCGTGCGTGTGCTGTCAGTTGAAGGCGTTTCGTACGACTGATTCTAGTTGGAATCAGATGCGGCGACGAGGCGCGTGCGTAAGCGTGTTCGCCCGTTCGGCATGTCATGATGGTCGTGGACTATTTACATTGTTTGGATAACCTAGAACAGATTAAAGTTTACGAACAATAAAAGATTATTTTGTTCTTTGGAGGCGTATTTAAATGAATATATGTATAATATTTGTTATAAATATTATGAACTTAATATAATAAATTTAATAAAAAAATTGAAAATAATTTTTATTCATACATCTTTACGTTTCAAAGATTTCTGAACATTTTAGCATAGTTTAAGAAATATCGATGTATATATGTGTATATGTGTTTTTTTTTTGTATAGAGAAGAAAACGCCTTTATACATCCCACTCAATACCGTCTGGGTATAATACCGACTAAAACCTCCGCTCTTGCCTCTTTTCCCCACCGAAACCGACATTAGGCATTACTTTGTGGGGGGAGGGTCTAGAATGTTATCATTATTGCACTGAAACTAGTGGAGCGGATGGCATCGTGCCTTAAGGCAAATTGCTGGAACTTTCCGTACCGTAATCAACATTCGAAAAATAAAAATAACCAGTCAACAATAATGTCTACGAATAAATATTATGAAAACTAGATTTTTCATTATTTGTTCCTTGTAGGCAAAATGTGAAAACTTATTAGATTAGACGATGTTGTTTATATATGTTTGAATGAAATATATATAAACAAAAGCTAATTATGCGGACTTATTGTTAGAATGAACATATTTTATTTCAAATGCTTCAATTTTTTGTTCGCGAAATATATGCACTGTGTAAACAATTTGAAATAGTTCGTGTAGTATCAACTATACAAACATAAAAAGTATTAAACAAAATTTAAAAAAAAATATTAAAGACGTGGGATCAGTTTTGGCTTTCTTATCTACTAACCCGAACGAAAATGGCAGTGACTCGCCAACCAACTCAGCCATAACGACATGCTCACGCACAACGCTATGAACGGATATCTAGGATTTAATCGAAATTTTTACACTTTTTGCTCTGTACCTGGACCTGCCTATACCAAAAACTAAGTAGTACGTTTCCACATCAATACAAATCGAATGTTTTTTTAATCATTCAAATCGGTCGATTTGTTCTTTCAGAACCTGCCATTTTTTGCACTTTTTGCTCCATATCTTCGAAACGGCTAGACCTGCCTATACGAAAAACTAATCAGTACGTTTCCACATGAATATGAATCGAATGTTTTTTGAATTATTCAAATCGGTTGATCCGTGTTCCCGAAATCGTCGGCATACGGGGCAAAAAATGTCAAAAATGGTAATTCAGTTTTTGAGAGAACCGAGTGTCCGATTTAAATGATTCAAACAACATTCTACTTGTATTGACGAAATGTAGAACTGATTATTTTCGGAAGGCAGATCTATCGGTTTCGGAGATTTAATGAAAAAAAGTAGAAGAAATGTCTTTTTGGGTTCAAAAATGATCATTAGACATATACGCATCAAATTATCGGATAATTTATAAAGATTTTAATGATAAGTATAAATTTTGTTTATATGCGCTTTCATATTTGTCTTTAAAATAGCTACGCAGCGCGATTGCTTTAAAAAACCTAAGTTTTTAAAATAAATAAAGATATGAAAAAGTACCAAAAAAATTAAAAAAATCAAATTTTTAAAAAAAGTCCAATTTTTTTTTAAATTTCAAATGTCAATAATCAAATTTGAAGCTGTTTTAAAATGTTAAATTAAGGAAGAAAAGATTGGGAAAATTTCAAATTTTGAAAACCAATTTCGAACATTTCCTTATAATAGTCACCGTTTTTATGTTGATTTTATTCTATTTTTTTGAATTAAATATTTTAAGCTTTTTTTTAGAGTTATGACTATCAATCAAGAATTTTGTTCATTAAATGTGGCTTTTATGTTTTTCAAATAATTTGTATTTTTTCAGTGATGAAGAGTAAAAGTGGGCATCGTAACATATGGTCCATGTCGATGTAAAATTTTTTTAGAAACTTAATTCAGTTCAGTTCACCTGGATGATGTTCAAATTTTGATCGCAAATTACTGAAAAATTATTATATATTTTGAATGATTTCGAATCCCAAATTGATACATAGTTTTTGAGCGTATGTAAATTACCTCTATCTAGTATGTGTGTCATGCGTATGATTTTCGCTACCGCTTCGCTTGCG
The DNA here is from genome assembly GCF_003426905.1 of Ctenocephalides felis. Taxonomy (NCBI): domain Eukaryota; kingdom Metazoa; phylum Arthropoda; class Insecta; order Siphonaptera; family Pulicidae; genus Ctenocephalides; species Ctenocephalides felis. The sequence goes on along the minus strand of NW_020539725.1, from coordinate 57,515,828 downwards.
TTGCCGGTGGCCACGAGTTATTTTATTTTCGTCTTTCCTATCACACATTTATTATATATATATATATATATATATATATATATATGTATATATGTATATATACATATATATGTAGTTCGAGCATGAGTACGTCACACTTTTGTTTTTCACAATGACATATCCGTGTTGTTATCATACACTTTGCTTTCCTAAAAAAATCAAATTTTAGATTTAGTTGAACAATCACGCATATAAGCATTTAAAACATTAAATAATACTTCAACACGTTAATCGCCACGATAATATCAGAAAAATTTACACCTTGGCCATGGTAACTTCATTAGATAATTTTAAAATGTATAAACGAAATTTTATGTATCAGAGAAAAAAAAGCGTGAAAATTCCTGGAAAACAACTATTTTTTGTGCCACACATATATGACTAATATGGCCCTATATGTATTAAAAATGTGCTCTCGATGCATTAGGCAATCATAGCCTGGCATGACTGGTTTAACCCTTTCCACTCACGAATTCCGAGATTATTATGTATTTTGTCGCCGGAGGTGCGGCATCCGAGTGGAAAGGGTTAACCATGATGCTAACTCTTTGATTATGATGTAAGAACCTCTATATGATGCATGTAATATTCATACTTGATTACGATTTAATGAAATTGTAATTATAGAAAATTATTATATTATTGCTAAAATAACTAAAGGTTACACTCGGGTCAATTAAAATTTTGAAAACCAGAATTTTGGTCTAAAAAATAAAAGTATTTTCAACTATCCATTACCTATCAACGTCATGACTACTTATCTTGTTCAAACACATTGCCCGATCAACAAAATATTTTTATTACACAGATAAGTCTCGTGGACCAATGATAAAAACACATTGTATAATATTATTATTAATTTCAAAACTATGTTCAAATAGAATTGAATTTTACTAACCTTGTTATATTACATTTAATAATAATAATAATAGATAGATCTTATGTTATTGCGAGGCAATCCTCATTCTTTAAAGAATTTCTAGAGAAGTATTAGAGTCAAAGGATTTCTTGAATATAAATTTTCAATTAGCAGCATAATTTTTGATAGTATCTTAGATCTCCATTATTTTCTAAAATCAAATTAAAATATTGATATAATTGATGTCAATTTTATTTTATAATGAAGAATTACCTTATTTTTATTTATTGTATTATCTTCTATTATCACTCTATATGTTTATATAATAAGATATTTAAGATGAAGACCCCAATACGATATTTTTTAAAAAAATATGTAGGAATTTAGTTTAGAAAAATACATATGTATATGTAAAGCAAAATCTTCTAACTCGATTTCTGTAATATCCAATATTTTCTTTGAGTGATTACAAAAAATCTTCATTAATCAAATTATGAAATAAAATTTAATATAAAAATTTTCAATCTACTTTTCACTAAAGCTTTAGTAGATTCCCATCATCATTGTTACAAAACAATGTTTGTTTTACAACATTGTAGTTAGCAGTGTTTGCTCTAAATATATAGTTTAATTTATATCTAAACATTGGTAAAAGCCGAATAGTGCCAAATGATAAATATAAATAGGTTTTAAATTTTCCATAGCATCTTTAAAAGAAAACTAAATTTTAAAAAATAATCGGATATAGCTGAATCGATTTTTAGGTTTACAATATGCCAGGCGCAATTATTAACTTCGAGAAGATAGGAAAGTAATCTAATTTAATAGATTCAAAAATTAGATAATACTTACAATTAATATTTTAACATTGAGGGGTCAATTTTCGGATAAAATATAAATATTATGTTAATGCTAAGTTACTGGTCTATCTTCGTATGAGTTGGTGGTATAGCAAACTGCAAAAAAGAGATGTGTGTAATATTATCACCAATACATCAATTGCACAGTTCAAAACATGTATTTTTCATTCTGAACCCTTGTAGGTTTTCGAGAATGAAAGCATTTTAAAAAATTCACGAATTCACGAATGAATACTGAAATGGTAGGATGAAACGCAAATGAATTTTACATGAATTTACCTGTAGCAACAAAATTTAAATACATTACCATTTAAAAAACCGATGTTGCATCCGAAGAATTCCCGTTAATATTTACATCAGAATTACATAAAAATTATTTTAACATCTCAATTCAATCATATGGGAAAACTTTGTGGTAATGTACAATAGTCAATGGTCATCAAGTTCTACTTCAATCCTGAATTTCTGAAAAATAAAAATTAAATGACAAAATAATGCAGAAATTTAATTGGGACTGATATCTCGCATTATAATATAAAATTGGATTACCAGATTTTTTTGTTATTTTTTTATTACTGCTATGCAAACCACCAAAATGTTGGCCCAGCAGGATTATACATGTACGTATAAAATCCGGCTTATCATGTATATATTTGGCTTTATTTGGACAGTGTATTCCCATAAAAACAGATTTATCGAATCTGACCACAATAGCCTATATACCTTTTAGTTATTGTGAAAACATGAAAAATATTTATGTTTTCGTTCGCATTGTTTTAATAACTGGCTGAAAGCCAATACAGGATAATACGACCGCTAGTGGAAACACTAATCATATTTAATCTGAAATAATTTTTACAAATGTTGATATTTTTTCAAAAAAAATCTATATTCTTTGGACTTGTAAAAATATTGAATTTATAGTATACTGAAAATATTGAATTTATAGTATATACCAGATTAGAATTTTAAAATCTGGACTGATCTTTACTAAATTTATGCTACTCCAGTCATTATAGTAATTATAGTAAGTTCACCTAGGAATTCGAGATACCCAGCTGTAAGTCCGTAAATACTTGTATTTTGCACTCTAAAATTTGTCTCAAATCCTACATATGTTGGGTACACCCTACCATATAGGTTTTGAGACAACTTTTAGGGTGCAAAATACAAGTATTTACAGACTTAAAGTTGGGTATCTCAAATTCCGAGATTCTCACGTAATTTAAGCTTAAGTGATTGGAATATGCAGTTTCATTGGTAACATGATTTTATCATCAGTCTAAAATGATTTGATGACTCATTTATTAAACTCTTGTTTTGACTATATAGCAACAATTTTTCCATATAGTAGTCAAAATAAGAACGTATCAGCTCAATAATTCGATATATTGATGAAATTAATGTTTTACCTAAAAAACCATCAATTATTAAATTATTAAATTATAGTTCAAAATAATCAATTAAACATGCGTTGTGTTAAATCAAACTTTTTTCAGTATGTTGTATTTTTAGCTGAAAAAAATTTGAAGAAAACATTAACCAAAAATTTTGTACTACTGTTCTGCAAAAAATCAGTTGGGCCGATAGTCCTTCAAAATTAATCAGCAAATTAATTATTGGAATTAGGATTGATCTTTGAATTTCATCAAATGGGTAAAATTTTTAAAATATTTTTAAAATGTTTTTTGAAAAAACCGTGATATGCATACTTTTTCTAATTTGTAATGCCAAACAATTTAGAATGGCTTGAAATTTCTCCTTGAGGAAGTTAATCAGAAGTTATGACTTAAAAACTATCTTATCTTTAGTATTTGTGGAGCCAAATGTGCATAGCAGTAATTCCATTACCAGCTGCAAGTTTAGCAAAGAAATATTAATAATTACTATAATATTTTTTATTTATATTACCACTAAAATGCATAATTAACACCGCAGTGTCAGTGCGTCAGTACAATGGAAAAGATGAATAACCAGTGTGTGACTGTGTTTTTTACGCACGCAATTCATATGCGTGGCGCCTTTGTAAATAATACTATTAAAATAAAAATAATTTAATTAAATATAAAAAAACGAACAAAATGGTGTAAAAATATGTATCTCTTCTAGACGTTATCTTGCAGTTTGGTATCGAAACTAGTGAAAGGTACATTTGCAAAGTGAGGATTCACCTAACTATAAGAGAATTCTACCAACAATCATCAAGACACAATCGATATTATTCAAAATCATCAAAGTTCTCAGAGGTCATATTGATCATTTACACTTGCCGGGAAGTGCATTCGACTTGCCTTAAGGCAAATTACCTCCTACATCTAGTTTATTCATAGCGTCGAAATAGGTACTCTATATTTAACATAATATTGAAAATTCAAAAATATTTGCTAGTTAAGTAATAAAATAAATATTCATATGTTCAAGATGAAATTAACACGCAGTTAGGTGCATGAAAACATTTTTTTTATTTGCGTACATATATATGTATCGGCTGTTTACGTATATAATAAACACAAGCGATTTTTCTACGTCATAAAAAGCCTTCACGTCATTAATGTATTTGATACTTGGCGTAATTTGATATAACTTCATTACACACATGAATGAAATGTATTTTTTTTATATCACAGTAATATCACAATATTTGACAATGCCAAACGTTTTTATTTCAATGGTTTGATCTTTTCTATTTAAATTTTTGCTGTTACTTGATTTGACTTTGCAGTTAAAAATCGCGTTTCTTATCAAGGAAAACGCGATGTCTTATAGAGTTTAATCGAAAAGCTTTCAATTTTTCGAAATCGGTTCAGCCGTTTTTAAGAAAATGTCGACAAAGGGTCAATTTTTGCCTCAAGCACACACTATTAAAAATACATACTTCAAATATCGGGAAGTTAATTGGCAATAATTAATTAGAAGAAGTAGAATAACATGATTCAAAATTGAAAACTAGTTCTATTTCATTTTCCATTTTGGGGAAAGTTTTTCCAATTACTTGCCTTAAAATCCACGTGACTCACGCTAAGAGCCTAAAATAAATAAATATTCATGACAGAATCCATTAATAGATATAAAACTTTTATTTCCAGTGCGAAGTGCGTCAGAGTTTATTCGAATATAAAACCACATGCTTCTGTGACCTTTATTGAAATAATAAAAGTAATAAAAAAACTGCAAACACATACCGGCTGATTGTGAAATATCTCATTTTTTTACTCTTTTTGGAGTATGTGAGACATAAATAATTAACTTTGTACTTTCATCAATTACACGTTCTCTATAATATGCATTCGTTGTGTATTAAATATTCAGAACAACTGGAAAGGTTTTCATAAAAAAAAATTTTTTTATAAAATGATCAAAAATTAGAAAAATATGTAACAAATTCCAATTGAAAGGCTTCCCCATATTTTAGTGGTTGGAGCTTTGGTTTTCCAGCCAGGGGTTAAAATAATGTTTTTTTTTTCAGAAACAAATATTTCCACTTCAACAGGCGATCCACTATGGTCCACCCATCATAATCTTATAGTATATAACTATCGATTATTAATATGACTATTGATAAAAATACTTCTATCATTTACAGAATCTCTACAAATCCAAATCGTGCATTATTCAATATACAAAAAGCATCGTGTTGATTTTACCTGTTGTCGTTTTAACGAATTAGCATAAAGCCATTATCATGCAATCAATGTTTCTGGATGAAAGGATTTTAGCACAAAGCACTTTTCCGCCGAAATGGATAACACGAATTTGCTTCAGCAGCAAAATTAACGGATAAACTAATTGTATACAACATGTTCTTAAATATTAAATGAACATAAACGAAAAAATTTGACTAAAACTACGAGGTAGGTTCGAATTTTCATGTGTGGTTTCAATACATTTCCTCTTAAATTCAAAGAAATTGTAAGAACATACATACTATTATTTTTTTAAATTTTGGTGTCAAACGATGCAGAATGACTTGAAACGTCGAGGAACCATAAAATTATGGAATCGGATTTTCTGACCAAAACTTATAGAATTATTCTTGTCGAGAAGTTAATAATAAGATTAACGAATTTTGTCTTATGTTATTAAATATAAAGTGTAGATATATAAAATTCTGCATTTTGTCGAGAAATTTTTCATTATTCTATGTAACAATGCACTTTTATTGCTCCAACACATCAGACAAACATATTAACAATACTGTATAAAATTTTGCATGCTAATAACGTGTTCTCTGCAAATTTATATCTGCAGTTATAATATTTTAACATAAGTAATTGAATAAATTTCAATAAAAATATAAAATCATTCATTAGGAATGTGCAAATTTTTAAAAAAATTGCTCAAAATCGATATACCAATTTCCAAGTTTATTCGTTTTTGTACGAGATATCATTTAAAATTAAGAAAGAACACCTGCATTACTAAATTAATTTTTGTTTTTAAAATTCATTATTAGCTTCCCGTAGGGTAAGTTATAGTAATAGGTCAAAATTAGAAAATAAAAATTTTTGCATTTCTTCACGTTTCAGAGGTTTCTGAACACTTTGGCATACCTCAAAAAAAAATGAATGTGTGTCTGTGTTTTGTATATCCGCATATTTTCCTCCACGTTTTCGGGCGCACGGATCAACCGATTTGAATGGTTTAAAAAACATTCGATTCCTATTGATGGGGAAATGTGCCGATTAGTTTTTGGCAAAGGCAGGTCCAGCCGTTACGGAGATACGAAGCAAAGAGTGCAGAAAATGCAAATCGAGTTTTTGAGAGTACTGAACATCCGATTTCAATCATTAAAAAAACATTCAGTTTGTAGTGATGAGGAGAAGTGGTGACTAGTTTTTTGCAAAGGCAGGTCCAGACGTTTCGGAGATACCGAGCAAAATGTGCAGTAAATGGCAATTTCTAAGAAAACTAAGCATCCGATGTAAATGATTCAAAAAACTTCCTGCTTGTTTTGACAAAATAATTACTTTTGGAATAAAAATTATTTCAATTTTTTATCTTATTTTTTTTTCATTTTAATTTTAATTCTAGCTAAAGTTATAAAGCTCACTTATATGCTTTAAATAAATAATTTTAACTTTGTAATTCAGTTTATATAACTCTTATAAATATTAGACAATGATACAATATTATGAAAACATTTAATACATTTCGAATATTTCGTTACGGTACGGGAAGTTCCAGCAATTTACCTTGAGGTACGATGCCATACACAACTAGTTGAAATTTTAGGCTGTATTATTAAATTATAGTATCACGTAGCTCAACTTTTGTTAACAAATAATGAAAATCCAAATAAAACGGTTGTTACCAAGAAATTTATCCGAAAATTGTTACTTGGCACAGATTCAAAATCTCTTGTCCTGTGAAACGTAAAAGGTTTTGCTCATGTTCTAGGACAAAATCAATATCGTTATTGTCGACTTGCACAAAATTTTATAGGTCATATAAAGCGTTACCACTTGCTAAAATACTTCGTAAAAATTAAAGAAAATTCAAATATCATTTATAATTATTAATTACTATATTTAAGATTAAGCTTAATCTAAGATTTTTATATTTACATACTTAAAGTTGCTTATTCAATATCAGAATTCTATATGGAACGGATACTCTTTGAATTTCTTGGCAGAATCGAATGTGATAAATCGTTTATTTTCATTCAAAGCATCCAATTGTTCAACTTCGTCATTTGTTAATACAAAGTCAAATATTTGTATATTTGTTGTGATTCGTGTTTTATTCAAAGATCTAGGAATTGGCACAACGCCTAGTTGAACCTAAAAAAATGTTAAAAGATACTCAAAAAAAAAAATTAAAAAAATGATGAATATTAAAATACATGAATACTAAAAAAAATTTGGAAGATTTATGCATAAGATTAATATTTTTTGTATTGTTAATTTTAATAAAATTGTTTATATTAAATTCATAAATTTATATTAAAAATGTATATAAAATATATTTAAAAGAGTCTGTTACATAAAGTTCTGAAATATGAAAACTGACTAAACGGATCAAAACCGAAATATACAACCAAAAAGTAAAGAAATATCTTTTGCAATGATTTTCTATCATTTCTATAAGATTTAATTTATTTAGAAAAGTTAAAGTTTTTTCTTAATGGGTTGAATACTTACCAGGTATCTGAGCACAATTTGTCCAGGATTTTTATTATATTTTGCTGCTAATTCAGTTAAAATTTTGGGTATTTGCACACCATGTCGAACTTTATCTATCGATCCTGAAAATGATAAAAATAATTAACATTATTAATTTATTTAAAAAAAAATAATTACTTATATTATTCAATTAGCATTCAATTGAATTGAAAATCAAGTGTAAGTTTAACAGCTATTAACATAATATTAAAATTTAATTATTAAAAAAGATTTAAAAGTACCGTCAAAAAATAAAGAGCAAATATTTACTTTATGTATAATTTTGAATTAATAATTCTGATAGGGTAGACTCAATAATAAACTTCATATAAAGTTCAATACAAACTTTTAGTTATAAAAAATTCTTTGAAATTCAAAGTTTTCCGCAAACTTTTTCCCCGCATTCTCAACATGCTATATAAAATCAATTAAATTCACTGAAACTTGAATTCTCTCTTTTAATCATTTCTAGTATTCAATTTTCAAATTTTTGTACTAATTATTTGACCAAAACTGGGTTTATTACCTAAAGGTGTATACCCCACAATTACAATACCCCTGTCATTGCAAAATTCAGTCAATTTTTTCTGGTTAATGCTGGTGTTGACTTCAACCTGGTTGACAACAGGTTTTATGGTACAATTTTGAATGAGCCTTTCCACTTGTTGACTATTGAAATTTGATATTCCAATACTTTTTGCTAAACCTAATTTCACACATTCTTCCATTGATTTCCATGTGTCCAGGTAATCGATATAGTGTTGCGGGTTATTAGATCCCTGTAAAAGAAGTAGAATAAATTCATTATTTGAAAAATAAAATAAATTTCAAAAATTTAAAAGAATAAAATTATGAATACACATTTTTCTTACTTTATATGAAACGGGCCAGTGTATATAATACAAATCCAAATAATCCAATCCCAAATTGTCAAGAGATTTTTCGCAAAATTTTACGACGTTTTCTGGTTCATGACGTGCAAACCAGAGCTGAAACGACAAACTCAGAAAAAAATGTTGTAAAAAGTATTTCAGTCTTCAAAATCAATATTAAAGCTAGTGGTGTATGGCATCGTGCCTTAAGCCAAATTGCTGAAACTTTCCGTACCGAAAGTAATAAACATTATTAAAATCTCTATAAAATATCTGATAATTTGATTTATCAATACGAATCGAATGTTTTTAAATTATTCAAATCGGTTGATCCGTGTTTCCGAAATCGTCGACAAAAATTTGTATCCACACACACATACATACGCACACATATACACACACGCACACACATACATCCATTTTTTCTAAGGTATGTCAAAATGTTCAGAAACCTCTGAAACGTAAGGATATATAAAAATTTACATTTTCGAGTTTTTTGCGATTACTATAACTTACCCTACGGGAAGTTAAAAAACTATAAATCTGCATATAAAAATTTTTTTTATATGCAGATTAGTTGTAATTTAGTTAAATAAAAGAGTTAATAGTAGTGAAGATCTTTTAAATTAAAAAATATGAAATAAAAATGATTTAGGTTGTTGAGTAAAATTTTACACTAATTAATAATTATTATACCCACCAATTAGTCTATAGATTATAATCATACTGTAGCTTAGTAATTGTAGAAGAAAAATGAACTTGAAGTTTATTAGAAAATAGATAAAAATATCCGAAGAAAAATAATACTTGAATATAAAAGTCTAAATCTCGATAGTAAAAAAAATTACAAATTGAAAGAAGTCAATATCTTGAACTTTCATAAAACATAAACGTTTGAGTTAATAGCATTATTTTGTTTTAATTCACTCTAAAGATACTTTCCTAAACGTGAATCTAAATATTTACTCACATTTTCACAACTCAATTATGTTATTAACAAATGACTTTTAGCTTTCTATTTTTTGAGAAAATCAAAATTTTGATCATGAATAAAATATATATATATAAATTTCGTAAAACACACTATTAATCAATAGCAATATTATTTTTGTAATTATTTTAATCTCAAGTGGGTGCGAATTTGTATAACCATACCATTTCAAACTTTTTAATGCTAAAGAATTTCTAAATATTTACTCAAATTTTTACAACTCAATTATGTAACGAATGACAATTAGCGGTTCAATATTTTTTGAGAAAATCAAATTTTTGATCATGAATAAAATATATGATCAAAAAAGAATTGAAAGGATCTTCATACGAATTGAGAAGTAAGAATTCAGTATGACCAATAACTTATATATTTCGAATTTTATTTAAATTTTGAAGGATGCTAACACTAATTCAAAACCAACTGACTCGATCAAACCGTCTTTTAATACAAAATTAATAAATCAATAATTGATGTTTTTTCAATTTTATTTAAATTCTGAAGAATCCAAATCCAGAAAACAAAGTATGAAATCATAACATCTAACTCGAAAGCAATTGACTGTATCAACCCAAATTTTAAAATGTTGGTTATTAGAAGAAATTTTTGATATCGATCTGATTTTGGTTTTTTGGATGTTTGGTTTGGTTTTCAATGCTGAAAGCTATCAGAAATATAACAAAAAGTGAAAGAAGAATGGAATTTTGAACAAAGTTCATAATTTCGCTCATAAAGAAAATTAATAATAATAACTTATAAACCTAGCCATCTAACCAATCTTTAGACATCGTATTTAGTAATAAGTTACTAATATTTGAGAATTTTCCAAGGACTTACCTTGGTCGCAACAAACAACTCTTTCCTGGTAACTGTACCATCTTCAATTTTATTTCTAATGGCTTCACCGATTTCTCCTTCATTTTGGCTCAAATAGGAACAATCAATATGCCTGTAACCTGCATCGATAGCACATTCTACGGCACGTGTATTATCTCCAGAAATCGGCGACTTTAATAAAATAAATCATTAATATAAAATAAGTATAAAATATATAATAATGAAATTTTATATTATTATACCTTATCGGTTCCTAATCCAAAAATCGGCATTTCATTCCCATCATTTAATCTTATTTTAGGAACAGACATTTTGCATTAAATTTAACTTCTCAGATCGATTGTTAGGATGATAAATTCCACAAAAGTGTTGAGCATTTCCATTTATATATACAAATGGGAGTGATAAGTAAAGTTCATTATACTAAGTGATAATGTTGTATAATTATACATAATTTGAAAAAATTCCGAAGGTCAATAACAGTACTGTACAGCAAGGGGAATAAAACTTATGAATGGAAGAAAATGAAATTTGAGCTTTTTGCAAGCTTTAGATTATTTTTGCTAATAGATAATTTAAACAAATTCAGGAAAAATAATGAAATAGTTTTAAAATTGCATATATGCCATCTAAGTACAATTATTTGTTATCTAAATTCTATTTCATTTTCTTTTTTTTAAAAAAAAAACTATTTTTAGTTAGGCGCTCTATAATACGTAAATTTTCCTTTTTTAAAAAATAGGCCATGTTTCCAAATTACAAAATCGAATTCAATTTTTGCTAGATACTTTAATACAAAGTATCCTTAAGGAATAATAATTATTATTAGCAAATAATGTAAAAAAATATTTAGATAAATTAATTTCAAATTTAAAATCGGGTAAGGAAATCGATGATTTTTTAATGCCGCAATTTTAATTAGATAAGATAAGAGTGATTTTTATATCTTTATTTATTTTAGATAACTACCTCACGGAAAACGTGCATCATTTTTAATGTTCATCGAAAAATTTACTAACTATTTATTATTTATCTCAATTACTACTTAAGACAATTATTTATCTCAATTAAGTTAAAACAAACGAAGATGTTTTTTATTGCTTTTTTTTTAATTTCGATATTAAATTAATAAGTACATTTCTATTATTGTTTACAGCATAAAACTGTTTACAAAATAAAATTATCAAATCATTAATTATGTACAGAACATTAAAATTATAATTGCAAATATAAAAAATTATCCCTGCATTCTTAAACAAGTAGGTATGTATTTTTTATGATTTTAGCAGCGCATGTGCTGATTAATTTAATTAACATAGATTATTTTTCATATAGATATTCAATTTGATAAATTAAATTCCGAATAAATTTTGCAATATTTTTGTAAATAGAATGGAAAAATAAAACTCTACATACTTGTTGATTATATTATTTTCAAATTTTGTTATTTGAGTTATTATATATATTTTACTTATCTATTACCATTTATAATTATAATCCTTTAATTTGCCCGAGAAAAAAAATATAATGCAGTCATAATGCAATTGACTAATTGTATGTTTATAAAATATAGAGTTTCTTGAAATATAAAATTCTGTTAGTATCAATTGATTTTTAAATCCAATACAGATTATTTTCTTAGATTTTCAAATTCCCAAAACCGATAAAAGCAAAAATTATTCATTTTATCGTTTTATTTAGATATATTAATTTTATTTATAATAGTTATCTAAAACTTACTTACTTAATTTATCTACGGTTAGATAAATTTGTATTAAATTTTCATAATTATTATCAACTACTCAAGATATGCAAAATGCACAAATCCACATTCGTATTTATGTAAGAAATATGTAAATATACAAAGCTATAAATATATATATATATATATATATATATATATATTGTAAGGGATTTACCTACTTGGCAGGTAAGCTAAATTAAAGTTTAGAAGTTTTCTAAGAATAGAAAAAAATTTGTTGTTAAATTTCGGACTTGAATGATTTTTAAAATTAAAATAAATTTAATAAAATTTTATACATTATAAATTCGTATATTTTTAGTAATACGAAATCTGTTAACTTTCAATTTCGAACAACAAAAATTAATAAAATCAATATAAGGTTAATAGAATTTCATAAGTTTGTTACTTTAAAGTTTAAAAAAAATTCTAAAAATAAAATAAATTTGTTGAAATTTTATAAATTTAATCATTTAAATTATATAACAGACTATTAGACACAAAATCTTAATTTTTCATTACGTACTTTAGAGATTGTAAGATTTATAATAATTTGGTTGTAATTTTATAAAATTCATGCAATTTAGCTTCTCGTCAATCTTGCATTATTTAAATAAAAAAAAATTATATCGCTTGTCATGAATTTAGTTAGTAAAATTTAGTAATAAACATGTTCCATTAAAATTGGAACAGTATCAATAAATAATAGAATACTTTGGCACCATGCTGAAAAAAATAAATCGCACGTTAAATATACAATTATAATGTTTCATTTTCATATTGTGGATGATATTTACTATAAAATGAGTTTCAATATTTAAAGGGAACATTCCGCATATCATCAAGTCCGTATCTTTATGAAGCATTTCCAGAGAATAATTTAAAAGTCTTTTTTTCATCAAAGAGCTATTTTCCAAGAGCATTAGCTTGTGTATGAGTAATAACGTATGTTCAAACTTAATAGAGGAAAAAGACACATTAGTTAGAAATTTTGATACTTTTTAAGTATTAAGGGGCACACCTAGTGTGAAACTTTCAAACAATCAATTTTTTTTTCATATTTCGATAGGTTATACCTTTAAAAATAACATACTAAAATTTTAAATCGATATCTTAAATAGTTTTTGAGCTACAGCCATTTAAAAGAGCATATCTAGTATATAGTATAACGATTATTTTTTCTTTAAACGCGTTTTTCTCGAAACAGCATTTTTGGAATTTGCTGGAGTGATTACTCGGAGACAATGATCCTAACGCTATCAAATTTTTTTTGTATCTCCTCTTTATAGTTCATCATACGATAATTTTGATCTGATCAAAAACGAAACGAGCCAAAAACGATCAAAATTTTGGGAAAAAATTATCTTTTTTTTTCAACATGCCGCCATTTTGTTAATTTTTTATTTTTTTGTTCGCGCGAGGGACATCGTACAGACAATATTTTAATTTAACGAGATTTTTTTGTGTTTTATCAACCGAGAAGGCTGCAATCACTCCAGCAGTGGAGGACCTTTTTTTTGGCGCCGCCGAAGATGTTATTTCAAAAATATTTAATATTTTATTCCAAAAACTTTACTGTGTGTTCTCAAAACATGTATAAATATACCCTCAAAATTTTAAATAGATAGATTCACTAGTTTTTCTTTTTTTACCTCTTTTTAGGTTGTTACACTAGGGGGGCGTCCATTAATCACGTGAGCGAGTTTTTAAGGATTTTTGGACCCCTCCTTGGTAATACATGGTGATATTCAAAATTACCTCCCCTCCCCAACCAAACATCACGAGTATTTTTAGTTACGTGAAAAAACTAATTTTTTAGATTTTTTTTTGAAAATGTTTAAATTTATTTTGAAAAAATCAGTTAAAAAATAAATACACGTGATTTCTTACTATACCCTCCGTCCCCCTAAAAACCTCACGTGATTAATGGACGCCCCCTAGGTGTGCCCCTTAATAATCAGAATACAAAAATTAATGATTTTCTGAAATAGTTTTATGTGTACCAAATTATTCTTTATCAACTTACCTTTCTCTTGCAAGATTCAATTAGAAGTAAAAGAATCATAATTGAAATATGAATTACCGATTGAATACTTGCTGTCGTGAAATAAACATTATATGCAACATAATTCCAGTCTTCGATTTTATCAAAATGCCAGATTCCCATATATAATCTAAAAACACTAGTGATTGCAAGTAAAATCAAAGACACCAAAACAGGAACAGAATATGCTTCTTGAATATTTTCTGCCCACTCGACTAAATCTGACCAAATTTTTAAAACTGCATGGAAACGATTTATGGAATTTTGGATTTCCACCGATTGGTGTTTTTGGATGAGATATTTATTTATCATCTGGCGTTCACAATTTTTTATTTTATTATTGTTGTTTTTGGGATTGGATGTTTTGGTGTCATCTCCAAGTTTTATACAGACCACACGAGGATTGCGGATCACGACAGATTTAAAATGATGTATTTGTTGAAAATATTTTTCAATAATTTGTAGTCTTTCACGAAATAAGTATAAAAGACATTGGAATTGTAAAATTATAGCTAAAGTAACAATTAATGGCATAGTGTTGTGCATACCATAAACGAAGCCCAGAAAACCATAAAAATATGCTTCTGTATATGATCGATTCCACTGCAGAACTCCCAAGCTGCCTAAAGTGATTATTGCAACTCTCAGAGAAAATGCCATAAATTTATCATAAGTTACTGGCATGCCAACATCTTGCAGACCATCATCTATCTTCTCCAAAATTTCCCAACATCCAAAATTATATTTCGATTGAGTAACAGAAAAAATAAACAGGACTACCATGGTATCAATTCCTGTGATGGTTTCTATAATGTTTCCCACTATAGTCACCAACGATCTGGACTTTTTGTACTCGACTCCATTAAATAATTCAAATGCCAAATAAGTTGTGAAGGAATACAAGATAAATGTACAGGAACATTTGAAAATTGCTCGTCCTGTCAGTTTATGACCACTTTTATCATATTCATAGGGAGAAATATTTATGAATTTATTCACAAAGTAAAGGATCCATATCGCATCCGTAATTTTGCGAATAGGCTTTCGCTTGAAGATTTTCATTAAATTTTTTGTGCACTTCACTTTCTTTCTAAGTTTACTACAAACAATGATATTTTCATTTAATTTATTGAAGATGACTCAGTTCATTACTAAAATATTTTTAATTTTGGTAATTGAAGCTATTTAATTTCATACGCGTAGAAATAATGAATTAATAATTTATAATTTGAGCCCCAAAAAATTAGTATCGAATGATGAAATATATTCGTTTGCATTGTTCACTAAAATCTGAGGACATACAAAATATTTTTTATTTTCTCAATTCACTTTTTTTTATTTAATCAACTTCCCGAAGGGTAATTTATAGTAATAAAAAAATCGATAATAAAAAATTTTATATATCTTTACGTTTCAGGGGTTTCTGAACATTTTGGCATATCTTAGGAAAAATGGATGTATGTGTGTGCATGTGTGCGGATACAAATTGTCGTCGACGATTTCGCGAACACGGATTACCGATTTGATAAATTCAAAAAACATTCGATTACTACTGATAAGGATACGAGCTGATTAGTTTTTGGCAAAGGCAGGTGTAGTCGTTTTTAGAATTTGTATTAATGGAATGATGAATTGGTTAAATTTTTGTATAGGTAGGTCTAGCGTCTCCGGAGATCCAATGAAAAAAGTAAAAATTAATGCCATTTGGCGGTCAAAACTGAACATTAGACATATGCACACCAATTTATTACATATTTAATAGATATTTTAATAATGAAAACAAATTTTATGGGTTCCGTACTAATGTTTATCCGTTATTCTGCAAAGCGTCGCCTACGCGCTTCGAGATTTCGTTTTTATGCAGCTAACATATCTCGATTACTTTGAAAAGTATATAAAATTTTGATAAAAAAATTCCAAAATAATTCAAAGTCTAAAAAAATGTTTTTTTCAAAAAGGTCAGTATTTTTCAAAAAATTAAAAATTCTCAAAAATCGATTTTGTTCAAAGTTCTAAAAAAATTTAATTTAAATAAAAAAATCATTTTTGGTACGGTAAGTTCCAGCAATTTTCCTTGAGGCACAATGCTAAGCACCACTAGTTTATTTTCCCAATTTACTTTTTTTATTTAATTTTTTAATTTGACAAAGTTTGTTTAATTACGATTAGAGAAAAATCATTGAATAAATAAAATGACTATTACAAAACTGGGGTTATTGAATGAAAAGTGAAAATTTAGGGTTGTATAAAATTGGTTAAAAAAGGTTTTAGTAAAAGTGTTAGGAGTAGACAACAAAAAAAGTTTTTCTGAGTATATAAATTAGGCCATAAGATTAAATAAAAATTAATCAATTACTAAATGATTCAATTACTAAAGTGACTATTACGTAGTAGAAATTTATGGTAGGAAAGAAAAAAATGAGAGCTGTATAGGCTTGTCAAGAAAAATTAAAAAAATCTATAGATATGAAAAATAGATATTAACCGGTTTTCTGTTCTACCGAATGTAACCACAAAATTTAATAAAAATCGGTCAAGCCGTTTTTGGTGAACTACCAAATGTCATACACCACTATTTAATATGATTTTTTTTTGCAATGCTGAAGTATTGTATTATAGGGCCAAAAATATGAATTCACTACCTGAATGAGAAGTTTTAGAACTAAGATTTATTCATGTATGGCATTTATTTTTATAAATTGAAACCACTAGAGAGTATCGACCATTTTTAAAAATATTTTCACATTTTTAGTGTAAAATTGGTATTACTAATTCGTAATATTCTCTATGCATAATTCTTCTATTTGTAAAACAAGAAGCTTCAAATTTCTATTATATGACGCTGATATTCGTTGTTAATAAAAAAAATATAAATATAAACTTAATAATAACATGCTGTATTAAACATTACCAAATTCACAAATCCTACGATCAACAATTCATAAAATAAAAAAGTTTATAATTGATTGGTATTATGAAAATGTTCATGTATTTTATTATTATGGTTCAAACGATCGTTGGCAGCTATTATCGAATCTCTACTAAATTGCATCAAAATCATCAGGTAGTAGAATGCACTAGTACCTATCTGTAACACAAATTTTTGTACAAAGAAGATAATTATGTGATTAAAACTTACCATAAAACATTGTTCAAAACTTATTGCAAAAACTCCTCGAAGACTTAAACGCAAATTCCTTGCCATTAACTGGAGAGATGAACTGCGAAGTCGATTGGAGGAAATTCGTTTATTTATGTAGAGCCAGTGAATAAGATCAATTGTGTGTTGGATCTAAAATAACCAACAAACAAATATGTGGTTTACAATATTTTTTAAAATATTTTTATGGTTAGTACATACTTGTTTCTTTAAATGTTCGCTAAGGTATACAAGAATGCCGATGATTGGATGCACTAATATTTGGCGTCCCAAAGTGGCAACTCCCAACATTAATGGACCTTGGTCGTACTTAGTTAAAACATCCCAAAATATTTGTATACTAGTATAAAGTCTGAATAAAATTACAATCAATAGATATATCGAAAATAGTAACAGTATTAAAGAAAAGGCTTCATTTGAACTTTCCATAATGTCACACAAATCGCAATGGATTAGCAACAAATTGTGCACGCGATTCCTGATATTATAATTCCAATTCCTGGTCAAGTTGTATTTTAAATTTTGACTCCTCTCACTATCACATTTATTTTTGTTTATCATACGCAGATTAGAATTTATTATAGAAATTCTTCTAGTAATACAATGCAGAATATATCCATATAACAATATTATAGAAGTAGTCAATAAAGTTGGTAAAACATTATGTGTGGTGAAAATCGATGAACCAAATCCAAATGCAAAATGTTGTATCACAATTAGAATCACCAGCACGATCAATGTCAGCAAAATATTTGTGATATTTGATATATACAAAAATTTCTTGGAAGGTCGAGTGTCCACAATTATTCCAATACTTTTAAGCTTTTTATCCACATTGTCTATCTCCTGAAATGTCTTCGTGACTTGTTTTCTATTTTTTCCAAATTCAAATAAAGCCAATGATAACATAGCACAGGCATTCAAAATTGACTCCAAATATTGACCCACAAAAGGTATAACAGGCACTATTTTCCTGTAATTTTCACCTGTTATAATAATCCAAGAATAATAGGAACATATGATGTAGATTATAATTGTGACCGTGATAAAGATTTGATTGTCTTTATAGGTGAAGCAATTTATAGATTGAAGAACTCTTCTTAATTTCATTATTATAAATTTAAGAATTTTTTTATGTTATAGAAATGTCTTCATTTTCAAACAGCATTGAAAAGATAGCAATTTGGATAAAGAAGTGAAACAATATTTATCAAAATAAAACTAAAGTGATACTGATAATTTTGTTAGTCTCAAGAAAAAACCTAAGAAATCAATATGTCACTTCATTTCATTAATTAATTATGAATTAATCGAAAAGGTCAGCAAAAGCTATTAGTAATAAAATTAGCATTTCGATCCAAATATAATTTTTTAATTTACTAATAACTATATATACAACCATAACGACATGCTTAATTTATATTGAACTTATACGAAATTAATGAATTATATTAACACGTTAATCGCTACAATAATATCAGAAACTAGTGATGTAAGGCATCGCGCCTTAAGGCAAATTGCTGGAACTTCCCGTACCGTGAAAACCTTGGTACGGAACCCAAACAAATTTACACAAAACGTGTACACATTATTAAAATCTCTATAAAATATCTGATAATTTGATGTATGACAAATGACATTTTTTAACTTATATCTTCGGAACGGCTAGACCTGCCTTCGCCAAAAACTGATCAGCACGTCTCCTTATCACCGAATGTTTCTCGAATTATTCAAATCGGTTGACCGGTGTTCCCGAAATCGTCGACAAAAAATTGTATCCGCACATACACACATACATCCATTTTTTTAAGGTATGCCAAAATTCTCAGAAACCTTTGAAACGTAATGATAAATAAAAATTTCCATTTTCGATTTTCGGCTCATTACTATAACTTACCCTACCGGAAGTTACCTTTTCTGGTCACATTATAATTTTTTTTTGTAGAGAACAGACAACAGGGCTTTCTTCAAATTTTGATTTTGTAAAATTTATGAGCATATTGACCTTTCTATTTGCTTTCATTTTCTATCGTTCTACTAATTTTTTCATAAATTTTCAAGTTTGTTATTGAACTGTATATTTGTGATGCTCGCTATCCCTGGCTGCAATTATTGAATCTCTACTAAATTGTAATAACAATGTTAAGTAATAGAAACAGCTTACACAAATCTGAAACAAATACAAAAATATTATTCAAACATATTAGAATTAAAATTAATGCATCAATTACTTACCGAAAAAAATTCGGCATAGCTCAGATTAAAAATTCCTAATAAATTTAAACAAAAATTTCTGTGAAGTAATTGCAATGATGAAGATCTAAGTAGATTCGTCAAAATATTAATATCATCTTTCTTCACAAATAATTTGTGTATGAGACCAATCGTTGTTTCATTCTTCATGAAAAAAATTTCTTTAAAATTAAATATACAAATATATAAAAATGTATAATAATATACTCACTTGTTTTCTTATATTTTCACTATAATACATTAAAATTGTAAGAAACGGATGAACTAAAAATTGCCTTTCAAAAGTAACTAAACCAAGAAGCAAGGCTTTGTCATCAGATGTTATAAAAATATCCCAAAATATCTGAATGCTAATATATAATTTAAACAGCATAACAATTACCATGTACATTAATAATAATAATAAATACAAAGAAAATATTTTGTTTGAGCTTTCTAAGACTTCACAAAGATCACTATGTATTAATAATAAAGTATAAACCCGATGCCGAATATTTGCATAAATTTTATTATTTTTCACACAATTTGGTTGTTTGATCAAATTTTTCAAATCCAAAATCACCACACAAAACCTTTCATTCAACTTATGAAGAACATATACGTATTCTAGTAATATACAATTACTCAAAAACATGGGCAAAATATTATGTAAAGTAAAATTTAAAGCTATACTTTTTAAAGAAATTATTTGCACTATGGTATGAGTTGTGACAACTGACAAAATAAGTGAAATATTTAAAACACTTGTATTAAATAAAAATCTTTTAGATTTATTATTATCAATAAGCACTCCAATTTCTTGAAATTTCTCATCAATTTGCCTAATTTTGTTAAATTCCCTGGTCACTCGATTTTTGCTTCTGCCAAATTTAAACACAATTATAGACAAAATAGCACATGCATTTAAAACTGATTCCACAAATTGACAAACATATGGAATTGTCGGTAAAATTTCTTTAAACACTGTTCCAGTCATTATAATCCATGATTGATAGGCGGAAATTATATAGACTCCCAAAATCAGTGGAGTGACAACAGAAATATTGTTTTGAAGTTTTTTTTGTATTTTTTTAATAATCTTCTGTATATTCATTTTACTTGATATCTTTTTATTCACTCCAATAATAATTATCAAAATAATTATCATACCACTTCATAGTTATATTCATTTTTCCTATATATAAAATATTATATATAAAATATTTCATCTTATTATAATAATTTACTATATTTTATCATTAACCTGCTGATTCCATTCAATAATTTGCTTTCTAATCAACGAAAGTGCCAACGTTTTATTTCGATAGTCTCAAATACATATAAAAAAATATAAGTACTAAGTAAAATTATTGGTTTGAATTATTAAATAGCATTAAATACATTTTTATGTCTGATTCCTCGAAAAACTCCCAAGCACTTAAATCGATACTGATGATTTTCTTAACAAAAATTAAATAAATTGAGAACAATAAATGAATTAAGATATTAAATCAGATTGATTCACTGAATCATATTAACTGAATTTACATAAATCAGCAAGAAATTTAAAATAACTAAAACATGAATTTTAAATAATTGAAAAATAACGTGTGCATCTATAAACAATAAAAGTAGTTTAATGTTTAGTACATTTACTAGATATTTATTATGTAAAATTAATTTTATTGCTTATAGTTGGGCAATTCATTTTCACTCATATAATATTCAACTTTCCAATTTTCACAAAATCATAAATTTCACACTTCAAAAACATCGAAAATCACTTACCTATATCAATTTCACTTTTCATTAATTTTTTATGAACTCCTAGAGAAATACTAAAGCATTTTCAGAAGTAAAATTTCTTTCATACTCCATCACTTTTTATTAATAAAATAGTATATTTTAAAAGTTATGATATTACTTATATTTTTAAATTAGGCTTAATAATTAATTAATCACGAAGTAGAATTCAATTTGAATTGCAAAAGTATCATCAGGTAAGTTGCTGCAGCTCCTAATACCTATGGAATAAAAATACAAAACATTCTGCAACTGGTAATAATAATATCAAAAAAATTAGATAGTGTTAAAATTAATTTGGCACTAATTATAATAATACCCAGTTAAAACCTAATAAGATTTTGATGAGAATCTAATGAGGATCCAATTAGGATCTAATGTAAATTTAGCTAGAATCCAGTCAAATTCTAAAATAAATCCGCAAGAACAAGACAATCTAACAAAAATTTGGTAAGAATGAAATAAGAATCCAGTTAGGAATGTAATAGGAATCTAGTAAAATGAATCCAGAAAGAATCAAATTAGATTGCAACCTGACACCTGTAAGAATCCAATAAAATTCAGGTGAAAATCCAATAACACTATAATAAGAATCTAGAAAGAATTAAGTCTTATTTGAATCCGCATATCTAATATGAAACTAGTTAGAGAGTTTAGTAAGCTCTGGTAAGAATTCAACGTGATTTTGTTAGGCTAATTAATACTCAGTTTCAATTTATAATTAAATTATTATTCAGATATCAGATATCTGATAGTATCCAATGAGATTAAAAAAATAAGTCCAATATGAATCCAATACGAATTTAATCAAATTTTTATAAGATTCTGGTCTAATTTAGCAAGAATCAAGTTAGAGCCTAATATGAAACCGATAATGATCTAATATGAATGTATTAAAAATCCAGTACAAATCTTACAAGATTTTGATAAGAATCCAATAATGTTCAATAACAATCCAGTTAGAACATAATAATAATATGAATAATATGATCAAAGCTATAAAAATAACGTGATAGACAATAAATCAAATTCATAAAAATAATAAAACATATGGTAAGATAATCAGACACATGTTTCACGTTGTCTGGTAATCAGAAAGATAATCTTACTAACGAATCGTATATATTTTTAATAAGTAAAGATTTACTTAGGATTAATATGATAATTCATAGAATATCTAAGTATGATTTACATTAGCATGAATTATAAAAAAAATATATGTAAATAATGTAGTCCTTTGTAAAATTCCAAATTTTCAATAACAAATCGTAGATAATGTATCGGTTCATGTGTGAAACTTATGAATTTGTTATGAACTATTATTTAAACTGATAATTAAATTATTAGTTAAGTGCGATTTAAATAGTCTAATACTATTACTTACATTATACCAGAGTGTGAAATCCAGAGGAAACATTCCACAAGAAGACAAAACCAAATCCCTGTGCATCATTTGTAGAGAAAATGACATCAATCTTGGTTTCAGGGATAAAGGAGTCATTTCACTTATTAACATTTCATTAACAATATCTGTACTTCTTCTTGCCTAGCATTAATAAATAGAAACATTATAAATTTTATATAATATGTATATACATATATATTTAATTTGAGTTTAGAAGTCGGGCGTTACATCAATAAAAATAATATGAGAGTTTTTAGAAATTTATTTAAAATCCATACGTTTCGGCTCGCATCTTAGCCTTCATTCAGTGGCAATTAATATAACTATAAAACTTAGAACTAAATAAATAATATGTAAGAAATTTCATAGAAAAACAATAATAATAAAAATAATAAAAAACACTTACAATTATTATTATTATTATTGTTGTTTTTCTATGAAATTTCTTACAAATTATTTATTTAGTTCTAATTTTTAGTTCTAATTCCATCAAAAATAAGATGCTCAGACATGGTAAAAAGTTGGAAGAAGAAGCATACAAGTTGCCTAAACCTAATTCATTATTTTAGTAACACTACATTAATTGATCATAAAGTATATAATGGGTAATGATAATTCAAATAGAAAATATGTAGAATATAATATGAATTTTGACTTGTTAGAAAATCTGAAATATGTCACTAGGATCTTTTTTTAAGTAAGTCTTCGATTATGAATTTGATTATGAATTTGATAATAAAATTACAATTTACAGTCACCTCTGAGCTTTTTTTAGGTCAATATTTTATTATTTTATAAATTAAGAAGTTTGACTCCAATTTGAAGCTATGACTCACACCAGAGTCAAATTTTCATAATTTCACTAATTTAAGGTAAATAATAAAATACGCCAGTCTAATGAGGTTTATGATTATTTATGAATCTCATACTTCACTAACAAATTGTTAACCCAATAATTATTTAATATTTATTATTAACACGTTAATCGCCAGGATATCAGAAAAAAATCGCATGATAATTGGTAATTTTATTATAAAATTTAGTTAAGTTTTATGTACCAAGGAATTTCTTGGTAAATTTAATGTATTATAAAAAAAATTACAAAAAATCCTGGAAAAACAGTATTTTTTATGTCACACATATATGACTGACTTTATCCTATACTAAAGCATTTTTCTTGAAAGACAAGAAATTTTCAGATTTTGTTCCTGATAGGCTTTCTGGTTTATGCAAAACTTTATAGCGTCAGACACAAATGGCTGACATGGCAATTAACGTGTTAAATATTATTTAATTAATTTACCTGACAATATTGGGCGATAAAGACAAAAATTAGCATAAATATCTGATTATACACCAACCATTGTACTATCGAGTACGAGAAAAAATCAACAATAAAATGCCCAACAAAAATATATTTTACAACAAAATAATACAAATTGAAAACAGTTAGGATTATCATAGCCAATGTTCCAGGAGCATCTATATAAGAATTAATTTTAACCAAGTCAACTAAGGAGTCCAACAAATCAATTTCAATATCCAACAAAGTTTTGACCTTATTTTCTATTTCGTCTTCCAAATTATTTGATGTTTGTGTCAAATTCTTTTGGTAAAACAATAAATTTTGAAAAGTTTTTTGAAAACGTAAAGCAAGCAATTTTAAAGAACAAATGTATCTATGTGAATGAAAATTAACACTAAAAAATGGAACAAATAATAAACTTGCAAAATATAAGTTCACTTTTCCGGAGTAGTAATAATCTCCTATGCAGTGTAATCCTAAACTTGCACTGGTCATTATGTAAAATACAGCCAGCAATATATAAGCAAACTTTTGCAATTTATAATTATCAATTTTAACACCAAGTTCACCAAACTTGCAATCAATTTCAACTATATTCTTGAACCAACAAACGAATCCAGTTTTAACACAAACTCTGCTGACAAAGACACTTGAAACCAAGAAGAAACCAACGCCAATTTCCAAACAACGTCCTACAAACTCTATAACGTCGAATGATTGAAAATGTACATGACTTGAAATTGTCATGACCAAACTTAAAGTATAAAATGAAAATATAAATATATTCCATATTGAAGTGATATTTCGGAGTTCAAATTGTTTAGTTGTTTTGTTTCTTAAACGACAGAACGTCTGCAAACCCAAATATTGCGAAAGAAATAATGCTGGTTGAACAGCTGTATATAAATCCGGTGATTTGGTAGAAAATCCTAGTTTGTTTTTGACCGACTTCAAAATCCCCAACTTTAACATTTTAATTTATTTATTGTTATGAACTCATTGTCAATAGATTCATGTCAATTTTCTTAATTTAATTTGATAGAGTTAATGTATTAATTGGATAATCTATAATTCAATAACTAATGTAATTGATTACAATAAGAGTTTTTCAAAATTGATCAAGTTTATGTACAATGTTAAAATACCTTCAATTAAAATAATTTACCCTTTGGCCGCCTGGGGAAAAAAACGGTTTACAAATTTTTGAAAAACAGTAAAATAGCACATTTCAACAATGCATTGTTGAATTAGATGGGAGTTTTACTGAACATAGACAGTTGTTTGTTTGATTATGTAATTTGTTGTGATATAATTCGTTTGGTTTTCTCAATATAATTGCTCAAATTCAAATTGCATCTTTGTACCCCACCCTACCCTACACTTATTTTCAATGTTACTATATTTTAATAACTAATTAACAAAACACAATAGACAAATTGTAATTCGTATAAACACTAGTGGTGTATGGCATCGTGCCTAAAAGCAAATTGCTGAAACTTCCCGTACCCTAACGAAATGATCGAGGAATATTAAATGTTTTCACATAGATTTTTATAAATATTGTATCATTGTCTAATAATTATAAAAGTTATATAAACTGAATCACAGAGTTAAAATTAATTATTTAAAGTATATAAGTGAGTTTTAGAACTTTAGCCAGAATTAAAACTAAAATCTGAATTATTTTTGATAAAAAAAATTATTTAAAAAAAAAATCTGGAAAAAAAATATTTTTAAATATGCAGAAAGTTTTTTAAATCATCCAAATCGGATGCTTAGTTCTCTCAAAAACTGCAATTTTTTGCACATTAAGCTCGGTATCTCCAAGACCGACTGGACCTGCCTTGCCAAAATATAATCACTACTTCTCCCCGTCATTACAAATTGAATGTTTTTTAGATTATTCAAATCGGATGCTCTATTCTCTCAAAAACTCAATTTCTATTTTCTGCACTCTTTGCTCTGTATCTCGAAAACGGCTGAACCTGCCTTTGCCAAAAACTAATCAGCACATCTCCCTATCTATAGGAATCGAATGTGATCCGTGCGCCTGAAAACGTGGACAAATTTTGTATCCATACATACATACATACACACACCCATCCATTTTTTCAGAGGTATGCCAAAATGTTCAGAAACCTTCAAAACGTGAAGAAATGTAAAAATTTTCAATTTCGATTTTTGGACGATTACAATAACTTACCCTACGGGAAGTTAAAAAGATTATGTCCAATTTCTTATGAGAAAAAATATTGAATATACCAAATATCTAGCAAATCCATCCATCTATCTAGAAAAGAAAAAGATTCTGTCAAAATTTTTTTGAAGAAAAATTTTGGTAAAATATTGTTAATACCCTTATTGATCAACCATACCAATCAACCAATATTTCACTTACAAATTAATCAGATTTCCTAGCAAGTTTTGAAAAAACACTAAAGATAAAATTATCATAAATTATATTAAAATCAGATATTAATTTACTTAGATAGAATTATGAATCTTCCAGTTCAAAATATTTGGAGTAATATGAATTACACTAAAATGACTATATTTTTTATGTCAAAACCTGGACGGTTTATGTTAATCCAGGACGGAGGAGGAGGGGTTTCTTAAATACTGAGAATTGGTTCCTCATTTCCCAAGTCTAATTGTAATTAATAAAACAATCACCAAAAATCTTAATGAAATATGCAGATTGCAATTCATAAAAATAAAAATAAAATAAAAAACTATTATAAATACCTTTTAAATCTGTTTTTTCTACTATTCTATTATTACTAACCTCGAATACGCATTTTTGGGCAATCCTAAGGAACAGAATTGTAAATATTTGGTTAAGCGCCACTCCAAATATTAAATTGAATGCAAAATGACCAGAATAACTAATATTTGCAATAGCAAATGGTATACTGTAAACACTGCAAACTAAAACCACTAAATTTAACAATCTGGTACACAAATCAAGTGGACCGTTAACTTTTACTAACAACAACATCATATCACACAATTTATCATGAATTTCTAGAGATACTTGAATAGATTTATAAGTTGATGTGTTAATTTTATATCTATTATTATGTATTATTAAATTTATTTTTAAACCTCGTTCTTGTAAAATATGCAAAGAACATATAAAACCAGTCATGTACAAATTTTGATTCAAAAATGGATATATAAAGGCCAGCAATAGTTGTATCCGAACTCCATACACACTAGTTGCATGAGACATGTACAATATTAAAAATGCACTTGATACACTAATTATTACATAAGCAAAAACCATTTTAAATGTTTTCTGGTAATTTAAGTCATATCCAAGTACCACAAACATCTGATCAATTTTTCCTATGTTTGTGTACCAAGTACTGAAAAACTTGGAGTTTCTTAATATGCCCACGTAGTACGACATGACACAAATAAAACCACATGAAATTTCAAATAAAGGTGAAAGGATTTCGATGGCGTATCCTTCGTAAATTTTTTTATAAGATGTTGCCCAAAAAAAACGTATGCAAGCCACTATGTAAGCTAATAAAATTATTAAACTTCTCAGAAATAATAACGGTTCATTTTTCATATTATAATGATACATTCCAAAAAGTTTCAAACTGTATGTTAACGGCCGCATTGATAAATATAAATTGTTGGCTTTGAAGAAATTATTTTTTACTAATTTTTGAAATGCTGTTTTAAAAGATTTTGTAAATTTTCGCAGTAACATATTTTTACTCTTTCAAATGAGTTTAATTTTGGCTTTCACTACTTAATTATATAAATACAACGCAAACCTATTTATAAATTATTTCATTAAAACGTGCACTACCTTCGCAAAGCAATTTCATTAAGTAGCAAATTAATTACAAGTTTGTTTATTTTGTCAATGTGTTGTCGAAATTCACCATTTTTTAGGCATATGACACCATAAAGTAAAAATTACTATATATAAAATATTAGAAATAATGTTAATATATTATAGTGTCTTTCATTCACCAAAAGTATTTATGATTTTATCTAAGGCTCATTAACGCTCAAGCAAAGATTTTATTAACTTCCCCTAGGGTAAAATCGAAAATGATTTTTTTTAATATCTTTGCGTTTCAAAGGTTTCTGAACATTTTGGCATATCTTACAAAAATGGATGTATATGTGTGTATGTGTGTGTGTGCGGATACAAATTTTCGTCGACGATTTCGGGAACACCGATGAACCGATTTGAATAATTCAAGAAACATTCGATTCGTATTGATAAGGAAACGTGCTGATAAGTTTTTGGCAAAGGCAGGTCTCCGTTCCGAGGATACGGAGCAAAAAGTGCAAACAATGGCAGGTTCTGAGAGAACAAATCGGTTGATTTGATTGATTCAAAAAACATTCGATTTGTATTGATGTGGAGACGTACTGATTAGTTTTTGGTATAGGCAGGTCCAACCGTTTCGAGATACAGAGCAAAAAGCGCAGAAATTCCGATTAGATCATCCGCTCATAGCGTTGTGCTTGAGCATATCGTTATAGCTCAGTTGGTTGGCGCGTCACCGCAATTTTCGATCGCGATAGTAGATAAGAAAGATATGAAACGTAAAGATATATGAAAAATTTCATTTTCGATTTGTTTGCGATTTCTATAACTTACCCTAAGAAAAGTTAATAATATCTTCAAATACAATTATGGATAACGGTCCAATTTGTTTACCTCAAACATGCATCTTTGAGTCGTTCTCAGAAACATAAATGCATAAATTTGGTTACAAACCATTCCAAAAATGGCATTTATTGTGTCAGCTTCAGTAGAACTACCTGATGCCACTGAATATAAAAAACTATAAGTAGTAAACACAGTCACTATTAAACTTATTAATCTTGTAGCAACGTCTGATGGTCCATTTAAATGCACCAATAATTCTGAAGAATCGTATAACTTATTTTGCATCAAGATTAAGTCATTGATATGGGTTAGAGATGAAATTTCATAACTAATGCGTATTTTGCGTTATTGGGTGTTAATATGTTTATATCTTTCTAAGATCAAGTAAAAAAAGTTGATGTATTCGGAGTAGTACATAGATTGACTCAAAAAAGGAAACATAAATGCGATTAGAACGTCGACATTCAATTTCCAAGATTTTGCAGTTATAAACATGATAAAAGTCAGGAAAATGCATAGGACACTTAAAACAACTTGTATGAAAGTTGTTCTTGCTAATTGCAGATAATCAAAACATATCTGCATTTTCTGGAAATGTTCATCAACTTCATCCAGATCTTTGAATATCTTTTTGAAATAAACCGACTGGTTAAATCTATTAATATAAAATACTAAAACACTAATATATCCACTTGATATTATAAATACTATAGATAAAATTTCTACAGCATATCCTTTATACATAGCATCATAAGGCAATCCACAAGCTAATTTTGCACAACCGTAAGAAAATAGTATCACTATAACAAAACATTTGATGCAATTTAAAGGATACTTTTTTAAATCGAGATCGTTCATGCCGAAAATATTGGAACAATATATCAAAGGTTTTAATCCCGAACGAATATCATGCACTTTGAAAATTTTTAGTAAAAACCTATTGTAACATTCAGTTATTTTAAATTTGATGACCGCCATGGTATCACCCACTTTGGTATTGATTGACGGAAATAAGGTAAAAATATAGAGCATTTTGTATATTGGATTCGTAAATACAATTTAATTGATTAAGAACTCACGACGAAAATATCATAGTGATTAATTATGTAATTGTTTTTTTCTAGAGTTAGGAAATTTAAAACGGTTGTGGTCTATCGTGGTTATATAACTGTGGTCCTTTCTTCGAAATTCCATCATTTAGGGGTCAATTTTCGGAAAAAATAGAAATTTTATGGTGATGCTATGTTGCGGGTCTATATTCTTATAAGACGGTAGTAATTGCAAACAAAATCGAAAATAATTTTTTTATATATCTTTACGTTTCAGAGGTTTCTGAAAGTTGACATACCTTATAAAACGGATGTATGTGTGCGTGTG
This sequence comes from Ctenocephalides felis, assembly GCF_003426905.1. NCBI lineage: Eukaryota > Metazoa > Arthropoda > Insecta > Siphonaptera > Pulicidae > Ctenocephalides > Ctenocephalides felis. Next base: position 57,485,496 of record NW_020539725.1, on the reverse strand, counting down.
TATGTGTGTGTGTGTGTGCGCGCGCGTTTGTGTGTGTGTGCGGATACAAATTTTCGTCGACGATTTCGCGAAGACAGATTAATTGATTTGAATAATTCAAAAAATTCGATTCGCACTGATAAGGAGACGTGCTGATTAGTTTTTGGCAAAGGCAGGTCCAGCCGTTTTGGAGATACGGATAAAAACTTTCCAAAAATGGTATTTCAGTTTTTGAGAAAACGGAGCGTCCGATTTAAATTTAAAACAAAATAAAAAATAATCAAGATACAAATATAACAAAAATGTCATTTTTTTTTTCAAAAATTTCAAAATTTCTCAAAAATCTATTTTTTTCAAAGTTTTTTTTTATAATTTACTTTTGGGTACGGAGTAATTTGCCTTAAGGCACGATGCCATGTACCATTAATTATTAATATTATTTACCTCAAAACTGCATTTATTAGCCGTATATATCATTGCAAACAAAATAAGTTGTACATATATCAAGAAATTCATAAAAGAGCACTTCATAAAAAATCCTTGGTCAGTCAACATCTGCCAATTATCCCATATAAAATATATGTAAAAAACTGTCAGCATCATTATACCGAGCAAAACTATCATATTAAAAACACCAGTCATATACAAGAACATATTTTTGATCTCACATAAATCACTTTGAATACTAATTATTTCTTTTATATGATAACGCATTTTGTCGTTCATTTGAATTTTATTAAAATATTTATAAAGAGCATCGGTGGCAAATGCAAAATAAGAGCTCATTACAAAAAATAAAAGGATGAAACAGGAACAGTTACAAGTTATACACAACAAAGGCAAGGAGTAAGCTGTTAATATTACTAGACCCACGAAATCTCCGTCAATGTTGAAACTGATATATTGCAAAATCAAGCATATCGAAGTATATAAAAAAAATAATATAATTAGGTATAAATATATAAACACCCGCTGCTTTTTATTATAAATACCGATATCCAAATCACGAGCACGATTTACTACGAGCTCCAGTTTTTTAAAGTAAAATGGCATTTCAGTAGCAAAATAATATCTATTAAAATTGCAAGCAAATACTAAAATAAAGTTGATTGATAGAAGGAGAAGATCGCTAACTGTATTTAAGCCGTTATTAATAATATCGTAATATTCAATGTCAAAAAATTGTTTAATAACAGCATAGGAATAATAACAAAAAAAGACACTACTTATATACATTTTGCCACGTTTTTTCATACAACAAAGTCCGATATTTTCTGCGATTAAGAATATGAAATTTAAAAAAATCAGTAAGGATTTGTCTTTATAATGATTTTTAAATTTGGTTATAAATTTGGTTCTCAACACGTTCATAATTTAAAAAACACACTTAATTTACCAGATATCTGAATCTGTCTAAGATATTAGAAACCGCATATTTATTAATTGAGCTCAAAATATAATGATAATTAATTTTTATTGATTAGTGTATTCACATTATGCGTGGATTCTAATATTGTTTACTATACAAAATTATTTTTCGATTGACCAATATGAAAAATATAGAATTATATATTTACTAAAAAAAATTGACTAAATTTCACAACTAGTTGTGTATAGCATCGTGCCTTAAGAAAAATTGCTGGAACTTTCCGTACCGTAAATAAACATTCGAAGAATAAAAATAATCAGTCAACAAAAATGTTTATGAATAAATATTATAAAAACTAGAATTTTCATTATTTGTTCCTTGTAGACAAAATGTAAAAACTTATTTGATTAGAAGACGTTGTTTATATATGTTCGAACCCGATCAATCAGTTCAGACTTTTTTATCTACTAACGCGAACAAAAATTGCAGTGACGCGCCAACCAACTTAGCTATAACGACATGTTCACGCATAACGCTATGAGCGGATGTCTAGGATCTAATAGGAATTTCTGCACTTTTTGCTCTGTATCTTCGAAACGGCTGGACCTGCCTTCGCCAAAAACTAATCAGCACGTCTCCTTATCAATACGAATCGAATATTTTCGAATTATTCAGATCGGTTGATCGGTGTTCCCCAAATCGTCGACAAAAATTTATATCCGCACACACACATCCACACATACACATACACGAACACATACATACACACATGCATCAATTTTTTTTAAGGTATGCCAAAATATTCAGACAAATTTGAAACTTAAAGATAGGATAGCCACCAAGTAGTTTTTTCCAATTGTGATGTAAATTCAACATATTAAATATAGTGTTTTTGAATTATTGCCTGAACGGCAATTTTCATTTAATATCACATTTTAAATTTATAATATCAAGCAAAATTTAATATTACTACTGCTTGATATCAAGCTAGCCACGGCGGTACCAATTAAAAGCATTACCTCGTATCTAAATCGCACCGTCACATAAGCCATTCCAAAAAAAATCGCTTGTGCATATATATTCCAAAAAAGCAGAGAACCAGGTACCATTCCCAATGACTTCGTCTGCATAATTTTCACCAGCAAATCAAAAGTATTGAACACTGTTAAACTTGTAACTGTCATTAGAAACAAAGTATTCAGCATTGTGGTTAAACTAAGAAATTTATTCCTCATTTCCAATAACGCATCTTGGATTTCTACCAGAGTTAAAAGTTTTATTAAACCATCCATGCATATTTTGCATCGTGGAGTATTTTTGCAAGATTTTATTTTAGCAATTGAAAATTTAACTTGGAAATTTGTTGCTGTCAGAAGTATCAACAATAAATACATTATACTTATGTAATTAGTGCAATGTAAAAACACAGATAGTAGTGGTAAAGTAAACGCAGCGTTTGATAATATATGGACTTCTCCTGTAATTTTATATATGCCAATACCAAAGAATGCACTCGTACCAAATTCAATAGTAAGGGATCCAATTAACAAGGTATATATGAGCAATCGCAGTTTGGTATACTTTAATGCATCATTCATCAAACTTCCGAGTTTCTTCTCGTTTACCATAAGTTTTTTGAACCAAGTTGTCATTTGATTCCCATGCAAAAATTTTGATACAGTATTAACTACAATCCACATAGAACAAGTTCCAAAGAATAATGAATTTCCAACTGCTGTTATGATTCCATCGATGGATTCATTCGACCATTGCCAACCAGCAGCAGTTGATATCAGAGCGTATGTGGTAAATCCCAAAAATATAATACTGCAAATTTGTCCACTAGGATAATTTTGATTTTGTTTGAAATCATTTCCACTTATTGTGGATAAACCGACGTGCTCCGAAAAAAAGAAAATTATTTGAAAAATAGAAAAAAACGTGCTATTTTCAGTTTTCTTTCTAATGCGCTTTGTGCCACCAAGAGACATTTTTTCATATTATAGAAGTCCCGCAAATCATTTGTATTAATTTAATATTTGAAATTTATCTTTGTTAGTTAAAAAACAACAGTTACTAACGTCTTTTCTCTTAATATGTAATGAGACTAAATACATAATTTTAATGCTTTATAGAGTTTTCCGATATGTTAATCAATAATAGGCTCTAACTACCACAGTTTTAGATTATATTCTGCGATTGTGATATAATGAGCTATTAGGACTTCATATATTCTAATGATAAGTTGTCTAAATATATTAATTGATGAAATCGGAAAAATTCGAAACTCAAACAAATAAATAGATTTTCATCATCATGAGGAAAATAAAACCGTAGGGTAAGGTAAGCCTCATGCTTATGAAAACAAACCTACATTAAAATCAGTTTACGGTAACAAAAATTAATCTTATTTACTGTAGAATTTCTTTAATTTCTTCTTTAGCAAAATACACAAAAAACATAATTATTATTATACAATTATGCACATTACCCGCCGATTATGATAAATACGAGAGAATCCATACACCAGAAATCAATCTCAACTTGATCAAATAAATTGAGATTTAACGACTTTCAACATTGTGACAAAACTTTGATGAATTTTTATAATTAACTCTCTTTTTACAGGCCTACAATATTTTGGTGCGATAATTATCAAAAAAAAAGTTTCGGCCATTAATTACGAAGAAACGACCCGGTGGATCGTTTGCAAAAACTAATCTACATAATTCCCAACTCCCAGTAAACCACAAACGTTCAATTAAGTTAAAATAACGTAGCACAGAAGAAACATCGTTACGTAAGTGGTGGTTAATAAAACGTAAATATTACGTATATTTGTAACTAGTTTTAATGTGGTTGTAAATGGTTTTTATATTTACAGGAAATTTTATTTTATTTTTAAGTAACGTTTATTTTCTGATTTGGAAGCATAACAATGACAAAACCGTTACGTTTTCGCGCAATTTGGAAACGTGACAAAACCGTCACGTTATCACCGTTACGTAACAGGCCGTTACCTTTTTGAGGCGGAAATGAGGCACCTGTGCGCCTTCTAGGTTACGTAACCGTTATGTTCGACATTATATATGTAACGTTATATTAACGTTTTAATTGCGTTTTGTGGTTTACTGGGCTGACACCTTTGGAACGTTTTTTTAAGTTTTCAAAATCGGTTAAGTATTTGTAGCAAATATGTGACCAAAAAAATTGCAATTTTCTGCTAAGTTTAAAGAAATGGCTCGGCGGATCTCCTCACAGAACTAATCAACGTGAAACTTTATTGGGTTACACCGAATATCTTTCGAATATTTGAAATCGGTATAGCCGTTTTTAGGGAAACGTGGACAAAGAGCCAAATGTCAACTCACATACACTAACACATGGTTTTTCCAATTTTGGCTACAAACAATTCAAAATGACTTGCAACATTGATACAATAAACAACAAAATTAGCAAGTTAATTAGTCATATGCATATATATATATATATATATATATATATATATATAAAATTTTATATATTATATAGAAAAAATTTTTTACCTTCTTCCAAATTTTAGCTTTCTTGTAATCCCAATTGTTTTAAAACTGAATTATTCTTATATTTAGAAACATATTATAATTTCTTGTTGTGATTTTTGAAAGTTTTGAAAATAATGCAGCTGTGCTCATGAAAAAGTAATAAAATAATACCTTATATTAGAAAATCAATTATTAAAAGAATGTTTAAAAAATATTATAAATATATTTATTTATAAGTATTCATTAACATTGTTTTATAATATGATGTATTTTTAAATCCTCTATCAAATTCATTTACCTTCCCCAATTAGTACTAAATCCTTTGCAACTTTACTTCATAGTTAATTTCGTATACAACCTTTTATCAACTAATATGATTAATACTTAAAAATCCAAATGGAATGGATAATCTTTATGACCACTAGCAGAATCAAATGTAACAAATCTTTTATTTTTGTTTAAAGCATCCAATTTTTCAACCTCTTCATGAGATAAATCAAAATCAAATACTTGAATGTTTGAAACAATTCTTGATTTTGTTACAGATTTAGGAATTGGTACTACACCGAGTTGAACCTGCAATTTGAAATTTAGAATTAATAAGCTTTGCCATAATTTGGTTTTTATTTGTAAAACATACCAAGTATCGTAGTACAACTTGGGCTGGTGTTTTATTGTACTTTTCTGCTAACTCTTGCACAACTTTGGGAATTGATACACCTGAGCGAGCAGTATCTATTGAACCTGAAATTAGATATTTGGAAATAGTTCAGCTAAAAGCCAAAAAAATGATATGTAATAAAAATTATATTGATGAGACTAATTTAATAATACCTAGTGGTGTATATGCAACAATGACAATATCCCTATCTTTACAAAACTTTGTTAGCCTTTTCTGGTTGATACTAGTATTGACTTCAACCTGATTGACCACCGGTTTGATAGTACAATGCTTGAGAAGTCTTTCAACTTGTTCACTGTTAAAATTAGATATACCAATGCTTCGAGTTAATCCAAGTTTAACACATTCTTCCATTGATTTCCAAGTATCCACATAATCAATATTATTATATGAATTATCAGAATCCTAGAAAAAAATTGCAAACAAATCATTAAATGAATTCGAAATATGTGCAATATTTTGCTTCAAGTTGTAATTATATAAATGTATATTTACCTTGTACGAAAAGGGCCAATGAATTAGAAATAAGTCTAGGTAACCTAATCCGACATTATCAACTGACTTTTTACAGTACTTTACAACTTTCTCAGGCTCATGGTAGGTGCACCAAAGCTGAAATAACAAAATTAAGATTAATTTACGACAATTGATGAAAGGGAAAAATATGTAACATTAAAAATATTAACTTATAACTTCAGAAATGCAAGCAAAAGTTAAGGTGCATTTTTTCTTTATATAGTTGTTAAACTCTAAAGTTTTATTAATATGGAATACTACCTTGCTTGTGATAAATAAATCTTCTCGTTTCACTACTCCTTCTGCTATTTTTGCTTTGAGGCCCTCTCCAATTTCTTTTTCATTTCCATAAATATAAGCACAATCAAAATGTCTGTATCCAGCATCAATGGCATCTTGAGCTGCACGCTGTGCTTCTCCGGATCTAGAGGCCTATAATAAACGTTCAATTTAATAGATTTTTTATTAGATTAATCACAGTGTTTTAGCGTTCAACATATATTAATTAATATATGTTAAACGCTAAAACACTGTGAATCTATATATGTATATTTATATTTTGATCTCACTATTCAAACAAAGCTGATGCTAATAGAATGAACAAACTGTACTTACTTATAATTTTTGGTATATCTTAAAGAATATAAGAAAACAAACAACTTTCGACATTTAAGAATATAGAAGCTAAAGTAGTAAAGGAGTGGGCAAGGCCACTATTTTGAATATAACTATAATTAACCTATTTTGCGTATTTTACTGCAAAATATTATCTACATATATAAGAAAATTAATTACCTTATATGTGCCTAAACCAAATACGGGCATTTCATGTCCATCATTCAACTTTATTTTAGGCACTTCCATTTTATTTGTATTGTACACTAAAGAACGTATTGTATTTAAAAAAATCTTACTATAAAACCTAGTCATTCAACTTATTAAATTGTAATAAATAATTTAATATCAATATCTTGTCAAATGGATCTTGAAATGGAAGGTTAGGATAACTTGTTTTCAAAAAGTGACAGTTTAATCAGGGGTTACCAACCCGAAAACTGTTATTTTCCGTTCTGAAGTTGTTGCAATTTTTCGTCGATTTTGATTTAAATTTTAATAATTATGAATTCATATTTATAAATATGATTTTTAACACCAATTACACTTTTTACTAATCATTGATTAAATATTTGTGGGCAACAATCAGCATGAAACATTGTTGAAGTAAAACTTCTTTAGGAGCGACTAGGGTGTAAATCCATAGATAAATAAACATAAAATCTGTGAAAATGCAACGGAAATAGCGTTACGCCCGAACTGTGATAAGTAGTCGTGTCACGTGAATAGAAATCTGGCTGTTTATTTATCTGATAAGGAAATCAGATAAACATTTTAAGGTTACATGGTAGTACAAATCTTAATAATTATAATAATAATAGAAAATGTCTGAATCAGAAGAATATTTTACCCTGTTCACCATAAATTGTTATAATAAAAATAATAAAACAGATGAAACATTTGTGCCGTAAACATAAGTTTATTGAAATAATTTCTATATTATTTGTAGTTTCTATAAATTTTTGAAGTTACTAAAATGGAAAATATTTTTTGGGCAAGACAGATATTGCAGCTGCTCAGACAGAAATATATATTACTACATGGTAAATCAATTGCTATACTATAGCAATAAAATATATTGTAATATTTTAAATCTTTTATTGGCTATATAAATATTATAAATATAATAATGTTTATTTTGTATGGTTCTGAATTATGCTATCTAATAATGTTTATATACATTACAATTACATACAATTGCTATACTATAGCAATAAAATATATTGTAATATTTTAAATCTTTTATTGGCTATATAAATATTATAAATATAATAATGTTTATTTTGTATGGTTCTGAATTATGCTATCTAATAATGTTTATATACATTATTTTTCAAAAATCTATATTAAATGGATATTCTTTATGGCCTTTGGCAGATTCAAATGTGATATATCTTTCATTTTTATTCAGAGAGTCCATCTTCTCAACATCTTCATCTGATAACTCAAAGTCAAAAACTTGAATATTGGATACAATCCTTGATTTGGTCACAGATTTTGGTATTGGAGTAACTCCAAGTTGAACCTGCAGGAAAAAAATTAGTTTAGTAAAAATTATAAATAAAATTACACACATTCCCTTTATTATAATTATTGCAAACGATCTAAAACCATTCTTAATTCATTTTCTAAATAAACAAAAAATATCAAAACAACAAAGAAAGCCATTATGAATAACAAATAACAATGCAATAAATTTAATATACTTATTTATACAGAAATAATTACCAAATATCGTAGTATTATCTGTGCAGGAGATTTGCTATATTTTTCTGCTAATTCCTGAACTATTTGTGGAACCCCATTCACACCGGGCCTATTGGTGTCTATTGAACCTAAAGTATTAAATTATTATAAAATATTCTAATATATTAATTGCAAAAGCAAATTTAAACTGATTTCTCATGATTATATATTTCATAAGTACTTTATGTTTACCTAAGGGTGTATAACCAACTATCGCAATCCCTCTATCATTACAGAATTTAATCAACCTCCTTTGATTAATGCTAGTATTAACTTCAACTTCATTAACAACAGGTTTGATTGTGCAATGTTGCAACAATCTTTCAACTTGTTTACTGTTGAAATTACTTATTCCTATGCTTCGAGTTAAACCTTGTTTCGAACATTCTTCCATGGATTTCCAAGTATCAACAAAATCCACATCGGCATATGACCCATCTGAGGCCTGGAGAGAAAAATATAAATGAAAATGTAAATAATTATAAATGAAGTATGGTATATATATGATTGCCTTGAATGAAAATGGCCAGTGTATCAGATATAGATCAAGATATCCCAAGCCGATGCTATCGACAGATTGTTTGCAGTATTTGAGGACATTTTCTGGTTCGTTGAAAGTGCACCACAACTGAAAAAATAATGGTTGGATAAAAAATAAGTAATTTAATATTTAATTTAATTTGGTCAATAAATTACCTTACTTGTAATGAATAAGTCTTCCCTTTTCACAACTCCTTCATCTATTTTAGCTTTAATTCCTTCACCAATTTCTTTTTCATTTTGATAATAATAAGCGCAATCGAAATGCCGATATCCTGCGTCGATGGCATCTTGAGCAGCTCGTTGCGCCTCTCCATCTTTGGCCTTTATAATAAAAAACAAGTAAGTTATTTTTGCTAATTTTGTTATATAATTATTATTAAATACCTTATAAGTTCCTAGTCCAAAATTCGGCATTTTTTGTCCATTATTAAGCGTTATATTTGGCACTAACATTTCGGATGCACTACTCGCGAATCTGCAAATGGTGGTTAAAATTGATGTTTATATAATTGTATAATGAATTTGTTATTATCGGTTAATGATTATTGTTAATTATTGTTTAACTTTATTGTAATTCAAACGTGTATTTCAAACGCTTGTATACAAAATAACAGCTGTTTGGAGGTTATTATATAAATTTGACATACAGGGGTTGGCAACCTTCATGGATGCTGTACTTGAATTATATTTTTACTTATATTTAATTTATCAAAATTTATTGCATGTATACACTGCAATTACTTTACACGTTTTATTAAATAATATTAAAGTAACAAACGTTTATATATATATTATATTTTATATATAAAATTCTTCTGTAATGATGTATGAAAGGATAGTTCTCCTAAACGATTATTCGGATTTTGATAAATCTTTCTGAAGTTTGTTAAGGAATTTTTTTAAGATTTCATGATTTATTGGAATATAGTTAGATTGTAGAAATAAATGGACAAAATTACAAAAAAACGCTTATCATTGAACATATTTGAAGCATTCTTTAACATAAAAAACAAATGTAGAATGTCATCTGCCAATTATTTTAATTCACTTATTAGCTAAGGCAATATCAATATTTTCAGTTGTACATTTAAGATCAGCTATATGGATGTATATACATTTTGGTATAGACTGTATTGCAAAAAACATAATAATTTTTAACTAATTCGTAAGTATACGTTATTAAAAAAAATTGGAACTTTTGAATTGTGAACATAGGTACAGGACAACGTCTGTCGTATATATATATATATATATATATATATATATATATATATATATAATATACATATATCACTTTTTCTTTAGATATGGATCAACCGTCCCAGCCAGGATCAAACAATGAGGGCGAATTCTGTAAAAACCTAGAAGATATAAAAGAAAAGTTAAACAGCCATTTAAAAAGGCGAATGCAGGAAAACACACATCAGAGAAAATCCGCCGAACCAGTAACTTCCAATAAAGTTAAAAGAAGTAAAAAAATCGACAGAAGTGCATCCGTCGATAACCAGGAACCGGAAGACACTGTTATAGAGGCTCACGATGGTCCTCAAGATAACAAAAGAGAACCGGATATTCTTAGTGAAATTTTGAACGAGAAAAAATTAAGCCTGATGCAAGATCCTAGTGTCACAGAATTTTTGAGAAAACTGTACACGAAAAGATAGTTTTAGTTGTAATATATTTTAAGTAATAATTATTGCATATTGTATATGTATATGATTCATATTTTTTATATTTTAGACCTTATGTGAATTAATGGGTACAATGTACAAGGCATAGGTAAACGAGTATATTTAAATGATACAAGATATATTTAAAAAAATATATGAAATTAATAAATGTTTTTTTTTTTCTTCAGGGATTTCGAAATGTCGAACCTTGTATTATTAAATTTCACATAAATCTATCAAATAAGTTGAACTTAAAATTCCATTTTCTTTTAATTAAAATTTATTTTTTGTAACAGTTTGCAAAATAAAAAAAATAAAAAAAACATTTATATTTAATTATAATACAAATACAAGGGAGAAAGCGTTTAGAATAAAAATATAATATCTTTGAAAGCGATAATAGTCTTGTAACACGTTTAATATGTAAATAATTTTAAGATAATTAATGCAATTTAATGAATATTTTTCAAATACATATATATGTAATAATTATTAATAGTATTAATATTAATGATGCTTATATGTGAGTTATAATATTCATAACTAAAATGCATTAATCTAAAACGCCATGCAATAAACAAAAAAACACGTCAAACTTCACCAAAAAAATCATGAAAAAAAATTATAAAATTTTCGAAAAAATGAATTAGAAATGAAATAGTCTAATTACCAAAAAAATAGCAAAATAGGAAAAAAATACAAAAAAATAGTAAAATCGCCACAAAACAGTGGTTAAAAACTATCAAAAAAAGTAACTAAGTAACTAAGAAAAAATGGTGAAAGTCAAAAAACGTGAAAAGAAAAGTAAAGCTGAAGATAAATGCAAAAAGAATAAAGGACGTAAATACAAAGCTTCACAACGAACACTTCTTTTATCACTACCGAAACTTCCAGTAAAGGCAAAATATGATTATGAGTACTTCAAATCTTGGGACGTTAAGTAAGTACCTTTCAAAAATTAGAAATAAAATTCAAATAAGAGAACTATTCATATAAAATAAAATGTTTGATAACTAATTATTAAAAGAAATAATTAACTAGAACGCAAAAAAATTTATAATTTGGTCTTAGCTAAATAACTAAATGTGTCATTATAATAATGGATAGTACTGCCATGGTGCAAGTCCTTGAGCTGAGTTAAACCCCAGATTACCCCTTGTCATTACACCCCGCAGTGCCCGAAAATGGGCTAATATATTTTTGATTTATATTTTCAATAGAAGATTAGCATTGCTACTGCAAGATGTCAGGTTGTCCACAGTTCGAAAAAATAAATTTATATAATATTACTTTTATCAATTTTAGGTTCAACAATGGCAAAGGTTCAAGATTCGAAAGACCAAGTATCCGGGATGAACCGTTCGAATGTCCGCCGCGGACGAAATCGAACCTACAATATCCTCGACCAGACAGGGTGGTTAAAAAATATAGGCCGCCAAAGATGCGAATTTCTAATGTCTCTAGAAGTGCCCTCAAAGCGAAACCCAGCGAGAGGGTTGTTTCTTTGTCTGATCCAAAAATGGGGTAAATAATAAGAACATGTAATAAAGCTTTAATAGTGCAGTTCTATTTACACTGTTTTTATAGTTAAATTAATTATAATTTATGATTCGTTTTATATGTAATTGTAGACGAATTTTGGAAGTGCGAAAAAGTTTCCATGAAATCATGCCAGAACAGAACCGTAAAAACTTGGATGAGTTAATTCAGAAACATCCTGAAAAAATTACTTATTATATGAAATACGTATATGAGTAAGTATGATTATATAATTTTTATTATTTTAAGCTTTCTAAGTTCCTATACTAAATAAAATTAGATACAATTTGAACATTAGAAACTAGATATTTAATGCTTTGCTAATGATTCAATTTATTATGAATTTCGTTATAGATAATTTTGTATGTCTTTATTTTTAAGCCGAATTAAGATATGTACTACTTAAGGCAAATTGATTTTTTTGTTTAATAGAAATAATCAATTGATTATCGGTAAAATTGTATCCTGGTCTTGTACGTAATTTGTACGTACGTATCCTTACGTAATTGTACGTAATTTTTGCGCAAGAAAGTTACATATGTTCGTCATTTGTACGTAAGATTGATGTAAAAAATATGTAATAATTTTTTCCATTTTATATAAGTGGATAATGTGGAAATATTTTGTAATAATTACGTATAATTTATGAAAAAATGGCGTAGAAGTGCCCTTTTTACACACATACATATATACATATAGGCATGTCCGTTTAAAACGTTTAAAAATTCATTTTAATTCACGCTATTACGATGATATCCTGAATTTCTGGATTAGTTAAAATTAATTATAAGCAAATGATGGCAAAATAATTATTTTAAATTTTATCTTTAATTAATCAATGAAAGTTAAATATTTTTGTTAATTTACAGGCCAAAAAAGAAACCAAGAGGATGGACTAAGAAAGATTGGAGAAATCATCAACCGTACATAAAGAAATTGGCAACTCCCAAACGTTGTAAGAAACCTCCGGATACAAGGGTACGAAAATTTTATCAAAAATAAAATTAATTTTCCTTTACCAATATAATGATATTTTTATAAAGAATCGAAGGTTTAATGGTAAAGTAACCGATTTGCTAATTTTATGTTTTTTTAATTTTCCAAGGCAAAAGGCATGAGGTCTTAAGACAAATTGCTTGAACTTCCTGTACGAAAATTAAATTATTTAAATCTAATCATTTGTTTTAATCGATTATAGATAAAAGCTCGCAGACCTTTGAGAAAACTAATGCCTGGCATCCTGTCCATGAGTGAGCCTAAATATCGGTATGAAAAACCACCGATCATAAGATATGGATATCCCCCACAAAAAGCATTGCATTACGAAATTACTGATCGTATGCAACAAATTGCAACACCTTTGCCTAAGAAATATGATGATACTCCATATGATTACACATACATATCGCCAAGTGCGCTTAAATACAAACGTAAGTAATACCATCATCAACCATTAAAAAATTAATATACTTATAATTATCTTGAAGTGTAAATGTTGCATACCAGGAAGTAGAGGTGTCCATATACTCAATAGAAATTAAGATGTTTATGGTTTCTCTGCTGTAATTTGTTTTCACATTGGTGATATTTCCTCCCTAATCTTTTGCAACATTTTACATTGAAACATCTGAAAAGAAACACAAATTTGAAAACAAGACTAATGCAATCATATAAAAACTATCTTCTATTCATCACACATTTAAATGTTACAATTGAATGTTTCATCAGCTATGATCCCTCACATTTATTTTTTCCTTGTAGCAACTCCGAGAATATTAGAAATGGCTCAAGCAAAGACCACAGCACAAGCACCTGATGCGGACTTCAAAGAAAATGCTTTCCAAGTTAGTCCGAATGCACTAAAATATAAACCATCAAAAAGAATATTGGAGATGGCCCAGCCTAGAGGAAGCTGATAGAATTTGTGTAAAAATCTTTAAGATTGCAAGTTCAAATATTTTTATCCAAATGCGTTTTATACAAAAAATAAAATCCAAATATTGTTTGAACATTTTATTTTTAGTAACGCCTAATATGTACAATTAGTAATCGTAATAATAATTAAATATAAATAAGTTAATACAGATAAATGTACTGCAATTTTGTAACAGTTCAATAATACATGGTACAGCTTAAATATTAAAATTAAAGCCAAAAGATTACTTTAAAATAACTGGTACAGATAATCACAAAATAAACACCAATATTATAATGAAAACTACAAGCAAAACATTTTCAATTTTTTTGTATCTATGATGGATCACTTCTAAGTCAGTTCCAATTGATATTGATTTTTTCTTATTTTTATACACTCTCAATATAAATATCTAATCTAAGATACAATAGTTTTGAAGAGAGGTAATATGTTTACAGCAAAAATGCTTTATTATTGTGAATTATTTCAGAGATGCGATAACAGCATTGGTAAATTCATTAGTAGAATTATTTCCTCCAATGTCTTTGGTTCGCACTTTGCCAGCTTGCAGTACACGCTGAACGGCTTGTTTAATTTGATCGCTATATACATGATGGTTTACATGTCGGAGCATGTTTGCTGCACACAATAACATGGCAGTAGGATTGGCAATGTTTTTACCAACAGCTTGTGCAAATGTGTGCCTTGAACCCTGAAAAATTATTTATATGATAATTTCTTGGCAGGGTTTAAGTTAAATTATGGCCCGATTAATTCTTTTTCACAAATCTTGAATAAATATGTCAATTACAATTACCTGTTCGAACACCACACATTCTGCTGAGTAGCTGGCACCGGCTACAATACCTGCACCTCCAACTAATCCTGATGCCAAATTGTCCACAATGTTACCATATAAATTGGGTGTAACGAGAACATCAAATTGTTGTGGTTTGGAAACCATTTGCATGGTGCAGTTATCTACAATCATTCTCTCAAATTCAATTCTTGGGTACAATTTCGCCATCTGTAAATAGAGAGATTATTTTAAATCTTTGTAACTAATTAGAAAAAAATTTACACAGTTCTGCAACTTCTAAAATGCTTTCATAAGTTTTGATCCAAATTGTATTATCTCTACATAATAATAATATCTAAACCTTGTCTAACCTTCTCACAGCTCCTCAAAAATAAACCATCCCCTAGTTTCATGATATTTGCTTTGTGTACAGCAGTCACCTTCTTGCGATTGTGCTTTGTTGCATAGTCAAAAGCAAATTTGGCAATCCTTTCAGATTTCTTGGCTGTTATAATTTTTAAACATTCTACAACTCCTGTAACGCTTTCGTGCTCCAAAGCACTATATTCTCCCTCAGTTTGTTCACGAATGATTACACAGTCAATATTCTAAAAAAGGTAACCATTACATAATATAATATTTCTTTATATCTATCTAATTTTGTAGATTCACTCATTATACCTTATGCCTAGAGCGAACTCCTGGCAAACTTTTAACATGAACAACATTGGCATATAAATCTAAAGTATTTCTCAGCTTCATGTTGAGCGTTTGTAGCTCACCGGTGTGAGAGTAGTCAGGTGTCGCCAATACACCCTAAACAAAAATTAAATTATGAAAGTAAATAATTCACAAAAATTATATTTAGAGATTGATCAAACTTAAATCCCAAGTTGAAATTAAAGCAAAATAAAAAAACAGCAAATTGAATAATATGAAATATATTCAAATATTATAAATATTCAAATATTATTCTATCTCAATAATACCTTTAGACATATTTTATTTTTTGCTATTGATGCAGCAACTTCTTCAAGTGGGACACTTAATACTGGATTGACTTCGGAAAAAAAGTGAACATCAAAATCAACAGGAACATTTGCAGCCTAAAATAATAAATAAATTACTTCATAATTTCATATTGCTTAGTTTATCTATTTTTGAAAGTCACCGAGTACATACTTTGAAAACTTCTTGAACTGAATAAATCAACTCAGGTCCTACACCATCTCCAGGAATTAATGTACATCTTATTCTAGATTTACTATCTAAAGGCTTCAGGACTTCTTCAAGCTGTTGAAAAATTTAAATGGTTTGAATATAATGTAAGCAACATGAAATATTTAAATATAATCTTAAAACATACCCTTGCTGGAGTTGTGTGAAGGCATCTTGAATTTAGCTAAAAAAAAATTGTGCAAGATTTTGAATGAGAATATTTATTTTTTGAGGTTTATGTTAAAGAAAACTTTAAATATACTTACTTGGGAGCATAACCTGCTCGCACTCCGCATCAACATTATAATATTGGTTTAAAATAGTGTTTTTGTTATATAACTAAAAATATTGCTAAATTTTAATTCGTCTAAAGTCAAAGTGGCAAAAATTTTCGCTTGACTTTAAAATAGACTTGAAGTTAACAAATGTGCAGTCAGGCTGATCTACGTGAAGTAGAACGTTTGTCTATGTTACATGTAAAGGTGCAGTCACACTTTCATTTTGTAAATTGAATGGCGCGAAACCATGCTGCATTTAAAATTCAATAGAAGTAATTTGTAGGAAATGATTTTTGAAAACATTTATTTATTCAGCTAACCGAACGTGAACCGAAATCTCCATGTTATTTTTTAAAACATATATTTATTTAATAGATTCTTTTATAAACTAATTTGAAACGTATTATAACTAGATGTTAGTGGCATTCGCTGGAACTTGAATACGTAAAATAAATAAATATTAAATAAAATGTTATAAAAGTTTGTATTATCTGATACATTTAATTATAATTATTTAAACATCCTAATATTTTTAACAAAATCCTGAAATTTTAATCAAAAATGTGAAATATCTTATAACTTTTAAATTGTAGTTTTTAAAATTATATTATACACAAACTAAATTTCAACACAAATATACCAAAAATAATTAAATATCTATATTTTTCATAATGATTTACAATTCTGTTTGTCTTTAATAAATACATCTATTTTGTCTATACACCGATTCATTTTAAAATGAATTGCCTTTTATCAAAATATTTAAATATATCAAATTAAATATGTTACATAATAAATAAAAATGCATTAACAAAAATATTACTATTTTAAAATATATATAAAAGCAGCATTATTATAAAATTGTCTGTCTTCGCGGTTACAACACAGACTTGTATGTGTTCAATAAATTCTCACAATTGCTTTATCTTGAAGGTTCACTATCTGAAATAAAATGAAATAAAACTAAGTTATATTGCATTTATCATATTTATTAACAGCTCAACATCCATATGAAAAAATGAATTAAATCTTGTGTATAGAATTCTTTGAGTATAATAAATACTCCTGTGAAAATGATTTTATATAACATTGCCAGTTAACTAATTAAACTTACCACTATAATTTAATTCAGGTTTAAAAAAAGTATTGAAAGTTGAAGAACTAAATGATTCTATTTTAAATTAAATATTAAAATAAAAGGCTTTAAGTAATGTAATGGTCAAATATATACAAAAGATTAATAAATATAGTTAACAATTTCTATCAATTCAACATCACATTAATATACAAGTCCTTATATAAAATCTTCATTAAAACATTTTTATCATTGGACCGAAGGCTGCAATATTGTCAGCTGTTACAGTTACAATTTCAGGTGTAAAGATCAGGTTTTAGTTATTTGTCCTGGTCTTACCGAATTTTACAGATTACTGCAAATACATGAGGCCTTGTGCCTGCGCATGAGCCATCAGTGCCTGCGCAGCTTGCTGTGTTTCTAACATCAGTCGAGTTTCATAGAGCCATTCACTGGATACAGTTCGGGCAGCACCCTTCAGTAAGTTCATGTAACGCAGGGTTTGAGTGAAATCGCCACGGTCCAGCCAATACCTAGGGTAAAAAAAATATTTTATATGAATTATAAGAAGAAAAGTTCTTTAAATAAAATAATTATTAAATGGTGAGATCCTAAAAATCATAATTTGAGAGTATTAGTTAGATATTTAGAAGCAAATTATTCATGTGTTGTAAACTAACCTGGCTCTAGCAAGAATTTCATATGTGTCCATTTGACTAAAATCAGTACGTTGATCTAATAATTCACTGGCAGGCATAGGGTTGTGTGTAGACATGAGAACTGCACTTTGCAAATATGAAAGCAAATAGACAGGGAGACGTGCACCTCCTTCTGGCACTAAGGCAAGTCTGCGAGCTACGCGTTCGACCTATTACAGAAAAATATATGAGGGTTATAAATTATATATGTATTGTTTAGTGTGAGTGATGTATGTATGATGATGTCAACCTTCAAAAATCTCTCACGCAAAGCATCCTCAGAATATACTCCACGGCGTTTTGCTTCTTTAGGAATTCCATTTACAACTGATTCTATTAGTTCATCTGATCCAGCTGCAAAAAAAATACAGAAATTCATAAATTAAATTATTATAGGATATATTCTTTCTTAATTATGAATAAAATTAAATGTTCATAATAGAGAAATATTCTCGAAGTTTTACAAAAATTCATAATTTTGTATTCAATAATTTCCAAAAGCAAGAAAAATGACTAGATATATATATTTTTTTTAACAGGGTTTAATCTTACCAGTGACCTGCTCGATCGCATTGATCTCTGGGGTTAATGGCCTAAGTTGCTTATCCCATGGCACACACGGAGTGTTCGCTTTTATGGCTGCTAAAAGTGCTTGACAAGCACCCCATAAGGCTTGTGCCTGCTGTGCACTTGAATCTGCTTTTGCTCGAGCTGTAAAATACAATATTTATAAAATATGTAAAATATAATTGATATAATTCTTTAAGGCACTTCAAACAATTGTAAGCCGAGTAATTTACCTTTAAGTGCACTATCAACACCACGTAGCCTTCCAACCATAGCAGCAAGCTGAAGTTTGTATTCTTCTTTCTCTGCTGCTAGCCTTTCATCTAATAACCTTTGAGCTTTGCGTTCCATTTCTTTTTCTTTAAGTAATACTGCATCTCGAATGTGATCAGCATGTGCCTCTGCCTGCAGTTTCATTTGGCGCCTCAAATCGCGTTCGCCGTCCGCACGCAGACAAAGCGCCTGAAATTATATTATACCAGATATAATAATTATAATAACAAATAATTTATAGTAATATTGTCTGGTAAATAAAAATCTTAATTTTAATGTTCACCTTCTTCTGGTATTCCAAATCCTTGCACCGTCGTTCTTCTTCTAATTTCTTTTCAATTACTACCTCTTTGAGTTCTTCTGGATTACATGCTAGAAGGTTATGAGTATAAAAATAAATAATGCACATATGTATTAGTTTGATTTGAAAAAGAGGTGTACAAACAACTTACTCCTAGCTAATGCTAAGGCCTGGTTCATACGGCTATCCATGATGGTTTGCATTTTTGCTAATTCTTTCTGATAGAAAATCACATGAGACATCACATGCAGTAAAAATAGATCTAAGTCTGTTGAACCCTCTAAAAATACAATTTACCAATATAATACATATAAAATCAATTTAAATTAAAATAAAAATAAAAATTATACTTTATGAATTTGCATACCCAACTTAAATCTGCGCTCACAGATGTTTGTACCAGGAAACAGTGTTTCAATTTCTTCTAAGAAGTAACTTCTGGCTTGTTCAATCTATGCAAAAAAAAATAAAAACAAACTTTTAGTATAAACTTTATTATTATAGTAATGATATTAAAAATTAAATTCGTTATTTTTAAGAGAGAGCAAAAAATCTAATTAAAAAATAAAGTAGCAAAAATTTAAAAATAAATCAAAAAATATAATCAGTGCAAAATATGTTTATTTAAATCTTTAATGTAATATACAATTTTTTTTTATAAGAATTATAAAAAGGAAACTATATACAGAACATATTCATAATTTCGAATTCGGCGTTGAATATATTACGAAGTCCTTTTCAATTACCTGCGGTTTTAATTACATGTGGTTTTATTAAAATTATGAAGACTATATTTTCTAGAATCTTACTTGTACATAATATTATAAATGTATAAATAATCACTTTGTATGCAAACAGAAAGAATCCCTTGAAAATTATTGCAAGGACAAAAATCTTGTGCATCAAAGTCTTTAAGAAAACTAATTGTAAGCAGAATTTATAGCAATTGATCATTAAGGATTCGTCTTCAGGTAAGTTAGTTAAGTGCTAAAGAAGCAAATGAAATACAAAGGTTCTGATAATGTAGCTGACATACCTTTTTCCAATATCTCTCTGTAAGATCGCATTTTTCTTTTTCTTCAAGGTATGCTTGTTTAGCTTGCTTTATATCGAATAATACCCGGTCCAAATTTCTATGTGCTTGATCAATAGCAGCCTTAGGTGCGTCGATGTCCGACTCCAAAGCGCCACGCATTTTATCTGCAAGAGATAAAAAAAACATTAAAGACAACATTTTACATCGATGGATCACAATTTATAAACTGCAAATATGTAACTAAAATGGAGAAAAATTAATTTGAAATGCGAGTTTCAGCAAGTATTGAACCACAATGAACTTTGAAAGATTATCTTCTAAAAAATAAGCACAATAATTGGTCTGTAATAATTTTTGTCATGGATTTATGACTGCTAATAAATTTTACTTCACAATGATCGAAGACATGCATTTAATAAACAATTAAAAAGACATGCTTACTCAAATTTTCAATGGCCTCATTTGCAGCTGCTTCCGCGGCCTGAAATAAAATAAAATATGAACATTATGTTAACATTTTATAAAATGTTAATATTAAATATAAGACAAGTAACTCACTTCTATGCATTTAGCTTTTTGTTCACTTCTTTGACGCAGAACACCCCATGTTTGTGGATTATGCATCTCAATAGAACTCTCGATAATCTAAATAAGAAACAAATGAGAATAAATATACACTGGTATGTATGAAAAAGTTATAGCCACTGCTAAAACAACTTTAATTGTTAAAGTAAAAAAAGAAATTTAGCAGTTAAACTATATTTAGCTAGTTGACCAATTTCATCAAACATTCATAAAGAATATTTTTTACATTTTGAAACAATTTATTCCTATGACCATAAATATTTATTTTTATGCTACTTACGACGTCTACTTGATCCATATAATCCTTCAGAGTGCAAGTAGCTTTTGCATAAGCTGGCACAGCCACTTCGGAAGCATTTTTGATTGCATCTTCCAGTTGAGCAATGGTCTTTTTAGTTGGTCCATCAGTCCTGCCACTTGGTGCTTTGCCGTCTGTATGTTGTATTATATTGTCAACTGAAAATATTATGTATTTGTTCACATACCTAATATTGAAATGGATTGCTCCCTTTCAAGAAATATATATTTATAAAATTATATTAAATTAATAATTAAATAATAAATAGGTGTTAGGTATTTTAAAAGGGCAAAACCTTAAGTATACTATGTCAAGTTAATTCTATCATAAATAAAATTATTTCCAGTTAGTAGAATTTACAAAATAACAACATGTTAATAGTTCCATCAAGTATTTCAATTTTTAACTCTCAATTAAATTTAAGCTATTGTCTTTTCAATGCAATACACATTTTTAAGTTTTAGTACACAAATTGATAAAAAATATTTTTAATTTTAGATAAAATGATTAAGCACTAAAAACACATGCACTTTCTAATATAAAACAACCTAATTACCTTTCTTCTCTAGAAATGCATGAAAATATTTAAAATTTGAGTTTTTTTTAAAAAAGATTAAAGATAATTTATATACTAGAAATATATCAACTTACATAAAGAAAAAATAATTTTACAAAATATTGTAAACAATAATTATCATTAATGATACTTATAGGTATACAAAGATAAAAACATGTTTTTATGCAAATGAGTTTTTATGCACTGACAACTGATAAAATAATACTTGATTTAAGAATATTTTAGTTTATATACCTAAATGAACGTTGTCCCCTTCAATATTTCTAATTTCAGTAAATTTTTCAGGAGGGGTGGGTTTCTCCAGCAAAGGCTTGAAAGCTGGACGAGGTGCTATTTATGACAAAATTTATTTAAAAACACACAAAATTCAAGTGCAAATTTGTTATTAACACTTTATCGACCGCTGGTTTATTAATCAGCTTATTTATTGCATATGAAATGATACTAGACCAGTTTATTGTTAGTGAAAAGATGATTCAACCACAAGCAATCGATAAAGTTTTAGATAAAAAAAAATATTTTTAGTATTGTTAGAATGTTAATCAAATTTCTAAATAAAATAAAATCACATGAAAGTGCATACTATACAACAATACATATCTATATGCCTTTGAAAGAAAAATATTTTAAATTTCAAGTAAGGTTTTAATGAAGCTTAAACGATATACGAAATTTATAGAGCATATAAAAAATATAATAGTATAAGACGGAAGTTTGTTTGAAGATATTAATATTCTGCATAAAAAGTTAATTTGGTTGAAAATAAATATTTTTATTTAGATATAAATTGAAAATTGAAAATTTTGTATTTCAATATAAATGTGTAAAAAATTTGCAAGTTTCTACATTTAAAAACTCAAATTTATGAATACCAAGAAAGTTAATATTTAAGATTAACTAAAATAATTGAATAATATAGAATTCTAACCTCTGTACTCATCTGCATTAGGATCAACAATATCACATCGATCTTTCTCTAACCGTTTTTCTTCATCAGATTTTTTTGAAGAAAATAATTCCAGCATAAAATCTTTAGAACTACCTAAGGCATTCAGTACACTGTCCTGATATGTATAATCCTCTTGGTACATGAACCGGATTATACTGTCTGTAACTGGCACATTTCTTGCAAGCCATTCTCGAAATTCAGGATCTCTCCTGAAAATAAAAATATGCAAATAGAAAGAAATTATAATAATGAGATTTTTTAATTTATGCTTACTTGGCATAAACAAGTGTCAATCCTCCAACCAAGGTAATTGCACCAAAAGTGACCAGTAAACCGCCTGCTGGATTTGGTTTTTTTGGTTTCGGTGGGTAAGCTGTATGTGTGAATTTATATTGCTGATATTGTTGTTGATTGCATAGATATAGTCGCACAAGTACTGCACGATTTACCTAAAACAAATAATAATAAATTTATTGATTTTTCAGATTTCTTGTTATAACAAACAATAATTAAATATTAAATATTATAGAAGATTGTGTAAAATAAATGTACAAACATGATACTGAAAAATTAATGTCATGTGCAGACTATGACATCATTTTTATAAATATATTACAATGCTATATTGAAACGAATTTGCTATATGAATAAAGAGAATACTATTAAATTATGTTATTAATATATTTTAATAAAAAAAAATTAAAAATAATAAAAAAAAGCATGTAAAGCAACACTTTAAGACTAACTATAATTTTTTATAATTAATTAACTTGATGCTTTTGACTTTAGAACTTTAAACAAGTCAATCAAATTCAGTAAGTGAATTTTTAAAATTTTGTGAACGATTTTGACAAGTGGAAATATTTAAAGATATGACATAACAAGTCTGACATTTCTCAAATGTTGAAAATGCATTTTAGAAATTATGCAACTGTAATTTGGGCATAATTTAACTCACCCGAGCTAATCCATTTTTTTGTGCCAGATATCTGATCATGATGGAAACACGCACCGGGCGAGTATTTATTTTTTGGCAGCTTCGTTTAAATTTGCTGCTTTTTCGAACTCACCACACAAAAAAGATAACCTAAATGACAATCGAACGGACGATTGTCAAGATTAACCGAAAGATGGCGGAAGAGAGGCGCGCATGCGCTCTGGGTCGGGCATTTTACGAAAGATTACTATTTTACAATATTTTGCGAATGACAACTTTTAAAAATTTAGATAAAATTGCGAAAACAAACGAATGGTTTAACTGAGTTTTTTTTTGTTTTTCGATTTTTGAATTCAGTATCTTTGAATTTATGTCATAGCATTATGTTTTTTCATCGCGCGGAAATTTTCGATTCACATTTATTTTATTATCCAAGTTTAAATATAACTGTTTATTGATATTATTTAATACCGTATAAACACAAGTACTGTATTTAATAACATTAGGTATAGAAGCATATTTATAATACAAAATATCAGAGTTCAAAAGCCTTTTGCTCTATTATGACAGTTATTTCCGGTTCCGTTAGCGCGGAATATGAACTAGCATTTTAAAATGTATTTAGCAGTTTTCAATAACAAATTTAAACGTGAAAATAATATTGATCATAGTTTCTGATATATATTACTATTTATTGAAGCGATTTGCTAAAAGGTACTGAAGCACTGACGCAACTGAGAAAATAATTTTAAAACTGATATAACTTATACCTTACAAATACCTTCAAAATGGCATTTATATTATTTAAATGTAATCATTTTACCAGTTTTGCCTTTAAATTATAGTTTAGAATATTTAAAATATTTTAAAAAGCGAGACATCTCTCAACGTAAATCTAAACTGTAATTATTTATTTAACCTCAAGATGGCAGGAATTAGGACTTGCCGTCATGTATTAAATTTACAAAAAAATTAATGAATATTAGTTTGAATATTTTAAATATTCAAATATATTTAATTAATAAAAATTGTCCTAATTTTCAACATAACGGAAATAAATAAATGACTTATCTTTAACACGTTATATAAATTTTCGCTATGTTTAAATTAGTGTCAAAAGGTGAGTTAATTTCTTTAAATAAACATTTTTGAAACATTTATTTTATTTTTAGAAATTATTTAAATTAATTAATATTAGGATATAGTTTAGAAAATATTATGTGATTTAAATACTTAGAAAATATATGTAATTATTGAAAGAGTACTTTTAGGTTATATTATATTACATATACATTTTTTCTACTTATATTATATTAGAATAAAATTGAAATAGTATTCTCATTTATAGTATACACAGTATTTTAAATTGCTTTTTTATTATACAATGTTCTGGTTAAAATTTTATATATTAGATAATTATTAAGTAAATTTATATACTGATTTATTTTGATTCCTAAAAAAGTTAGCATTTATGATACTCATAAATGTACTACGGCTCCACTTATACAATGTAATTTTTCTTGTATGTTATCAAATTTTATCTTTTCAGCCGCAAGCTATTTATACAAACAGGCATCAATATGTGAGATGCAACGAACCATTTTGATTGCAAAGAATTTTAACATTTCACAACAATGTCAAGCTTTCAGTGTTTTTCAAAATAGTCAAATAAAAAATTATACAAAACCTTTTGAACCCAAGAAGCCTCTTATAACGAATTTAAATCCCTTACTTAATACACAAGTAATTTTTGGAACTCAACAAACTCGTGATTTAACCAAATTTTCTTTGAGAAGAGGAAAGAGGAAAAGTGTGAAAGCGGTAACCAGAAGATTTTTCAGACTAAATTGGGGCGGTTGGATAAGAACAAGAATAGGTAGACATAAACGTCTATGGAAAAAATCACCAGCACTTAGAAAGCGATTGAAGGAACATGTTTTTGTTACTGGAACTCAAAGTTGGTTATTAGATTCTATGGTTACGAAGTATTGGAGAAAGCCAAAATATTATGTGGATGATCCTTATGAGCCATATCATAAAAGAGAAGTTTATTGCAAAACTAGGATGAAGCCATTTAGACCTTGAAATTTATATTAATACTGTTAGTGTTAAATTTTGTGGATGAAACAACCAATAAATATTTAGATACCATCTGATAGTTATTTTTAATTATATCTTAAATTCTTTGATTTGTTGAATTCATAGATAGCAGTTTATTTCTCTACAACTGACGAACAAAATGAACTAGTGATAAAATTTAACCTTATTATTTTATAACATCACTTTTAAATACCAGTAAAATATAAACTTACTTAAGCAAAAGCACCAAAATGTTGAAAGAATCTTATAAGATTTAATTTTCAATATGAATCTTATTGGTATGTTATTCAGAGTTAATTCTTCATTGGTATAAAACCTAATTTTGAATAAAAAAAGAATTCATCTGCATTTACAATATATTATACAAAATTAACAATCAAAATATTATAAAAATATGTCCATCATATACAAGAACTTATATTTCATTGCTCTCCAATACCTTTTCAATGTTTTTGTTTCATGGGCAAACAATGTGATTGGTCATTTTTCCAAGTCCTTCGATTTCTGATTCAATCACATCTCCTGGTTTTAACCATTGCGGTGGTGTGCGAGCCATACCAACACCTCCTGGTGTTCCAGTCAGAATAATATCACCAGGGAATAATGTGAAACATCTAAAATTGGAATAGTAAACAAACATTTTAACACTATTATATCTAATAAGATTCTTACTGTGATAGTCTAGAAATGCACTCATCGATCTTAAAGATAAGATCTTTTGTATTGCCATCTTGCTTCAATTCTCCGTTCACCCAACATTTTAGTTTCAAATTATTGGGATCCTTCACTGCACTTTTATGTATTATTGATGGTCCAAGTGGGCAGAATGTATCCATAGATTTTCCTAATAAAAATTGTCTGCCATTAAATCTTTTTTGCCAATCTCGTGCACTGATATCCTGTGAGACACAGTAACCAAATACATGGTCAAAAGCTTCTTCTTTCCTGATACATTTTGCAGTTTTTCCAATCACCACACACAATTCAACTTCCCAATCCAATTCCTATATGAGAAAGATATTAGATTTATTATATTGATATGAAAATTTACATTGGTTAAGAACTATTATCTATTGACGAGATTTCAATTTGTGCCATTCGGTGCTAAATAATACTACCTTCTGTTACCTTGGTTATTGGAGGATATTCAATATTATCTTCATAGCCAATAATTGTGCTTGAGAATTTACTGAAGAACATAGGATTGTCTGGGGGTTCAATGCCTTGCTCATCGCAATGGCTTTTGTAATTTAAGCCAATACAAATCACTTTATCTGGCTTCGTAATTGGAGGAAGAAGTGTCACATCCTTTTCGCAAACTCCTGGTTCTTTCAGTCTACTAATATAAAGAAATACATTAGAGTTTTAAAATATCTCACACCATTTGAGTAAGAAAAAGGTTCTTTATTTTCGTTTGAATCATGTATCTAGAAGATTTGTAATGTAAGTGTTATAGCAATTGGATTAATCTCCATCGTATTAAAAGTTTGATTATATTCTGACACTAAATCTATTTAGTATCATCTCTACCAATCATAATTTTGAATCATCTCTATAAAATGTTGTTAATATTCTTGGACAAGTTAAGGAATGGTTTGTTAAGGAGCAACTTATTATTAACTATAAGTACCAATTTAAATAGTCTAAATTCTCCAATTCTCCTGAGCCCAATAAACTGAGCATGGAAGCTGGTTTGCCTCTCAAAAGTAACTCAACAATTGTTCCATCATTCTTTTTTAACCCAGTTCGTACTTGGCAGTTGTCATTTTTTTGAAATTGAACAAAATTCATTGTTTTTGCAGTAGTCGTAGACAAATTCCTTACATTAAATTTGGACTGAACTTCACAATAACCTCGAAAAGAAGGTTGTTTCAAAAAATTGAACTTTGATACCAACAGCCTTTGATAACAAATATTCATGGTCGACTTTTAACTGGATTTTATGTTATTAAAATGCTATTATAATAATAAGTTAATATATTATATATTCATATACAAATAATATTCTTAAATGTTAAACATGAAATAGAAAACAACATGATAAATGACGTTTTGAGTCTTGTTATGTAAACAATATGAAATTAGAATTACAATCCGATATCCTTTAGATTATATGTATATAATATTTGTAATAACTTATTTGGATTTATTTATTTTAAGAAATAGAATATATTTTTATTACAGAAAAATTACTACAAAAAATAACAAGAAATAAATTTTACGCCTGAAGTGTTCGCAATGTGCAACAGGCTTGTAACCACAAATATTTTAAAAATATACGAGGTGTGTTCAAAAAGTACCCGGAATTACTAATAATTAAATTTCGCGGGTCTGGAGTGTCTGATTGTCAAAATTTTTTTTATTGTGTTGGTATACATGCCCCTAAAGTATGATGAAATTTTCAGCTATATTCACTGTTTACTTTGTCTGTGGTAGTCGCTAAGTTCGACGTGTTCTGAGCTCGGCGATTTTTACAATGGAAGAATTGAAAAGTCAAAGAATTTGTATTAAATTTTGCGTAAAAAATGAAATAAAGTGTTGCAAAGTGCAAAAATTCACCAGATATGGCTCCGTGTGACTTTTTCCTATTCCCAAAGTTGAAGAGACCCATGAAAGGACGGCGGTTTTTATCGATTGAAGAAATCGCTGAGAGTGCTCAAGGACATATCAAAAAGTGAATATCAAGGATGCTTCGAAAATTGGAAAAAACGCTGGCATAAGTGTATTATATCTGGGGGGGACTACTTTGAAGGGGACCACATTAATGTAGACGAATAAATAAATATTTTTTGAGAAAACGAAAATTCCGGGTACTTTTTGAACAGACCTCGTATATCATAGGGGACAAAAAAACAACTAAAAAGTTGATATCTATAAAATTGTATTATTGTAATTATAGAGTATTAAAATTCTAGTTTTTAATTTGATATACTCATTTTCTCAAACTTTGATGATTTTTTAAAATTGAACTACTTGTCGTAAGGCCGTAATATTTCAGTAAGTTCTATAAGACCATTTTTCCAAATTTGGTCTCATTCGATTCAGAACGGCTTGAAACGTCGAGAAAACTTAAAATTAGCGAATCGGATTTTTTTATGAAAACATAAACTCCTTCCGGAAGTTAATAAAGAAAATGGAGAGCCAAAGAGCAAATTGTCTTAGAAAATAAAAATATATAAATTATTTTTGTATTATTATTTTTATATTTAATATTTATTATAACATATATGTATCATAACTTAATAAATAATGTACATAGATAAAAACAGCTATATTTTTACATAATATGTTATAACTAGGTGTATCAAGCTGAAATCTAATAAAAAGAAAATAAATCACAGGATTCTATTAAAACTTAAAAATATCTGAATTATGACTAATTTTTATAAATTTTACATGCATTTTTCATAGAAAAGCATGTAAGCAACAGATTGTAAACTTCATTTAATGAAACTTCTCTCACTGCTGCATCTGATGTAAAATACCATTTATGCATGTTACGCATGGATCCTCTTCTGTAAGTTATAAAATGTCCTGTCTCAGTATCACCCACATGCACCACAACAGAAACAAGCCGATAAGCAGGAGTGTGCAAATCTCCTGAATCACGAGGTAAAGACATACTTCCAGAGTTGCAGTTTTGAGTTGCAAAGCCGGACTGTAAATATGTAAATTGCGACATGTTCAAGTTTTCTGGAAATGATACATATTCCATTCTCTTGTATGTATTGCCTCCCTCTCTCCACATTGTTCTTGGAATGTGTATGCATAGAATTTGTGGTAGTTTTCCAAAATATATAGTTTTGATGCAACTGGTAAGTTTAGCTCTCACTTGGGAATCCTCTGAAGATGAAGAAGTTGAAATGGAATCTGCATCTTGCTCAATGCTAGACACATTTATGGGCTCACGCTTATTACATTTTTCACACAAAAAATCTTTCACAATCTCAGGAGACACAAAACGATATAAAAGTTGGAGTAAAGAACATCCAGCCAAGTCAGATAATAAATGCAGGGAAATGCTATCAAATTTATCATAGCGAATTGGAGTCTTAAATCCGCATTCTTTACATTTGAACTGTGTTGCCAGTGTACCATGGAATGGAATACTATAATTAGGTTCTTTTGGTACTTCATCAAATAATGCCATCCGAACACAGCTTCCAACACGTTCTAAAGAACGGCAAGATATTGAAGACCTTTTACTTAGTGAGATCTTTCAGATATATAACGTGGGCGACTTTTTCTGTAGATGAAGCAGATGCAGCTACTTCATACAAATTGATTTGAGAATCAAAATCAATTTCTCCATCTGGAGAATGGGGAGAATTTGGTGTATGAACTTCAGATCTTGTATAATTTGATAGAGGCGGATATGGTGGACTTTGGGGTGCTGTGTCCGGGGTTTCTGGCCACGGGCCAACATCACGATCAGCATAAGATACCATCATTGCACTTGATGGTCTTGTAGGTAAAAGACTGTAATCACTTAATCCCAAAGCATCAGATAAACATCCAATTTTACGTACCGGTTTATTAATTTCTTCTTCCAAACTGCTCAAGATGACATGCAGCAACTCATGAGCATCTTGCTCGTCTGGTGGTATTACCCATCCAAGAGCAAATAATGACTGCAAGATATCGCCTGGCGTATAAGGGTCAGATCTTATTGTAACATGAGTACCGTTGACGACTTCTATGACGGTATTCAAAGTTGTTATCAGACTTTTCGAATCTCTTCCACTGAATTTTTGTAACCATAGTTTGAATTGTGTGCATGCTGCTAAGGCTTGTAAGACTGCATTTAAAAAGCAGGTTCGACCTAAGTTATGAAGACCGCCAACTTGTTCCTCTTCTTTTACGTAATCTCGTACCTCCGGAGGGTCCCCAAAGGACATAAGCACCAACTACAACAGCTGCAGTCACGCCAGCTGCCATTAAAAATCTTTCGCCCTCCATTGCTTATTAACTAATAATTAACGAAAGAGATCTTCTACATTATGCTATTTAAACGTTGTTTAATAATTTAGTTTCATTCAATTTATTTGCTCTTATATCATCTGTCAAAGCGATCGATAACAATTATAGGTTAAATGTCAAAAACAGTTCATGTTGGTACAACTGTAAGCAGTTTCTGTTTAAATTCAAAAATGAATGTTATGAAATAAAAAGCGTGCGCGTAAGGTTCACATGCGATTGAAGTAAAACTTTTTTGCTATTGTACGAGATGGCAATCATTTCAATTTTGAATAATGCTTATTAGTAATATGGTAACACTCGCGATGCACACATTTATTAATGTCGACCATTATACATATTTATATAATAATAAATTATAAATTATATATTTATAATAGCATTAAAATATTTATAATATTTGAGCGATTAGGACTTGGACCTTCATTAGATAAATTTAGATCGTTGTACACGTGCTTAGTGGATGAATTTAAACACAAGCAAATAATTTCACAACAATTTATTTATTCTTCTTTATACATTTCATTTGTTTTATTTATTTGCAATATTTTGTATTATTTTGAAACTAAATAACGAAACTTGTATTTTTATTTATATTCGCACTTGGCGAAAAAATCATAATAGAAAATTACATTATAACTTCGTGTGTTTTGCTTCTAATTTATCACAAAAATTCTCGTGATAATAAATATTTGTTTCGATTAACGCGAGCTGTCAAAAGTGTCGTTATTCTGTGTTAAACAATCTACAAGAATTTCAAATTATTTCTTTAATGAAATAAATCTTGAATTTTAAAAAAGTTCTTTTTCTTCTCATCGAGGTAAATCAGTAAAGCGTACCAATAATTGAAAAAGACTTACCAAACTTTCTACTAAAATGATCCAAGTAAACAAATTGGATCATTAAAAGTTAATTTGTTAAAATGAGTAAAAGTAAAAGTAAAGGAAATTCATAATGGCATATACAAATTTCATAAAATCCTAAAATTTTTGTAAGAAAATTATATCGCCGATTTGCCCAATGAGCAGAGAAAAGACTTAAATA
>NW_020539725.1:57418783-57452686 GCF_003426905.1 Ctenocephalides felis | reverse complement strand
TGTTTTCCTGCATTCGCCTTTTTAATGGCTATTTAACTTTTCTTTGATATCTTCTAAGTTTTTATTAAATTCGCCCTCATTGCTTGATCCTGGCTGGGACGGTTGATCCATATCTAAAGAAAAAAAATATATGTATCATATATATATATATATATATATATATATATATATATGTATATATATGTATATATATATGATGATAGTTTTCTCGACGTTGATACATATTTGTAATATTTTTGCAGCCTAACCGTCGAATTAAAAAAAGATTAAATAACAACATTATTTATTCCATTAAACGTTTCGAAACTTGATGTGTGTCATCATTCAGTAATCAAACCAGGAAAAACAGAAAACTTTAATTATGATGTAAAATTGATTAAACACTAAATTTGTGTAAAATAATAAAATGCTATTATATTAACAAACGAGAAGTAGGAGGAGCACATATTGCCCTCCTATATTTAATGTTATTGGTAGCATAGCATTGTGTGCACTGTTCAAGGTTAAAAGTACATCGTGAAAACTATCATCTTCACATCATCTTCATATATATATATATACTAGCAGGCCCGACAGACTTCGTCCTGTCAAAAAAAATTGTAATGTGGCGGTGTTTTGTGCCTACCTTTTTTCTATTCTTTGTAAAAAATTATCCTCCACAGAACCGTCACCCTGGTAATAATTCGGTGTGAATTAAAAATAATTAATAAAACACTATAAGAATTTAAAAGTAAGTAATTTTAATAATGTAAATCATAATTCAAAAATCAGTTCAATTTTCATTGTAGTGCTTTGTGATAACGATGTTTTTTTTGTTGATTACCTGGCGCATAGACAAACAAATCTGATGGTTTTCCAATACGGGAACAAACAACATACAATTTCCATGTGAGAAACATGGGTTTTCTAAATTAATACCACAAACACTTAATGATACCATAAACGCACTGGAAACGCATTGGGATGCATGGTGCGAGAACATCTTATGCTTTATACTATCCTTTGAATATAGTTGGTCGATATTTCGCAACATTATAATTGCCGATCCAACCTTTAATTGAAGATTGTGAGGTGACTATCCTAGCAAATCCAGCGAGTTTAAAAACTCCGGTGGATCGTCTTGGTTAGTTGCCGAATCAACTGATTCGCCTGTAATTTGTTCTTGAATTTTGAAATTTAATTAATTTACATCAATGTTTTTGGCTGCCAATATAGCTTGATTAATAGAAAGATATTTCTATGTTTATATAAATATATTCAAAATTAGATTATCAAAACTACACAAAATGTCATGACATATAATCATTGTTTTTTTTACAAATTGCGTTGCCTACTCGATTAAAGAGAAAAGGGCTGTTTTTAGGGTTTTCTCGGCAATTATTCGTTTTTTTCTTGCCGTAACACATCTTCGGACTTCAACGAACATTTTAGAAAAAGAATTGGCCAAATTGGTCTAGGCGTTGTTGAGTTTGCGCTTACCAACACATTTTGCGATCCATTTTTATATATAAGATATATAATATATATATATATACATATATATATATATAATATATATATATATATACATTGCAGTGTGTTCGTTTTCACAGATAATATTTAAATAAATAAATAAAATAATAATAATAAAAAATAAATAAATATACAAAATTCAAGTACAGTATCCATGAAGGTTGCCAACCCCTGTATGTCAAATTTATATAATAACCTCCAAACAGCTGTTATTTTGTATACAAGCATTTGAAATACACGTTTGAATTACAATAAAGCTAAATAATAATTAACAATAATCAATTACCGATAATAACAAATTAATTATACATATAAACATCTATTTTAAACCACCATACACTAAATCGCGACTGGAGCATCCAAAATGTTAGTGCCAAATATAACGCTAAATAATGGACAAAAAATGCCGAATTTTGGGCTAGGAACTTACAAGGTATTTAATAATTATAATATAACAAAATTAGCAAAAATAACTTACTTGTTTTTTATTATAAAGGCCAAAGATGGAGAGGCGCAACGAGCTGCTCAAGATGCCATCGACGCAGGATATCGGCATTTCGATTGCGCTTATTATTATCAAAATGAAAAAGAAATTGGTGAAGGAATTAAAGCTAAAATAGATGAAGGAGTTGTGAAAAGGGAAGATTTATTCATTACAAGTAAGGTAATTTATATTTACCATGTGAAACTAAATATTAAATTACTTATTTTTTATCCAACCATTATTTTTTCAGTTGTGGTGTACTTTCAACGAACCAGAAAATGTCCTCAAATACTGCAAACAATCTGTCGATAGCATCGGCTTGGGATATCTTGATCTATATTTGATCCACTGGCCATTTTCATTCAAGGCAATAACATATATAGCATACTTCATTTATAATTATTTACATTTTCATTTATATTTTTCTCTCCAGGCCTCAGATGGGTCATATGCCGATGTAGATTTTGTTGATACTTGGAAATCCATGGAAGAATGTTTGAAACAAGGTTTAACTCGAAGCATAGGAATAAGTAATTTCAACAGTATACAAGTTGAAAGATTGTTGCAACATTGCACAATCAAACCTGTTGTTAATGAAGTTGAAGTTAATACTAGTATTAATCAAAGGAGATTGATTAAATTCTGCAATGATAGAGGGATTGCGATAGTTGGTTATACACCATTAGGTAAACATAAAGTACTTATGAAATATATAATCATGAGAAATCAGTTTAAATTTGCTTTTGCAATTAATATATTACAATATTTTATAATAATTTAATACTTTAGGTTCAATAGACACCAATAGGCCCGGTGTGAATGGTGTTCCATCAATAGTTCAGGAATTAGCAGAAAAATATAATAAAACTCCTGCACAGATAATACTACGATATTTGGTAATTATTTATGTATAAATAAGTATATTAAATTTATTGCATTGTTATTTGTTATTCATAGTAATTTTCATAATAGAATTAAGAATGGTTTCAGATCATTTCCAATAATTATAATAAAGGGAATGTGTGTAATTTAATTTTATATTTTTAATAAACTAATTTTTTTTCCTGCAGATTCAACTTGGAGTTACTCCAATACCAAAATCTGTGACCAAATCAAGGATTGCATCCAATATCCAAGTTTTCGACTTTTGAGTTATCAGATGAAGATGTTGAGAAGATGGACTCTCTGAATAAAAATGAAAGATATATCACATTTGAATCTGCCAAAGGCCATAAAGAATATCCATTTAATATAGATTTTTGAAAGATAGTTTATACAAACATTATTACATATAGTTTAATTCAGAATCACACAAAATAAACATTATTATATTTATAATATTTATATAGCTAATAAAAGATTTAAAATATTACAATATATTTTATTACTATAGTATAGCAATTGATTTAACATGTAGTAATATATATTTCTGTCTGAGCAGCTGCAATATCTGTCTTGCCCAAAAAATATTTTCCATTTTTAGTAACTTCAAAAATTTATAGAAACTACAAATAATATAGAAATTATTTCAATAAACTTATGTTTACGGCACAAATGTTTCATCTGTTTTATTATTTTCATTATAACAATTTATGGTGAACAGGGTAAAATATTCTTCTGATTCAGACATTTTCTATTATTATTATAATTATTAAGATTT
Organism: Ctenocephalides felis; assembly: GCF_003426905.1. Classification (NCBI taxonomy): domain Eukaryota; kingdom Metazoa; phylum Arthropoda; class Insecta; order Siphonaptera; family Pulicidae; genus Ctenocephalides; species Ctenocephalides felis. The sequence goes on along the minus strand of NW_020539725.1, from coordinate 57,449,030 downwards.
GTACTACCATGTAACCTTAAAATGTTTATCTGATTTCCTTATCAGATAAATAAACAGCCAGATCTCTATTCACGTGACACGACTACTTATCACAGTTCGTAACGCTATTTCCGTTGCATTCTCACAGATTTACATCCAAGTCGCTCCTAAAGAAGTTTTGCTTCAACAATGTTTCATGCTGATTGTTGCCCACAAATATTTAATCAATAGTGGTAAAAATGTGATTAGTAAAAAGGGTAATTGGTGTTAAAAATCATATTTATAAATATGAATTCATAATTATTAAAATTTAAATCGAAATCGACGAAAAATTGCAACAACTTCAGAACGGAAAATAACAGTTTGCGGGTTGGTAACCCCTGATTAAACTGTCACTTTTTGAAAACAAGTTATCCTAACCTTCCATTTCAAGATCCATTTGACAAGATATTGATGGCATAGTTTATTTATTACAATATAATAAGTTGAATGACTAGGTTTTATAAATTTTTTTTTTAAATACAATACGTTGTTTAGTGTACAATACAAATAAAATGGAAGTGCCTAAAATAAAGTTGAATGATGGACATGAAATGCCCGTATTTGGTTTAGGCACATATAAGGTAATTAATTTTCTTATATATGTAGATAATATTTTGCAGTAAAATACGCAAAATAGGTTAATTTTAGTTATATTCAAAATAGTGGCCTTGCCCACTCCTTTACTATTTTAGCTTCTATATTCTTAAATGTCGAAAGTTGTTTGTTTTCTTATATTCTTTAAGATATACCAAAAATTATAAGTAAGTACAGTTTGTTCATTCTATTAGCATTATCTTTGTTTGAATAGTGAGATCAAAATATAAATATACATATATAGATTCACAGTGTTTTAGCATTTAACATATATTAATTTATATGTTAAACGCTAAAACACTGTGATGAATCTAATAAAAAATCTATTAAATTGAACATTTATTATAGGCTTCTAGATCCGGAGAAGCACAGCGTGCAGCTCAAGATGCCATTGATGCTGGATACAGACATTTTGATTGTGCTTATATTTATGGAAATGAAAAAGAAATTGGAGAGGGCCTCAAAGCAAAAATAGCAGAAGGAGTAGTGAAACGAGAAGATTTATTTATCACAAGCAAGGTAGTATTTCATATTATTGAAACTTTGTAGTAGTTTGTTATCCCAATAAGATATTGGTTTAAAACTAATTAACATTACTGAGGATCATCTACATAAATGAATGAATATACAGAAACTTCTGCTTGCATCTTTGCGACTCTAAGTTAATATTATTACCATTACATATTTGGTAATTTTTTCCTAAGACTTTTACAAAATGTATCAATTGTCGTAAACTAATCTTAATTTTTTTTTTAGCTTTGGTGCACCTACCATGAGCCGGAGAAAGTTGTAAAGTACTGTAAAAAGTCAGTTGATAATGTCGGATTAGGTTACTTAGACTTATTTCTAATTCATTGGCCCTTTTCCTACAAGGTAAATATACATTTATATAATTACAACTTGAAGCAAAATATTGCACATATTTCGAATTCATTTAATGATTTGTTTGCAATTTTTTTCTAGGATTCTGATAATTCATATAATAATATTGATTATGTGGATACTTGGAAATCAATGGAAGAATGTGTTAAACTTGGATTAACTCGAAGCATTGGTATATCTAATTTTAACAGTGAGCAAGTTGAAAGACTGCTCAAGCATTGCACCATCAAACCGGTAGTCAATCAGGTTGAAGTCAATACTAGTATCAACCAGAAAAGGCTAACTAAGTTTTGTAAAGATAGGGATATTGTCATTGTTGCATATACACCACTAGGTATGAATAAATTATTCATATCATCCATATTTTTTTTGTTACATAGAATTTTATTTGGCTTTAATTATTTTTGAATACATAAATATTCCTAATATCTAATTTCAGGTTCAATAGATACTGCTCGCTCAGGAGTATCAATTCCTAAAGTTGTGCAAGAGTTAGCAGAAAAGTACAATAAAACACCAGCCCAAGTAGTACTACGATACTTGGTATGTTTTACAAATAAAAACCAAATTATTGCAAGAGCTTATTAATTCTAAATTTCAACTTGCAGGTTCAACTTGGCGTAGTACCAATTCCTAAATCTGTAACAAAATCAAGAATTGTTTCGAATATTCAAGTATTTGATTTCAATCTATCTGATGAAGAGGTTGAAAAATTGGATGCTTTAAACAAAAATAAAAGATTTGTTACATTTGATTCTGCTAGTGGTCATAAAGATTATCCATTCCATTTGGATTTTTAAGTATTAATTGCATTAGTTGATACAAGGTTGTATACGGAATTAACCATGAAGTAAAGTTGCAAAGGCTTTAGTACTAATTGGGCAAGGTAAATTAATTTGATAGAGGATTTAAAAATACATCATATTATAAAACAATGTTAATAAAATTTATTAATAAATATATTTATAATATTTTTTAAACATTCTTTTAATAATTGATTTTCTAATATAAGCAATGATTTCATTACTTTTTCATGAACACAGACGCATTATTTTCATAAGTTTCAAAAATCACAACAAGAAATTATAAAATGCTTTTAAGTATAAGATAATAATTCAGCTTTAAAATAATTGGGACTACAAAGAAGCAAAAATGTGGAAGAAGGTAAATGTTTTTTTTATATAATATATAAAATTGTATTTATATTCCTCATATATATATTATATATATATATATATATATATATTATATATATATTATATATATATATATTATATATAATGTATAATATTATATTATATATAAATATATATATATATATATATATATATATATATATATTTATATATGTTTATAAATATATATAATGACTAATTAATTTGCTAATTTTGTTGTTTATTGTATTAATGTTGCAAGTAATTTTGGATAGTTTAAAAACAAAATTGGAAAAACCATGTGTTTGTGTATGTGGGTCGACATTTGGCTTTTGTCCACGTTTTCTTAAAAACGTCTGTACCGATTTCAAATATTTGAAAGCTTTCAGTGAAACTCAATAGACTCTTGTTGATTTGTTTTGCGAGAAGATCGGCCGAGCCATTTCTTTAGATATTTCAGTAAATTTCAATTTTTTTGGCAAAATTTTTGCTACAAAAATTTAAATACGTAATCTAGAAGACACACATAGGTCTCTATTTTCGCCTCAAAAACGTAACGGTCTGATACGTAACGGTTACGGTTTTGTTACCGTTAACGGTTTTGTCATTGTTACGTTTTCAAATCAGAAAATAAACGTGTAGGTGTCTTAGATGTAACTTAAAAATTCAATAAAATTTCCTGTAAATATAAAACCCCATTTACAACTATATAAAAACCAATTACAACTATACGTAACATTTACGTTTTATTAATGTAACCACCAAATACGTAACGACGTTTTTTCTGTGCTACGTTATTTTAACATAATTGAACGTTTGTGGTTTACTGGGAGTTTGGAATTGTGTAGATTAGTTTTTGCAAAAGATCCACCGTGTCGTTTCTTCGTAATTAATTGTCGTTTTTTTCTGCACCAAAATATTATAGGGCTGTAAAAAGAGAGGTAATTATAAAAATTCATCAAAGTTTTGTCACAATTTTAAAAGTCGTTAAATCTCAATTTATTTGATTAAGTTGAGATTAAATTCTTGTGCATGGATTTTCTCGTATTTACCACAATCGGCGGCTTAATGTGCATAATTGTATGATAATAACTATATTTTTTTCGATCCATTTTGCTAAAGTAGAAGTTAAAATAATCCTAAGATTAATTTTTGTCACCTCAAATTGATTTTAATGTAAGTTTGTTTTCATTAGCACGTAGCTCACCTAACCCTCCGGTTTTATTTTCCACCTTAGTCGATTTTTAATGATGAAAATCTATTTATTGGTTTGAGTTTCGAACTCTTTCGATTTCATCAATATTATTATACATTAATATATTTATGAAACTTATCATTAGACACATATGAAGTCCTAATAGCTCATTATATCACAATCGCAGAATATAATCTAAAACTGTGGTAGTTAGAGCCTATTTTATTGATTACCATATTGGAGTATTTTCTAAAGCATTAAATATGTATTTAGTCTCAACACGTATTAAAAGAAAAGAAGTTATAACTGTTTTTGTAACTATTATTTCAAATATTAAATTATAAATGATTTGCGGGGCTTCTAATCTTAATTAACATGAAAAAATGTCTCTTGTTGGCACAAAGCGCCTTAGAAAGAAAACTGAAAATAGCACATTTTTTTCTATTTTTCAAATAATTTTCTTTTTTTCGGAGCACGTCGGTTTATCGACAATAAGTGGAAATGATTTCAAACAAAATCAAAATTATTCTAGTGGACAAATTTGCAGTATCATATTTTTGGGATTTACCACATACGCTCTGATATCGACTGCTGCTGGTTGGCAATGGTCGAATGAATCCATCGATGGAATCATAACAGCAGTTGGAAATTCCTTGTTTTTTGGAACTTGTTCTATGTGGATTGTAGTTAATACTGTATCAAAATTTTTGCACGGAAATCAAATGACAAGTTGGTTCAGAAAACTTATGGTAAACGAGAAGAAACTCGGAAGTTTGCTGAATGATGCATTAAAGTATACCAAACTGCGATTGCTCATATATACCTTGTTAATTGGATCCCTTACTATTGAATTTGGTACGAGTGCATTCTTTGGTATTGGCATGTATAAAATTACAGGAGAAGTCCATATATTATCAAACGCTGCGTTTACTTTACCACTACTATCTGTGTTTTTACATTGCACTAATTACATAAGTATAATGTATTTATTGTTGATACTTCTGACAGCAACAAATTCCCAAGTTAAATTTTTAATTGCTAAAATAAAATCCTGCAAAAATACTCCACGATGCAAAATATGTATGGATGGTTTGATAAAAGTGTTAACTCTGGTAGAAATTCAAGATGCCTTATTGGAAATGAGGAATAAATTTCTTAGTTTAACCACAATGCTGAATACTTTGTTCCTAATGACAGTAACGAGTTTAACAGTGTTCAATACTTTTGATTTGCTGGTGAAAATTATGCAGACGAAGTCATTGGGAATGGTACCTGGTTCTCTGCTTTTTTGGAATATATATGCACAAGCGATTTTTTTTGGAATGGCTTATGTGACCGTACTATTTAGATACGAGGTAATGCTTTGAATTGTTGATTTTATAATGTTTGTGAATTGTTTAAAAATATCGGCAATAATTTTTGATGATAGCGTTTTGTTGTAATTTTTGTGATCCATGATTGCAGAAATTCTACATATTGTTGAAGCTGTTTGTAAATATTTTCTATTAGTCCTTGGACAACAGCTGTTGTTTTTCATATTATTAATATTAAAATTAATCTAGTAGATACCATTAGTCATTCTATTAAGATTTATTTATTCATATATGGCGACGAAAAACTTGCTTTTATTTCGAGCTGTTAAGAACGTGGATTAGTAACTTCTTGTTCCGGGATCGATCTCACCGCTGCCACCATGATATCAAGCAATAGTAATTTTAAATTTTTATTTGATCTTATAGATTTAAAATATATGAAGTGAAAATTGCGGTTCAGGCACATTGCTTCAAAAGTTTTAATATTTATAAATACATCACAATTGGAAAAGGCAATTATATAATGATACGTTGATACAGGCATATTTTTTCCAATTTTGGGTGAAACGTTAGAAAACAAAATGAGCAAATCTAATTTTTTGGCGAAAAGGTAAATTTCGCCTTCGGGAAGTTAAAAAAAAAGCAGGAAACACGGCAAACCATTACCAGTACTTGATTCTAGAAAAACCAATTATATAATTAATCACTATGATATTTTTGTCGTGTGTTCTTAATCAATTAAATTGTATTTACGAATCCAATATACAAAATGCTCTATATTTTTACCTTATTTCCGTCAATCAATACCAAAAGTGGGCGATATCATGGCGGTCATCAAATTTAAAATAACTGAATATTACAATAGGTTTTTACTAAAAATTTTCAAAGTGCATGATATTCGTTCGGGATTAAAACCTTTAATAAACTGTTTAAATTTTATGGGCATGAACGATCTTGATTTAAAAAAATATCCTTTAAACTGCATCAAATGTTTTGTGATAGTGATACTATTTTCTTACGGTTGTGCAAAATTAGCATGCGGATTGCCTTATTATACTATGTACAAAGGATATGCAGTAGAAATTTTATCTGCAGTATTTATATTGTTAAGTGGATATATTAGTGTTCTAGTATTCTATATTAATAGATTTCACCAGTCGGTTCATTTTGAGAAGATTTTCAAAAATCTGGATGAAGTCGACGAACGTTTCAAGAAAATGCAGATATGTTTTGATTATCTGCAATTAGCAAGAGCGACTTTCATCCAAGTTGTTTTCAGTGTTCTATGCATTTGCCTGACTTTTATCATGTTTATAACTGTAGAATCTTGGAAATTGAACGTCGACGTAGTAATCACATTTATCTTTCCTTTTTTGAATCAATCAATATACTACTGCGAATACATCGACTTTTTTTACTTGATCTTAGAAAGATATAAACATATTAACACCCAATTACGCAATATACGCATTAATTATGAAATTTCATCTCTAACCTACATCAATGACTTAATCTTAATGCAAAATAAGTTATACGATTCTTCAGAATTATTGGTGCATTTAAATGGACCAACAGATGTTGCTACAAGATTAATAAGTTTAATAGTGACTGTGTTTACTACTTATAGTTTCTTATATTCAGTGGCATCAGGTAGTTCTGCTGAAATTGACACGATAAATGCGATTTTTGGAATGATTTGTAACCAAATTTATGCATTTATGTTTCTGAGAACGACCCAAAGATGCATGTTTGAGGTAAACAAATTGGACCGTTATCCATAATTGTATTTGAAGATATTATTAACTTTTCTTAGGGTAAGTTATAGAAATCGCAAACAAATCGAAAATGAAATTTTTGATATATCTTTACGTTTCATATCTTTCTTATCTACTAACGCGATCGAAAATTGCGGTGACGCGCCAACCAACTGAGCTATAACGACATGCTCAAGCACAACGCTATGAGCTATTGATCTAATCGGAATTTCTGCACTTTTTGCTCCGTATCTCGAAACGGTTGGACCTGCTTATACCAGAAACTAATTAGTACGTCTCCACATCAATACGAATCGAATGTTTTTTGAATCATTCAAATCGGCCGATTTGTTCTCTCAGAACCTGCCATTTTTTGCACTTGCTCCGTATCTTTGGAACTACTAGACCTGCCTTTGCCAAAAACTAATCAGCACGTCTCTTTATCAATACTAATCGAATGTTTCTTGAATTATTCAAATCGGTTGATTGGTGTTCCCGAAATCGTCGACGAAAATTGTATCCGCACACACACATACATTCATTTTTTCTAAGGCATGCCAGAATGTTCAGAAGGGTTTGAAACGTATAAATTTGAAAGATATATAAAAATTTTCATTTTCGATGTTTTTGCGATTACCATAACTTACCCTACGGGAAGTTAATAAATTTTTACTTTATAGTGTTCATATGCCTAAAAAATGGTGAATTTCGGCAATACATTGACATTAATAAAATAAACAAAGTTGTAATTAATTTGCTACTTAATGAAATTGCTTTGCGAAGGTAGTGCATACGTTTTAATGAATTAATTTATAAATAGGTTTGCGTTGTATTTATATAATTAAGTAGTGAAAGCCAAAATTAAACTCGTTTGGAAGACTAAAAATATGTTACTGCGAAAAATTACAAAATCTTTGAAAACAACGGTTATAGAATTAGTTAAAAACAATTTCCTCAAAGCCAACAATTTATATTTATCAATGCGGCCGTTAACATACAGTTTGAAATTTTTTGGAATGTATCATTATAATATGAAAAATGAACCGTTATTATTTCTGAGAAGTTTAATAATTTTATTAGCTTACATAGTGGCTTGCATACGTTTTTTTTGGGCAACATCTTATAAAAAAATTTACGAAGGATACGCCATCGAAATACTTTCACCTTTATTTGAAATTTCATGTGGGTTTATTTGTGTCATGTCTTATTATGTGGGCATATTAAGAAACTCCAAGTTTTTCAGTACTTGGTACACAAACATAGGAAAAATTGATCAGATGTTTGTGGTACTTGGATATGACTTGAATTACCAAAAAACATTTAAAATGGTTTTTGCTTATGTAATAATCAGTGTATCAAGTGCATTTTTAATATTGTACATGTCTCATTCAACTAGTGTGTATGGAGTGCGGATACAACTATTACTGGCCTTTATATACCCATTTTTGAATCAAAATTTGTACATGTCTGGTTTCATATGTTCTTTGCATATTTTACAAGAACGAGGCTTCAAAGTAAATTTAATAATACATAATAATAAAAATAAAATTAACACATCAAATTATAAATTTATTCAAGTATCTCTAGAAATTCATGATAAATTGTGTGATATGATGTTGTTGTTGGTAAAAGTTAACGGTCCACTTGATTTGTGCACCAGATTGTTAAATTTGGTGGTTTTAGTTTGCAGTGTTTACAGTATTCCGTTTGCTATTGCAAATTTTAGTTATTCTGGTCATTTTGCATTCAATTTAATATTTGGAGTGGCCCTTAACCAAATTTTTACAATCCTGTTTCTTAGGATTGCCCAAAAATGCGTATTCGAGGTTAGTAATAATATAATAGTAGTAAAAACAGATTTTTTTGTAAGAGGTATTTATAGTAATTTAATATTGATTTGTCTTTTATTTTTGTTTATATACAATCTGTATATTTCATTAAGATTTTTAGTGATTGTTTTAATTACTACAATTAAAATTGGGAAATGAAGAACCAATTCTCAGTATTTAAGAAACCCTTTTGTCCTGGATTAACATAAATCGTTCAGGTTTTGACATAAAAAAATATGGTCAATTTAGTATAACTCATATTATTTCATATATTTTGTACTGGAAGATTCATAATTCTATCTAAGCATGAATAATTTTATCTTAAGTGTTTTATCCAAAACTTGCTAGAAAATCTGATTAATTTGTAGGTGTGAAATTGGTTGATTGGTATGGTTGATCAATATGGGTACAAACAATATTTTACCAAAATTTTTCTTCATAAGAAATTTAACAGAATCTTTTACTTTTCTAAATAGATGAATGGATTTGCTAGATATTTGGTATATTAGAAATTTTTCTTCTTAAGAAATTTGACAGAATCTTTTTAATCCCTTCTCAAAGGGTAAATTAATGTAATCGTCCAAAAATCAAAATTGAAATTTGCCTTAAGGCACGATGCCATACACCACTAGTGTTTATATGAATTACAATTTGTTAATTTTGTTTTGTTAATTAGTTATTAAAATATAGTACAAAGATCTATATCTATAGAAATAGGCGGGGTACAAAGATCTAATTTGAATTTGAGCAATTATATTGAGAAAACCAAATAAATTATACCAAAACAAATTACACGATCAGACAAACAACTATCTGACTATGTTCAGTAAAACTCCCAGCTAATTCATCATTGTAGAAATGTGTTATTTTGCTGTTTTTCAAAAATATGTTACCTGGTCCTTTTTACTCCATAGTAGGCCAGAGGGGGCAAACATTTCTAAATGTCTTATTTTAATTTTGAAGGTGTTTCACCACTGTACATAACCTTGATCAACTTTCAAAAACTACTATTGTAATCAAGTACATTGGTTATTGAATTATGGATTATCCAATTAATACATTAACTCTATCAATATCAATTAAGAAAATTGATATAACATAATCACAATGAGTTCATAACAACAAATAAATTAAAATGTCAAAGTTGTGGATTTTGAAGTCGGTCAAAAGCAAACTAGGATTTTCTACCAAATCACCGGATTTATATACAGCTGTTCAACCAGCATTATTTCTTTCCCAATATCTGGGCTTGCAAACATTCTGTCGCTTAAAAAATAAATCAACTAAGCAATTTGAACTCCGAAATATCACTTCAATATGGAATATATTCATATTTTCATTTTATACTTTGAGTTTGGTCATGACAATATCAAGTCATGTACATTTTCAATCCTTCGACGTTATAGAATTTGTAGGACGTTGTTTGGAAATTGGCGTTGGTTTCTTTCTGGTTTCAAGTGTCTTTGTTAGTAGAGTTTGTGTGAAAACTGGATTTGTTTGTTGGTTCAAAAATATAAATGAAATTGACTGCAAATTTGGTGAACTTGGTGTTAAAATTGATAATTATAAATTGCACAAGTTTGCTTATATACTACTGGCTGTGTTTTCTATGATGACGAGCGCAAGTTTAGGATTGCATTGCATTGGAGATTATTACTCCTCCGGAACAGTAAATTTATATTTTGCTTGTATACTATTTGTTCCATTTTTCAGTGTTAATTTTCATTCGCATAGATACATTTGTTCTTTAAAATTGCTTGCTTTACGTTTTCAAAAAACTTTTCAGAATTTATTATTTTACCATAACAATTTGGCACAAACTTCAAATAATTTGAATAACGAAATAGAAAATAAAGTCAAACGTTTGTTAGACATTGAAATTGATCTAATGGATTCCTTGGTCGACTTAGTTAAAATAAATTCCTATATTGATGCTCCTGGAACATTGGCTATGATAATCCTAACTGTTTTCAATTTGTATTATTTTGTGGTAAAATATATTTTCGTTGGGCATTTTATTGTTGATTTTTTCTCGTACTCAATAGTACAATGGTTGGTGTACAATCAGATATTTGTGCTAGTTTTTGTTTCTATCGCCCAATATTGTCAGGTAATTTAAATAAATAATATTTAGCACATTGATCGCCGCGTCAGTCATATGTGTCTGACGCTAATAAGACCTACATAAACCTTGTCAGACATATATGTCTAAATTACTAACTAAACTAAATATTTGTAGTATGTTTCGGAAACTTGGCCTGCTAGGAACAAAACCTGCAAATTTCTTGGCTTTCGAGAAAAAATGTATAGTCATGTCAGTCATATATGTGTGACATAAAAAATAGTGTTTTTTCAAGAATTTGGCAATTTTTTCCTTCGACACAAAGTTTTTTTGATACATTTTTAACTAAATTATCTAATAAAGTTACCATGACCGATGTGATTTTCTTATGATGTTATCGTGGCGATTAACGTGTTATTAATAAAGTATTGGATGATTATTAAATTAACAAATTGTTAGTGTACTAACAATGTTCTTAATACATGTATTATAAACTTCATAAATATTTATAAACAATATAAGACTGGCGTACTTTATTATTTACCTAGAATTAGTAAAATTATGAACTTTTGACTCTGGTATGTGTTATAACTTCAAATTGGAGTCAAATCTCTTAATTTATGAAATAATAAAATATTGACATAAAAAAGCTTAGAATTGACTAACTGTTTTTTAAGGAAATTGCACAATCAAATTTATATTCGAAGGTTTAATTAAAGAAAAATTCCTAATGACATATTTCAGATTTTCTAATAAGTCAAAATTCATATTACGTTCCATCTATTATATATATACGTTGTATATTATTTTAGATACGTTTTTTCTATTTGAATTATCATTACCCATTTATGCTTTATGATTATATAATGTAGTGTTAATAAAAAAATGAATTAGGTTTAGGCAACTTGTGTGCTTCTTCTTCCAACTTTTTACCATGTCTGAGCATCTTATTTTTGATGGAATTAGAACTAAAAATTAGAACTAAATAAATAATTTGTAAGAAATTTCATAGAAAAATAACAATAATAATAATAATAATTGTAAGTGTTTTTTTATTATTTTTATTATTATTGTTTTTCTATGAAATTTCTTACATATTATTTATTTAGTTGTAAGTTTTATAGTTATATTAATTGCCACTGAATGAAGGCTAAGATGCGAGCCGAAACGTATGGATTTTAAATAAATTTCTAAAAACTCTCATATTATTTTTATTGATGTAACGCCCGACTTCTAAACTCAAATTAAATATATATGTATATACATATTATATAAAATTTATAATGTTTCTATTTATTAATGCTAGGCAAGAAGAAGTACAGATATTGTTAATGAAATGTTAATAAGTGAAATGACTCCTTTATCCCTGAAACCAAGATTGATGTCATTTTCTCTACAAATGATGCACAGGGATTTGGTTTTGTCTTCTTGTGGAATGTTTCCTCTGGATTTCACACTCTGGTATAATGTAAGTAATAGTATTAGACTATTTAAATCGCACTTAACTAATAATTTAATTATCAGTTTAAATAATAGTTCATAACAAATTCATAAGTTTCACACATGAACCGATACATTATCTACGATTTGTTATTGAAAATTTGGAATTTTACAAAGGACTACATTATTTACATATATTTTTTTTATAATTCATGCTAATGTAAATCATACTTAGATATTCTATGAATTATCATATTAATCCTAAGTAAATCTTTACTTATTAAAAATATATACGATTCGTTAGTAAGATTATCTTTCTGATTACCAGACAACGTGAAACATGTGTCTGATTATCTTACCATATGTTTTATTATTTTTATGAATTTGATTTATTGTCTATCACGTTATTTTTATAGCTTTGATCATATTATTCATATTATTATTATGTTCTAACTGGATTGTTATTGAACATTATTGGATTCTTATCAAAATCTTGTAAGATTTGTACTGGATTTTTAATACATTCATATTAGATCATTATCGGTTTCATATTAGGCTCTAACTTGATTCTTGCTAAATTAGACCAGAATCTTATAAAAATTTGATTAAATTCGTATTGGATTCATATTGGACTTATTTTTTTAATCTCATTGGATACTATCAGATATCTGATATCTGAATAATAATTTAATTATAATTGAAACTGAGTATTAATTAGCCTAACAAAATCACGTTGAATTCTTACCAGAGCTTACTAAACTCTCTAACTAGTTTCATATTAGATATGCGGATTCAAATAAGACTTAATTCTTTCTAGATTCTTATTATAGTGTTATTGGATTTTCACCTGAATTTTATTGGATTCTTACAGGTGTCAGGTTGCAATCTAATTTGATTCTTTCTGGATTCATTTTACTAGATTCCTATTACATTCCTAACTGGATTCTTATTTCATTCTTACCAAATTTTTGTTAGATTGTCTTGTTCTTGCGGATTTATTTTAGAATTTGACTGGATTCTAGCTAAATTTACATTAGATCCTAATTGGATCCTCATTAGATTCTCATCAAAATCTTATTAGGTTTTAACTGGGTATTATTATAATTAGTGCCAAATTAATTTTAACACTATCTAATTTTTTTGATATTATTATCACCAGTTGCAGAATGTTTTGTATTTTTATTCCATAGGTATTAGGAGCTGCAGCAACTTACCTGATGATACTTTTGCAATTCAAATTGAATTCTACTTCGTGATTAATTAATTATTAAGCCTAATTTAAAAATATAAGTAATATTATAACTTTTAAAATATACTATTTTATAATAAAAAGTGATGGAGTATGAAAGAAATTTTACTTCTGAAAATGCTTTAGTATTTCTCTAGGAGTTCATAAAAAATTAATGAAAAGTGAAATTGATATAGGTAAGTGATTTTCGATGTTTTTGAAGTGTGAAATTTATGATTTTGTGAAAATTGGAAAGTTGAAATTATATGAGTGAAAATGAATTGCCCACTATAAGCAATAAAATTAATTTTACATAATAAATATCTAGTAAATGTACTAAACATTAAACTACTTTTATTGTTTATAGATGCACACGTTATTTTTCAATTATTTAAAATTCATGTTTTAGTTATTTTAAATTTCTTGCTGATTTATGTAAATTCAGTTAATATGATTCAGTGAATCAATCTGATTTAATATCTTAATTCATTTATTGTTCTCAATTTATTTAATTTTTGTTAAGAAAATCATCAGTATCGATTTAAGTGCTTGGGAGTTTTTCGAGGAATCAGACATAAAAATGTATTTAATGCTATTTAATAATTCAAACCAATAATTTTACTTAGTACTTATATTTTTTTATATGTATTTGAGACTATCGAAATAAAACGTTGGCACTTTCGTTGATTAGAAAGCAAATTATTGAATGGAATCAGCAGGTTAATGATAAAATATAGTAAATTATTATAATAAGATGAAATATTTTATATATAATATTTTATATATAGGAAAAATGGATATAACTATGAAGTGGTATGATAATTATTTTGATAATTATTATTGGAGTGAATAAAAAGATATCAAGTAAAATGAATATACAGAAGATTATTAAAAAAATACAAAAAAAACTTCAAAACAATATTTCTGTTGTCACTCCACTGATTTTGGGAGTCTATATAATTTCCGCCTATCAATCATGGATTATAATGACTGGAACAGTGTTTAAAGAAATTTTACCGACAATTCCATATGTTTGTCAATTTGTGGAATCAGTTTTAAATGCATGTGCTATTTTGTCTATAATTGTGTTTAAATTTGGCAGAAGCAAAAATCGAGTGACCAGGGAATTTAACAAAATTAGGCAAATTGATGAGAAATTTCAAGAAATTGGAGTGCTTATTGATAATAATAAATCTAAAAGATTTTTATTTAATACAAGTGTTTTAAATATTTCACTTATTTTGTCAGTTGTCACAACTCATACCATAGTGCAAATAATTTCTTTAAAAAGTATAGCTTTAAATTTTACTTTACATAATATTTTGCCCATGTTTTGAGTAATTGTATATTACTAGAATACGTATATGTTCTTCATAAGTTGAATGAAAGGTTTTGTGTGGTGATTTTGGATTTGAAAAATTTGATCAAACAACCAAATTGTGTGAAAAATAATAAATTTATGCAAATATTCGGCATCGGGTTTATACTTTATTATTAATACATAGTGATCTTTGTGAAGTCTTAGAAAGCTCAAACAAAATATTTTCTTTGTATTTATTATTATTATTAATGTACATGGTAATTGTTATGCTGTTTAAATTATATATTAGCATTCAGATATTTTGGGATATTTTTATAACATCTGATGACAAAGCCTTGCTTCTTGGTTTAGTTACTTTTGAAAGGCAATTTTTAGTTCATCCGTTTCTTACAATTTTAATGTATTATAGTGAAAATATAAGAAAACAAGTGAGTATATTATTATACATTTTTATATATTTGTATATTTAATTTTAAAGAAATTTTTTTCATGAAGAATGAAACAACGATTGGTCTCATACACAAATTATTTGTGAAGAAAGATAATATTAATATTTTGACGAATCTACTTAGATCTTCATCATTGCAATTACTTCACAGAAATTTTTGTTTAAATTTATTAGGAATTTTTAATCTGAGCTATGCCGAATTTTTTTCGGTAAGTAATTGATGCATTAATTTTAATTCTAATATGTTTGAATAATATTTTTGTATTTGTTTCAGATTTGTGTAAGCTGTTTCTATTACTTAACATTGTTATTACAATTTAGTAGAGATTCAATAATTGCAGCCAGGGATAGCGAGCATCACAAATATACAGTTCAATAACAAACTTGAAAATTTATGAAAAAATAGTAGAACGATAGAAAATGAAAGCAAATAGAAAGGTCAATATGCTCATAAATTTTACAAAATCAAAATTTGAAGAAAGCCCTGTTGTCTGTTCTCTACAAAAAAAATTATAATGTGACCAGAAAAGGTAACTTCCGGTAGGGTAAGTTATAGTAATGAGCCGAAAATCGAAAATGGAAATTTTTATTTATCATTACGTTTCAAAGGTTTCTGAGAATTTTGGCATACCTTAAAAAAATGGATGTATGTGTGTATGTGCGGATACAATTTTTTGTCGACGATTTCGGGAACACCGGTCAACCGATTTGAATAATTCGAGAAACATTCGTTTCCTATTGATAAGGAGACGTGCTGATCAGTTTTTGGCGAAGGCAGGTCTAGCCGTTCCGAAGATATAAGTTAAAAATGTCATTTGTCATACATCAAATTATCAGATATTTTATAGAGATTTTAATAATGTGTACACGTTTTGTGTAAATTTGTTTGGGTTCCGTACCAAGGTTTTCACGGTACGGGAAGTTCCAGCAATTTGCCTTAAGGCGCGATGCCTTACATCACTAGTTTCTGATATTATTGTAGCGATTAACGTGTTAATATAATTCATTAATTTCGTATAAGTTCAATATAAATTAAGCATGTCGTTATGGTTGTATATATAGTTATTAGTAAATTAAAAAATTATATTTGGATCGAAATGCTAATTTTATTACTAATAGCTTTTGCTGACCTTTTCGATTAATTCATAATTAATTAATGAAATGAAGTGACATATTGATTTCTTAGGTTTTTTCTTGAGACTAACAAAATTATCAGTATCACTTTAGTTTTATTTTGATAAATATTGTTTCACTTCTTTATCCAAATTGCTATCTTTTAAATGCTGTTTGAAAATGAAGACATTTCTATAACATAAAAAAATTCTTAAATTTATAATAATGAAATTAAGAAGAGTTCTTCAATCTATAAATTGCTTCACCTATAAAGACAATCAAATCTTTATCACGGTCACAATTATAATCTACATCATATGTTCCTATTATTCTTGGATTATTATAACAGGTGAAAATTACAGGAAAATAGTGCCTGTTATACCTTTTGTGGGTCAATATTTGGAGTCAATTTTGAATGCCTGTGCTATGTTATCATTGGCTTTATTTGAATTTGGAAAAAATAGAAAACAAGTCACGAAGACATTTCAGGAGATAGACAATGTGGATAAAAAGCTAAAAAGTATTGGAATAATTGTGGACACTCGTCCTTCCGAGAAATTTTTGTATATATCAAATATCACAAATATTTTGTTGACATTGATCGTGCTGGTGATTCTAATTGTTATTCAACATTTTGCATTTGGATTTGGTTCATGGATATTCACGACACATAATGTTTTACCAACTTTATTGACTACATCTATAATATTGTTATATGGATATATTCTTCATTGTATTACTAGAAGAATTTCTATAATAAATTATAATTTGGGTGTAATAAACAAAAATAAATGTGATAGTGAGAGGAATCAAAATTTAAAATATAACTTGACCAGGAATTGGAATATTAACATCAGGAACCGTGTACACAATTTGTTGCTAATCCATTGCGATTTGTGTGATATTATGGAAAGTTCCAATGAGGCCTTTTCCTTAATACTGTTACTATTTTCGATATATTTATTGGTTGTAATATTGTTCAGACTTTATACTAGTATACAAATATTTTGGGATGTTTTAACTAGGTACGATCAAGGTCCATTGATGTTAGGAGTTGCCACTTTGGGACGCCAAATATTAGTGCATCCAATCATTGGTATCCTTGTATACCTTAGTGAACATCTAAAGAAACAAGTACGTAAAAATATTAAAAAACATATTATAAATCACATATTTGTTTTTTGATTATTTTAGATCCAACACACAATTGATCTTATCCATTGGCTCTACATAAATAAAGACAAACGAATTTCTTCCAATCGACTTCGTAGTTCATCTCTCCAGTTAATGGCCAGGAATTTACGTTTAAGTCTTCGAGGAGTTTTTGCAATAAGTTTCGAACAATGTTTTATGGTAAGTTTTAATCACATTTATAATCTTCTTTCGTACAATAATTTGTATTTCAGATAGGTACTAGTGCATTTTACTACCTGATGATATTGATGCAATTTAGTAGAGACTCGATAATAGCTGCCAACGATCGTTTGAGCCACAATAATAAAATACATGAACATTTTCGTAAGAACAATCAATTATAAACTTTTTTCATTATATGAATTGTTGATCGTGAGATTTGTGAATTTGGTAATGTTTAATATAGCATGTTATTATTACATATATATTTATCATTTCTTATTAACAATTACTATCACCATCATATAATAGATGATATTTTAAAGGTTCCAGATTTACAAATAAAAAAAATTTTGTGGAGAATATTACGAATTAGTAATACCAATTTTACACTGAAAAGGTGAGAATACTCGTATTTGCAAAAATTGATTTTTCTCTGGTGGTTTTAGTTTATAAAAATAAATATCATAAATGTATGAATCTCAGTTCCAAAACTTCTGTTCTCATTGAGATAGTGAATGAATATTTTTGGCCTTGTTAATACAATACTATAGTATTGAAAAAAAAATTATGTTAAAAATTTTGATGAATTTAACTTTACTTTGGAGCTATGGTTTCTTCGGCAAAGTTTCTTAAAATGATCCATAGATCCATGATATTAGTGATTGTACTCCTCGAAAACGCCTTAACCGATTTTTATTAAATTTTGTGGTTACATTCGGTAGAACAGAGAACCGGTTAACATCTATTTTTCATATTTATAGTCATTTTTTTAATTTTTTGTACCAGCCTATATAGCTCTAAATTTTTTATCTCCTACCATAAACTCCTACTACGTAATAGTCATTTTAGTAATCGAATCGTTTAATAATTGATCAATTTTTTTTAAACTTATGGTTTGAATTATTCTTCAAAAAACTTTTTTCATTAAGGGTTGTTCACCCCTCATTATAATCCCATCACCTCATTTTGATATCCACATAATAAATATATATACAGCAATTATAATGAAAATTATATTCAGCCCTAAATTTTCACTTTTCTTCCAATAACCCCAATTTTGTAATAGTAATTTGATTAATTCAATAATTTTCCCTAATTGTAATTAAACAAAATTCGTCGAGTTAAAAAAAAGGCATCGTGCTTTAATTCAAATTGCTAGAACTTCCCGTACCGAAAAAAATCATTAAAAAAAACTTTGCAAAACTTTGAAAAACATTGGAACGGAACCCATACAAATGCACAAAAAATTGCACTTATAATCTTAATAAAATATCTGATAATACAATGTACATATGTCTATTGATTATTTTTGAACGCCAAATGGTATTACTTTGTACTTTTTTTTACTAGATCTCCGAAACCGCCTAACTTGCCTTTCCAAAAATTTAATCAATACTTTACCTGGTCAATTCAGTTAAAATGTTTTTTGAATCATTCAAATCGGACACTCCGTTATTGCAAAATCTGAAATACCATTTTTGGCACTTTTTGCCTCGTATCTCCGAAACGGTTAGACCTGCCTTTGCCAAAAACTTATCAGCTTGTATCCTTATCAGTAGGAATCGGATGTTTTATGAAATATTGAAATCGGTTGATCATTGTTTGCGAAATCGTCGACAAAAAATTGTATCCGCATACACACACATACACACACTCACTCACACACATAAATCCATTTTTTCTAAGGTATGCGAAAATTTTCAGAAACCTACGAAAGTGTGTAAAGATTTATAAAAAAATTCAGTTTCGTGTTTTCACGATTACTATAACTTACCCTACGGGAAGTTAATTAAATAAAAAAAGTGAATTCAGAAAATAAAAAATAATTTGTGAATGTCCTCATATTTCATCACTCTATATATACTAGTTTTTTGGGGCTCAAATTATAAATTATTAATTCATTATTTCTACGCGTATGGCAAGTGAAATTTAATAGCTTCAATTACCAAAATTAAAAATATTTTAGTAATGAACGGAAAACCAACTTCATTAAATTATATGAAAATGTCATTGTTTGTATTAAACTTAGAAGCAAGTGAAGTGCACAAATAATGTAATGAATTTTTTTAAGCGAAAGCCTATTCGCAAAATTACGGATGCGATATGGATCCTTTACTTTGTAAATAAATTTATCAGTATATCTCCTTATGAACATGATAAAACTGGCCATAAACTGACATGGCGAGGAATAGTTAAATGTGCTTTAACATTTATCATTTATTCCTGTACAACTTATTTGGCATTTGAATTATTTCATGGAGCAGTGTACAAAAAGTCCAGATCGTTAGTGATATAGTGGGAAACATTATAGAAACCATCACAGGAATTGATACCATGGTAGTCCTGTTTATTTTTTCTGTTACTCAGTCGAAATATAATTTTGGATGTTGGGAAATTTTGGAAAAGATAGATGATGGTCTGCGAGATGTTGGCATGCCAGTAACTTATGATAAATTCATGGCATTTTCTCTGAGAGTTGCAATAATCACTTTAGGCAGCTTGGGAGTTCTCCAGTGGAATCGATCATATACCGAAGCATATTTTTATGGTTTTCTGGGTTTTGTTTATGGTATGCACAACACTATGCCATTAATTGTTACTTTTGCGATAATTTTACAATTTCAATGCCTTTTGTACTTATTTCGTAAAGGCTACAAATTATTGAAAAATATTTTCAACAAATACATCATTACAAATCTGACGTGAACCGCAATCCTCGTGTGGTCTGTATAAAACTTAGAGATGATACAAAAATACTTGGATCCAAAAACAACATGAAGACAACTACCAATAATAAAATAAAAAATTGTGATCGCCAGATAATAAACAAATATCTCATCCAAAAACAAAAATCTGTGGAAATCCAAAATTCCATAAATCGTTTCCATGCAGTTTTAAAAATTTGGTCAGACTTAGTCGAATGGGCAGAAAATATTCAAGAAGCATATTCTGTTCCGGTTTTGGTGTCTTTGATTTTACTTGCAATTACTAGTGTATTTAGATTATATATGGGAATCTGGCATTTTGATAAAATCGAAGATTGGAATATTGTGGCATATAACGTTTATTTTACGACAGCAAGTATTCAAACAGTAATTCATATTTCAATTATGATTCTTTTACTTTTGATTGAATCTTGCAAGAGGAAGGTAAGTTGGTAGAAAATAATTTGGCACACGTGAAACTATCTCAGAAAATCATTGATTTTTGTATTCTGATTATTATCTTGGCGAACGGATAGCAAATCTGTCCAAAAAAATTCTGGTAAAAATATGAAGATCAGATGTTAGGAAATATTTTTGCGTGTCCAAATACTCAATATGAGTATTTATTTATTACTAACTAATATGATTTTTTCCTTTATCAAGTTTGAACACACGTTATTGCTCATACACAAGTTAATGCTCCTGGAAAATAGCTCTTTGATGAAAAAAAGACTTTTAAATTATTCTCTGGAAATGCTTCATAAAGATACGGACTTGATGATATGTGGAATGTTCCCTTTAAATATTGAAACTCATTTTATAGTAAATATCACACAAAATATAAAAATGAAATATTATAATTGTATATTTAACGTGCGATTTATTTTTTTCAGCATGGTGCCAAAGTATTTTATTATTTATTGATACTGTTCCAATTTTAATGGATCATGTTTATTACTAAATTTTACTAACTAAATTCATGACAAGCGATATAATTTAATTTTTTATTTAAATAATGCAAGATTGACGAGAAGCTAAATTGCATGAATTTTATAAAATTACAACCAAATTATTATAAATCTTACAATCTCTAAAGTACGTAATGAAAAATTAAGATTTTGTGTCTAATAGTCTGTTATATAATTTAAATGATTAAATTTATAAAATTTCAACAAATTTATTTTATTTTTAGAATTTTTTTTAAACTTTAAAGTAACAAACTTATGAAATTCTATTAACCTTATATTGATTTTATTAATTTTTGTTGTTCGAAATTGAAAGTTAACAGATTTCTTATTACTAAAAATATACGAATTTATAATGTATAAAATTTTATTAAATTTATTTCAATTTTAAAAATCATTCAAGTCCGAAATTTACCAACAAATTTTTTTCTATTCTTAGAAAACTTCTAAACTTTAATTTAGCTTACCTGCCAAGTAGGTAAATCCCTTACAATATATATATATATATATATATATATATATATATATATATATATATATTATATATATATTTATAGCTTTGTATATTTACATATTTCTTACATAAATACGAATGTGGATTTGTGCATTTTGCATATCTTGAGTAGTTGATAATAATTATGAAAATTTAATACAAATTTATTTAACCGTAGATAATTAGTAAGTTTTAGATAACTATTATAAATAAAATTAATATATCTAAATAAAACGATAAAATGAATAATTTTTGCTTTTATCGGTTTTGGGAATTTGAAAATCTAAGAAAATAATCTGTATTGGATTTAAAAATCAATTGATACTAACAGAATTTTATATTTCAAGAAACTCTATATTTTATAAACATACAATTAGTCAATTGCATTATGACTGCATTATATTTTTTTTCTCGGGCAAATTAAAGGATTATAATTATAAATGGTAATAGATAAGTAAAATATATATAATAACTCAAATAACAAAATGTGAAAATAATATAATCAACAAGTATGTAGAGTTTTATTTTTCCATTCTATTTACAAAAATATTGCAAAATTTATTCGGAATTTAATTTATCAAATTGAATATCTATATGAAAAATAATCTATGTTAATTAAATTAATCAGCACATGCGCTGCTAAAATCATAAAAAATACATACCTACTTGTTTAAGAATGCAGGGATAATTTTTTATATTTGCAATTATAATTTTAATGTTCTGTACATAATTAATGATTTGATAATTTTATTTTGTAAACAGTTTTATGCTGTAAACAATAATAGAAATGTACTTATTAATTTAATATCGAAATTAAAAAAAAAGCAATAAAAAACATCTTCGTTTGTTTTAACTTAATTGAGATAAATAATTGTCTTAAGTAGTAATTGAGATAAATAATAAATAGTTAGTAAATTTTTCGATGAACATTAAAAATGATGCACGTTTTCCATGAGGTAGTTATCTAAAATAAATAAAGATATAAAAATCACTCTTATCTTATCTAATTAAAATTGCGGCATTAAAAATCATCGATTTCCTTACCCGATTTTAAATTTGAAATTAATTTATCTAAATATTTTTTTACATTATTTGCTAATAATAATTATTATTCCTTAAGGATACTTTGTATTAAAGTATCTAGCAAAAATTGAATTCGATTTTGTAATTTGGAAACATGGCCTATTTTTTAAAAAAGGAAAATTTACGTATTATAGAGCGCCTAACTAAAAATAGTTTTTTTTAAAAAAAAGAAAATGAAATAGTATTTAGATAACAAATAATTGTACTTAGATGGCATATATGCAATTTTAAAACTATTTCATTATTTTTCCTGAATTTGTTTAAATTATCTATTAGCAAAAATAATCTAAAGCTTGCAAAAAGCTCAACTTTCATTTTCTTCCATTCATAAGTTTTATTCCCCTTGCTGTACAGTACTGTTATTGACCTTCGGAATTTTTTCAAATTATGTATAATTATACAACATTATCACTTAGTATAATGAACTTTACTTATCACTCCCATTTGTATATATAAATGGAAATGCTCAACACTTTTGTGGAATTTATCATCCTAACAATCGATCTGAGAAGTTAAATTTAATGCAAAATGTCTGTTCCTAAAATAAGATTAAATGATGGGAATGAAATGCCGATTTTTGGATTAGGAACCGATAAGGTATAATAATATAAAATTTCATTATTATATATTTTATACTTATTTTATATTAATGATTTATTTTATTAAAGTCGCCGATTTCTGGAGATAATACACGTGCCGTAGAATGTGCTATCGATGCAGGTTACAGGCATATTGATTGTTCCTATTTGAGCCAAAATGAAGGAGAAATCGGTGAAGCCATTAGAAATAAAATTGAAGATGGTACAGTTACCAGGAAAGAGTTGTTTGTTGCGACCAAGGTAAGTCCTTGGAAAATTCTCAAATATTAGTAACTTATTACTAAATACGATGTCTAAAGATTGGTTAGATGGCTAGGTTTATAAGTTATTATTATTAATTTTCTTTATGAGCGAAATTATGAACTTTGTTCAAAATTCCATTCTTCTTTCACTTTTTGTTATATTTCTGATAGCTTTCAGCATTGAAAACCAAACCAAACATCCAAAAAACCAAAATCAGATCGATATCAAAAATTTCTTCTAATAACCAACATTTTAAAATTTGGGTTGATACAGTCAATTGCTTTCGAGTTAGATGTTATGATTTCATACTTTGTTTTCTGGATTTGGATTCTTCAGAATTTAAATAAAATTGAAAAAACATCAATTATTGATTTATTAATTTTGTATTAAAAGACGGTTTGATCGAGTCAGTTGGTTTTGAATTAGTGTTAGCATCCTTCAAAATTTAAATAAAATTCGAAATATATAAGTTATTGGTCATACTGAATTCTTACTTCTCAATTCGTATGAAGATCCTTTCAATTCTTTTTTGATCATATATTTTATTCATGATCAAAAATTTGATTTTCTCAAAAAATATTGAACCGCTAATTGTCATTCGTTACATAATTGAGTTGTAAAAATTTGAGTAAATATTTAGAAATTCTTTAGCATTAAAAAGTTTGAAATGGTATGGTTATACAAATTCGCACCCACTTGAGATTAAAATAATTACAAAAATAATATTGCTATTGATTAATAGTGTGTTTTACGAAATTTATATATATATATTTTATTCATGATCAAAATTTTGATTTTCTCAAAAAATAGAAAGCTAAAAGTCATTTGTTAATAACATAATTGAGTTGTGAAAATGTGAGTAAATATTTAGATTCACGTTTAGGAAAGTATCTTTAGAGTGAATTAAAACAAAATAATGCTATTAACTCAAACGTTTATGTTTTATGAAAGTTCAAGATATTGACTTCTTTCAATTTGTAATTTTTTTTACTATCGAGATTTAGACTTTTATATTCAAGTATTATTTTTCTTCGGATATTTTTATCTATTTTCTAATAAACTTCAAGTTCATTTTTCTTCTACAATTACTAAGCTACAGTATGATTATAATCTATAGACTAATTGGTGGGTATAATAATTATTAATTAGTGTAAAATTTTACTCAACAACCTAAATCATTTTTATTTCATATTTTTTAATTTAAAAGATCTTCACTACTATTAACTCTTTTATTTAACTAAATTACAACTAATCTGCATATAAAAAAAATTTTTATATGCAGATTTATAGTTTTTTAACTTCCCGTAGGGTAAGTTATAGTAATCGCAAAAAACTCGAAAATGTAAATTTTTATATATCCTTACGTTTCAGAGGTTTCTGAACATTTTGACATACCTTAGAAAAAATGGATGTATGTGTGTGCGTGTGTGTATATGTGTGCGTATGTATGTGTGTGTGGATACAAATTTTTGTCGACGATTTCGGAAACACGGATCAACCGATTTGAATAATTTAAAAACATTCGATTCGTATTGATAAATCAAATTATCAGATATTTTATAGAGATTTTAATAATGTTTATTACTTTCGGTACGGAAAGTTTCAGCAATTTGGCTTAAGGCACGATGCCATACACCACTAGCTTTAATATTGATTTTGAAGACTGAAATACTTTTTACAACATTTTTTTCTGAGTTTGTCGTTTCAGCTCTGGTTTGCACGTCATGAACCAGAAAACGTCGTAAAATTTTGCGAAAAATCTCTTGACAATTTGGGATTGGATTATTTGGATTTGTATTATATACACTGGCCCGTTTCATATAAAGTAAGAAAAATGTGTATTCATAATTTTATTCTTTTAAATTTTTGAAATTTATTTTATTTTTCAAATAATGAATTTATTCTACTTCTTTTACAGGGATCTAATAACCCGCAACACTATATCGATTACCTGGACACATGGAAATCAATGGAAGAATGTGTGAAATTAGGTTTAGCAAAAAGTATTGGAATATCAAATTTCAATAGTCAACAAGTGGAAAGGCTCATTCAAAATTGTACCATAAAACCTGTTGTCAACCAGGTTGAAGTCAACACCAGCATTAACCAGAAAAAATTGACTGAATTTTGCAATGACAGGGGTATTGTAATTGTGGGGTATACACCTTTAGGTAATAAACCCAGTTTTGGTCAAATAATTAGTACAAAAATTTGAAAATTGAATACTAGAAATGATTAAAAGAGAGAATTCAAGTTTCAGTGAATTTAATTGATTTTATATAGCATGTTGAGAATGCGGGGAAAAAGTTTGCGGAAAACTTTGAATTTCAAAGAATTTTTTATAACTAAAAGTTTGTATTGAACTTTATATGAAGTTTATTATTGAGTCTACCCTATCAGAATTATTAATTCAAAATTATACATAAAGTAAATATTTGCTCTTTATTTTTTGACGGTACTTTTAAATCTTTTTTAATAATTAAATTTTAATATTATGTTAATAGCTGTTAAACTTACACTTGATTTTCAATTCAATTGAATGCTAATTGAATAATATAAGTAATTATTTTTTTTTAAATAAATTAATAATGTTAATTATTTTTATCATTTTCAGGATCGATAGATAAAGTTCGACATGGTGTGCAAATACCCAAAATTTTAACTGAATTAGCAGCAAAATATAATAAAAATCCTGGACAAATTGTGCTCAGATACCTGGTAAGTATTCAACCCATTAAGAAAAAACTTTAACTTTTCTAAATAAATTAAATCTTATAGAAATGATAGAAAATCATTGCAAAAGATATTTCTTTACTTTTTGGTTGTATATTTCGGTTTTGATCCGTTTAGTCAGTTTTCATATTTCAGAACTTTATGTAACAGACTCTTTTAAATATATTTTATATACATTTTTAATATAAATTTATGAATTTAATATAAACAATTTTATTAAAATTAACAATACAAAAAATATTAATCTTATGCATAAATCTTCCAAATTTTTTTTAGTATTCATGTATTTTAATATTCATCATTTTTTTAATTTTTTTTTTTGAGTATCTTTTAACATTTTTTTAGGTTCAACTAGGCGTTGTGCCAATTCCTAGATCTTTGAATAAAACACGAATCACAACAAATATACAAATATTTGACTTTGTATTAACAAATGACGAAGTTGAACAATTGGATGCTTTGAATGAAAATAAACGATTTATCACATTCGATTCTGCCAAGAAATTCAAAGAGTATCCGTTCCATATAGAATTCTGATATTGAATAAGCAACTTTAAGTATGTAAATATAAAAATCTTAGATTAAGCTTAATCTTAAATATAGTAATTAATAATTATAAATGATATTTGAATTTTCTTTAATTTTTACGAAGTATTTTAGCAAGTGGTAACGCTTTATATGACCTATAAAATTTTGTGCAAGTCGACAATAACGATATTGATTTTGTCCTAGAACATGAGCAAAACCTTTTACGTTTCACAGGACAAGAGATTTTGAATCTGTGCCAAGTAACAATTTTCGGATAAATTTCTTGGTAACAACCGTTTTATTTGGATTTTCATTATTTGTTAACAAAAGTTGAGCTACGTGATACTATAATTTAATAATACAGCCTAAAATTTCAACTAGTTGTGTATGGCATCGTACCTCAAGGTAAATTGCTGGAACTTCCCGTACCGTAACGAAATATTCGAAATGTATTAAATGTTTTCATAATATTGTATCATTGTCTAATATTTATAAGAGTTATATAAACTGAATTACAAAGTTAAAATTATTTATTTAAAGCATATAAGTGAGCTTTATAACTTTAGCTAGAATTAAAATTAAAATGAAAAAAAAATAAGATAAAAAATTGAAATAATTTTATTCCAAAAGTAATTATTTTGTCAAAACAAGCAGGAAGTTTTTTGAATCATTTACATCGGATGCTTAGTTTTCTTAGAAATTGCCATTTACTGCACATTTTGCTCGGTATCTCCGAAACGTCTGGACCTGCCTTTGCAAAAAACTAGTCACCACTTCTCCTCATCACTACAAACTGAATGTTTTTTTAATGATTGAAATCGGATGTCAGTACTCTCAAAAACTCGATTTGCATTTTCTGCACTCTTTGCTTCGTATCTCCGTAACGGCTGGACCTGCCTTTGCCAAAAACTAATCGGCACATTTCCCCATCAATAGGAATCGAATGTTTTTTAAACCATTCAAATCGGTTGATCCGTGCGCCCGAAAACGTGGAGGAAAATATGCGGATATACAAAACACAGACACACATTCATTTTTTTTTGAGGTATGCCAAAGTGTTCAGAAACCTCTGAAACGTGAAGAAATGCAAAAATTTTTATTTTCTAATTTTGACCTATTACTATAACTTACCCTACGGGAAGCTAATAATGAATTTTAAAAACAAAAATTAATTTAGTAATGCAGGTGTTCTTTCTTAATTTTAAATGATATCTCGTACAAAAACGAATAAACTTGGAAATTGGTATATCGATTTTGAGCAATTTTTTTAAAAATTTGCACATTCCTAATGAATGATTTTATATTTTATTGAAATTTATTCAATTACTTATGTTAAAATATTATAACTGCAGATATAAATTTGCAGAGAACACGTTATTAGCATGCAAAATTTTATACAGTATTGTTAATATGTTTGTCTGATGTGTTGGAGCAAAAAAAGTGCATTGTTACATAGAATAATGAAAAATTTCTCGACAAAATGCAGAATTTTATATATCTACACTATAATTTAATAACATAAGACAAAATTCGTTAATCTTATTATTAACTTCTCGACAAGAATAATTCTATAAGTTTTGGTCAGAAAATCCGATTCCATAATTTTATGGTTCCTCGACGTTTCAAGTCATCTGCATCGTTTGACACCAAAATTTAAAAAAATAATAGTATGTATGTTCTTACATTTCTTTGAATTTAAGAGGAAATGTATTGAAACCACACATGAAAATTCGAACCTACCTCGTAGTTTTAGTCAAATTTTTTCGTTTATGTTCATTTAATATTTAAGAACATGTTGTATACAATTAGTTTATCCGTTAATTTTGCTGCTGAAGCAAATTCGTGTTATCCATTTCGGCGGAAAAGTGCTTTGTGCTAAAATCCTTTCATCCAGAAACATTGATTGCATGATAATGGCTTTATGCTAATTCGTTAAAACGACAACAGGTAAAATCAACACGATGCTTTTTGTATATTGAATAATGCACGATTTGGATTTGTAGAGATTCTGTAAATGATAGAAGTATTTTTATCAATAGTCATATTAATAATCGATAGTTATATACTATAAGATTATGATGGGTGGACCATAGTGGATCGCCTGTTGAAGTGGAAATATTTGTTTCTGAAAAAAAAAACATTATTTTAACCCCTGGCTGGAAAACAAAGCTCCAACCACTAAAATATGGGGAAGCCTTTCAATTGGAATTTGTTACATATTTTTCTAATTTTTGATCATTTTATAAAAAAATTTTTTTTTATGAAAACCTTTCCAGTTGTTCTGAATATTTAATACACAACGAATG
This sequence comes from Ctenocephalides felis, assembly GCF_003426905.1. Classification (NCBI taxonomy): domain Eukaryota; kingdom Metazoa; phylum Arthropoda; class Insecta; order Siphonaptera; family Pulicidae; genus Ctenocephalides; species Ctenocephalides felis. Next base: position 57,419,665 of record NW_020539725.1, on the reverse strand, counting down.
CATATTATAGAGAACGTGTAATTGATGAAAGTACAAAGTTAATTATTTATGTCTCACATACTCCAAAAAGAGTAAAAAAATGAGATATTTCACAATCAGCCGGTATGTGTTTGCAGTTTTTTTATTACTTTTATTATTTCAATAAAGGTCACAGAAGCATGTGGTTTTATATTCGAATAAACTCTGACGCACTTCGCACTGGAAATAAAAGTTTATATCTATTAATGGATTCTGTCATGAATATTTATTTATTTTAGCTCTTAGCGTGAGTCACGTGGATTTAAGGCAAGTAATTGGAAAAACTTTCCCCAAAATGGAAAATGAAATAGAACTAGTTTCAATTTTGAATCATGTTATTCTACTTCTTCTAATTAATTATTGCCAATTAACTTCCGATATTTGAAGTATGTATTTTTAATAGTGTGTGCTTGAGGCAAAAATTGACCCTTGTCGACAATTTCTTAAAAAACGGCTGAACCGATTTCGAAAAATTGAAAGGTTTTCGATTAAACTCTATAAGACATCGCGTTTTCCTTGATAAAAACGCGATTTTTAACTGCAAAGTCAAATCAAGTAACAGCAAAAAATTAAAAGAGAAAAAGATCAAACCATTGAAATAAAAACGTTTGGCATTGTCAATATTGTGATATTACTGTGATATAAAAAAAATACATTTCATTCATGTGTGTAATGAAGTTATATCAAATTACGCCAAGTATCAAATACATTAATGACGTGAAGGCTTTTTATGACGTAGAAAAATCGCTTGTGTTTATTATATACGTAAACAGCCGATACATATATATGTACGCAAATAAAAAAAAATGTTTTCATGCACCTAACTGCGTGTTAATTTCATCTTGAACATATGAATATTTATTT
>NW_020539725.1:57395760-57417783 GCF_003426905.1 Ctenocephalides felis | reverse complement strand
AACATGAACAACATTGGCATATAAATCTAAAGTATTTCTCAGCTTCATGTTGAGCGTTTGTAGCTCACCGGTGTGAGAGTAGTCAGGTGTCGCCAATACACCCTAAACAAAAATTAAATTATGAAAGTAAATAATTCACAAAAATTATATTTAGAGATTAATCAAACTTAAATCCCAAGTTGAAATTAAAGCAAAATAAAAAAACAGCAAATTGAATAATATGAAATATATTCAATATTATAAATATTCAAATATTATTCATCTCAATAATACCTTTAGACATATTTTATTTTTTGCTATTGATGCAGCAACTTCTTCAAGTGGGACACTTAATACTGGATTGACTTCGGAAAAAAAGTGAACATCAAAATCAACAGGAACATTTGCAGCCTAAAATAATAAATAAATTACTTTATAATTTTATATTGCTTAGTTTATCTATTTCTGAAAGTCACCGAGTACATACTTTGAAAACTTCTTGAACTGAATAAATCAACTCAGGTCCTACACCATCTCCAGGAATTAATGTACATCTTATTCTAGATTTACTATCTAAAGGCTTCAAGACTTCTTCGAGCTATTGCAAAATTTAAATGGTTCGAATATAATGTAAGCAACATGAAATATTTAAATATAATCTCAAAACATACCCTTGCTGGAGTTGTGTAAAGGCATCTTGAATTTAGCTAAAAAAAAATTGTGCAAGATTTTGAATGAGAATATTTATTTTTTGAGGTTTATGTTAAAGAAAACTCTAAATATACTTACTTGGGAGCATAACCTGCTCACACTCCGCATCAACATTATAATATTGGTTTAAAATAGTGTTTTTGTTATATAACTAAAAATATTGCTAAATTTTAATTCGTCTAAAGTCAAAGTGGCAAAAATTTTCGCTTGACTTTAAATTAGACTTGAAGTTAACAAATGTGCAGTCAGGCTGATCTACGTGAAGTAGTTGTCTATGTTACAGCTAAAGGTGCAGTCACACTTCATGTTGCAAATTGAATGGCGCGAAAATCATCTGCATTTAAAGTTCAACAGAAGTAATTTGTAGGAAATGATTTTTGAAAACATTTATTTATTTAGCTACGTGAACCGAAATCTCCATATCATTTTTTAAAATACATAATTATTTAATAAATTCTTTTATAAACTAATTTGAAACGTATTATAACTAGATGTTAGTGGCATTCGCTGGAACTTGAATATGTAAAATAAATAAATATTAAATAAAATGTTATAAAAGTTTGTATTATCTGATACATATAATTATAATTATTTAAACATTCTAATATTTTTAACAAAATCCTGAAATTTTAATCAAAAATGCAAAATATCTTATAACTTTTAAATTGTAGTTTTTAAAATTATATTATACACAAACTAAATTTCAACACAAATATACCAAAAATAATTAAATATCTATATTTTTCATAATGATTTACAATTCTGTTTGTCTTTAATAAATACATCTATTTTGTCTATACACCGATTCATTTTAAAATGAATTGCCTTTTATCAAAATATTTAAATATATCAAATTAAATATGTTACATAATAAATAAAAATGCATTAACAAAAATATTACTATTTTAAAATATATATAAAAGCAGCATTATTATAAAATTGTCTGTCTTCGCGGTTACAACACAGACTTGTATGTGTTCAATAAATTCTCACAATTGCTTTATCTTGAAGGTTCACTATCTGAAATAAAATGAAATAAAACTAAGTTATATTGCATTTATCATATTTATTAACAGCTCAACATCCATATGAAAAAATGAATTAAATCTTGTGTATAGAATTCTTTGAGTATAATAAATACTCCTGTGAAAATGATTTTATATAACATTGCCAGTTAACTAATTAAACTTACCACTATAATTAATTCAGGTTTAAAAAAAGTATTGAAAGTTGAAGAACTAAATGATTCTATTTTAAATTAAATATTAAAATAAAAGGCTTTAAGTAATGTAATGGTCAAATATATACAAAAGATCAATAAATATAGTTAACAATTTCTATCAATTCAACATCACATTAATATACAAGTCCTTATATAAAATCTTCATCAAAACATTTTTATCATTGGACCGAAGGCTGCAATATTGTTAGCTGTTACAGTTACAATTTCAGGTGTAAAGATCAGGTTTTAGTTATTTGTCCTGGTCTTACCAAATTTTACAGATTACTGCAAATACATGAGGCCTTGTGCCTGCGCATGAGCCATCAGTGCCTGCGCAGCTTGCTGTGTTTCTAACATCAGTCGAGTTTCATAGAGCCATTCACTGGATACAGTTCGGGCAGCACCCTTCAGTAAGTTCATGTAACGCAGGTTTGAGTGAAATCGTACGGTCATCAGATTGCCTATAGGTGAAAAATATTAGTCAGCCAATACCTAGGGTAAAAAAAATATTTTATATAAATTATAAGAAAAGTTCTTTAAATAAAATAATTGTTAAATGGTGAGATCCTAAAAATCCTAATTTGAGAGTATTAGTTAGATACTTAGAAGCAAATTATTCATGTGTTGTAAACTAACCTGGCTCTAGCAAGAATTTCATACGTGTCCATTTGACTAAAATCAGTACGTTGATCTAATAATTCACTGGCAGGCATAGGGTTGTGTGTAGACATGAGAACTGCACTTTGCAAATATGAAAGCAAATAGACAGGGAGACGTGCACCTCCTTCTGGCACTAAGGCAAGTCTGCGAGCTACGCGTTCAACCTATTACAGAAAAATAGGTGAGGGTTATAAATTATATATGTATTGTTTAGTGTGAGTGATGTATATATGATGATGTCAACCTTCAAAAATCTCTCACGCAAAGCATCCTCAGAATATACTCCACGGCGTTTTGCTTCTTTAGGAATTCCATTTACAACTGATTCTATTAGTTCATCTGATCCAGCTGCAAAAAAATACAGAAATTCATAAATAAAATTATTATAGGATATATTCTTTCTTAATTATGAATAAAATTAAATGTTCATTAGAGAAATATTCTATTTTTAGTTTTACAAAAATTCATAATTTTGTATTCAATAATTTCCAAAAGCAAGAAAAATGACTAGATATATATTTTTTTTGATCAGGGTTTAATCTTACCAGTAACCTGCTCGATCGCATTGATCTCTGGGGTTAATGGCCTAAGTTGCTTATCCCATGGCACACACGGAGTGTTCGCTTTTATGGCTGCTAAAAGTGCTTGACAAGCACCCCATAAGGCTTGTGCCTGCTGTGCACTTGAATCTGCTTTTGCTCGAGCTGTAAAATACAATATTCATAAAATATGTAAATATAATTGATATAATTCTTTATGGCACTTCAAAAAATTGTAAGCCGAGTAATTTACCTTTAAGTGCACTATCAACACCACGTAGCCGTCCAACCATAGCAGCAAGCTGAAGTTTGTATTCTTCTTTCTCTGCTGCTAGCCTTTCATCTAATAACCTTTGAGCTTTGCGTTCCATTTCTTTTTCTTTAAGTAATACTGCATCTCGAATGTGATCAGCATGTGCCTCTGCCTGCAGTTTCATTTGGCGCCTCAAATCGCGTTCGCCGTCCGCACGCAGACAAAGCGCCTGAAATTATATTATACCAGATATAATAATTATAATAACAAATAATTTATAGTAATATTGTCTGGTAAATAAAAATCTTAATTTTAATGTTCACCTTCTTCTGGTATTCCAAATCCTTGCACCGTCGTTCTTCTTCTAATTTCTTTTCAATTACTACCTCTTTGAGTTCTTCTGGATTACATGCTAGAAGGTTATGAGTATAAAAATAAATAATGCACATATGTATTAGTTTGATTTGAAAAAGAGGTGTACAAACAACTTACTCCTAGCTAATGCTAAGGCCTGGTTCATACGGCTATCCATGATGGTTTGCATTTTTGCTAATTCCTTCTGATAGAAAATCACATGAGACATCACATGCAGTAAAAATAGATCTAAGTCTGTTGAACCCTCTAAAAATACAATTTACCAATATAATACATATAAAATCAATTTAAATTAAAATAAAAATAAAAATTATACTTTATGAATTTGCATACCCAACTTAAATCTGCGCTCACAGATGTTTGTACCAGGAAACAGTGTTTCAATTTCTTCTAAGAAGTAACTTCTGGCTTGTTCAATCTATGCAAAAAAAAAATAAAGACAAACTTTTAGTATAAACTTTATTATTATAGTAATGATATTAAAAATTAAATTCGTTATTTTTAAGAGAGAGCAAAAAATCTAATTAAAAAATAAAGTAGCAAAAATTTAAAAAATAAATCAAAAATATAATCAGTGCAAAATATGTTTATTTAAATCTTTAATGTAATATACAATTTTTTTTATAAGAATTATAAAAAGGAAACTATATACAGAACATATTCATAATTTCGAATTCGGCGTTGAATATATTACGAAGTCCTTTTCAATTACCTGCGGTTTTAATTACATGTGGTTTTATTAAAATTATGAAGACTATATTTTCTAGAATCTTACTTGTACATAATATTATAAATGTATAAATAATCACTTTGTATGCAAACAGAAAGAATCCCTTGAAAATTATTGCAAGGACAAAAATCTTGTGCATCAAAGTCTTTAAGAAAACTAATTGTAAGCAGAATTTATAGCAATTGATCATTAAGGATTCGTCTTCAGGTAAGTTAGTTAAGTTCTAAAGAAGCAAATGAAATACATAGGTTCTGATATTGTAGCTGACATACCTTTTTCCAATATCTCTCTGTAAGATCGCATTTTTCTTTTTCTTCAAGGTATGCTTGTTTAGCTTGCTTTATATCGAATAATACCCGGTCCAAATTTCTATGTGCTTGATCAATAGCAGCCTTAGGTGCGTCGATGTCCGACTCCAAAGCGCCACGCATTTTATCTGCAAGAGATAAAAAAATCATTAAAGACAACATTTTACATCGATGGATCACAATTTATAAACTGCAAATATGTAACTAAAATGGAGAAAAATTAATTTGAAATGCGAGTTTCAGCAAGTATTGAACCACAATGAACTTTGAAAGATTATCTTCTAAAAAATAAGCACAATAATTGGTCTGTAATAATTTTTGTCATGGATTTATGACTGCTAATAAATTTTACTTCACAATGATCGAAGACATGCATTTAATAAACAATTAAAAAGACATGCTTACTCAAATTTTCAATGGCCTCATTTGCAGCTGCTTCCGCGGCCTGAAATAAAATAAAATATGAACATTATGTTAACATTTTATAAAATGTTAATATTAAATATAAGACAAGTAACTCACTTCTATGCATTTAGCTTTTTGTTCACTTCTTTGACGCAGAACACCCCATGTTTGTGGATTATGCATCTCAATAGAACTCTCGATAATCTAAATAAGAAACAAATGAGAATAAATATACACTGGTATGTATGAAAAAGTTATAGCCACTGCTAAAAACAACTTTAATTGTTAAAGTAAAAAAAGAAATTTAGCAGTTAAACTATATTTAGCTAGTTGACCAATTTCATCAAACATTCATAAAGAATATTTTTTACATTTTGAAACAATTATTCCTATGACCATAAATATTTATTTTTATGCTACTTACGACGTCTACTTGATCCATATAATCCTTCAGAGTGCAAGTAGCTTTTGCATAAGCTGGCACAGCCACTTCGGAAGCATTTTTGATTGCATCTTCCAGTTGAGCAATGGTCTTTTTAGTTGGTCCATCAGTCCTGCCACTTGGTGCTTTGCCGTCTGTATGTTGTATTATATTGTCAACTGAAAATATTATGTATTTGTTCACATACCTAATATTGAAATGGATTGCTCCCTTTCAAGAAATATATATTTATAAAATTATATTAAATTAATAATTAAATAATAAATAGGTATTAGGTATTTTAAAAGGGCAAAACCTTAAGTATACTATGTCAAGTTAATTCTATCATAAATAAAATTATTTCCAGTTAGTAGAATTTACAAAATAACAACATGTTAATAGTTCCATCAAGTATTTCAATTTTTAACTCTCAATTAAATTTTAGCTATTGTCTTTTCAATGCAATACACATTTTTAAGTTTTAGTACACAAATTGATAAGAAATATTTTTAATTTTAGATAAAATGATTAAGCACTAAAAACACATGCACTTTCTAATATAAAACAACCTAATTACCTTTCTTCTCTAGAAATGCATGAAAATATTTAAAATTTGAGTTTTTTTTAAAAAAGATTAAAGATAATTTATATACTAGAAATATATCAACTTACATCAAGAAAAAATAATTTTACAAGATATTGTAAACAATAATTATCATTAATGATACTTATAGGTATACAAAGATAAAAACATGTTTTTATGCAAATGAAGTTTTATGCACTGACAACTGATAAAATAATACTTGATTTAAGAATATTTTAGTTTATATACCTAAATGAACGTTGTCCCCTTCAATATTTCTAATTTCAGTAAATTTTTCAGGAGGGGTGGGTTTCTCCAGCAAAGGCTTGAAAGCTGGACGAGGTGCTATTTATGACAAAATTTATTTAAAAACACACAAAATTCAAGTGCAAATTTGTTATTAACACTTTATCGACCGCTGGTTTATTAATCAGCTTATTTATTGCAAAAACTAGCATATGAAACGACTACTAGACCAGATTTATTGTTAGTGAAAAGATGATTCAACCACAAGCAATCGATAAAGTTTTAGATAGAAAAATTACTTTTAGTATTGTTAGAATGTTAATCAAATTTCTACATGAAATAATATCACATGAAAATGCATACTATACAACAATACATATCTATATGCCTTTGAAAGAAAAATATTTTAAATTTCAAGTAAGTTTTTAATGAAGCTTAAACGATATACGAAATTTATATAACATATAAAAATATAATAGTATAAAACGGAAGTTTATTTGTAGATATTAATATTCTGCATAAAAAGTTAATTTGGTTGAAAATGAATATTTTTATTTAGATATAAATTGAAAATTGTAAATTTTGTATTTCAATATAAATGTGTAAAAAATTTGCAAGTTTCTACATTTAAAAATAAATAAATAATTAAATATTTAATATTAACTAAAATAATTGAATAATATAGAATTCTAACCTCTGTACTCATCTGCATTAGGATCAACAATATCACATCGATCTTTCTCCAACCGTTTTTCTTCATCAGATTTTTTTGAAGAAAATAATTCCAGCATAAAATCTTTAGAACTACCTAAGGCATTGAGTACACTGTCCTGATATGTATAATCCTCTTGGTACATGAACCGGATTATACTGTCTGTAACTGGCACATTTCTTGCAAGCCATTCTCGGAATTCAGGATCCCTCCTGAAAATAAAAAAATATGCAAATAGAAAGAAGTTATAATAATGAGATTTTTAAATTTATGCTTACTTGGCATAAACAAGTGTCAATCCTCCAACCAAGGTAATTGCACCAAAAGTGACCAGTAAACCGCCTGCTGGATTTGGTTTTTTTGGTTTCGGTGGGTAAGCTGTATGTGTGAATTTATATTGCTGATATTGTTGTTGATTGCATAGATATAGTCGCACAAGTACTGCACGATTTACCTAAAACAAATAATAATAAATTTATTGATTTTTCAGATTTCTTGTTATAACAAACAATAATTAAATATTAAATATTATAGAAGATTGTGTAAAATAAATGTACAAACATGATACTGAAAAATTAATGTCATGTGCAGACTATGACATCATTTTTATAAATATATTACAATGCTATATTGAAACGAATTTGCTATATGAATAAAGAGAATACTATTAAATTATGTTATTAATATATTTTAATAAAAAAAAATTAAAAATAATAAAAAAAAGCATGTAAAGCAACACTTTAAGACTAACTATAATTTTTTTATAATTAATTAACTTGATGCTTTTGACTTTAGAACTTTAAACAAGTCAATCAAATTCAGTAAGTGAATTTTTAAAATTTTGTGAACGATTTTGACAAGTGGAAATATTTAAAGATATGACATAACAAGTCTGACATTTCTCAAATGTTGAAAATGCATTTTAGAAATTATGCAACTGTAATTTGGGCATAATTTAACTCACCCGAGCTAATCCATTTTTTTGTGCCAGATATCTGATCATGATGGAAACACGCACCGGGCGAGTATTTATTTTTTGGCAGCTTCGTTTAAATTTGCTGCTTTTTCGAACTCACCACACAAAAAAGATAACCTAAATGACAATCGAACGGACGATTGTCAAGATTAACCGAAAGATGGCGGAAGAGAGGCGCGCATGCGCTCTGGGTCGGGCATTTTACGAAAGATTACTATTTTACAATATTTTGCGAATGACAACTTTTAAAAATTTAGATAAATTGCGAAAACAAACGAATGGTTTAACTGAGTTTTTTTTGTTTTTCGATTTTTGAATTCAGTATCTTTGAATTTATGTCATAGCATTATGTTTTTTCATCGCGCGGAAATTTTCGATTCACATTTATTTTATTATCCAAGTTTAAATATAACTGTTTATTGATATTATTTAATACCGTATAAACACAAGTACTGTATTTAATAACATTAGGTATAGAAGCATATTTATAATACAAAATATCAGAGTTCAAAAGCCTTTTGCTCTATTATGACAGTTATTTCCGGTTCCGTTAGCGCGGAATATGAACTAGCATTTTAAAATGTATTTAGCAGTTTTCAATAACAAATTTAAACGTGAAAATAATATTGATCATAGTTTCTGATATATTACTATTTATTGAAGCGATTTGCTAAAAAGGTACTGAAGCACTGACGCAACTGAGAAAATAATTTTAAAACTGATATAACTTATACCTTACAAATACCTTCAAAATGGCATTTATATTATTTAAATGTAATCATTTTACCAGTTTTGCCTTTAAATTATAGTTTAGAATATTTAAAATATTTTAAAAAGCGAGACATCTCTCAACGTAAATCTAAACTGTAATTATTTATTTAACCTCAAGATGGCAGGAATTAGGACTTGCCGTCATGTATTAAATTTACAAAAAAATTAATGAATATTAGTTTGAATATTTTAAATATTCAAATATATTTAATTAATAAAAATTGTCCTAATTTTCAACATAACGGAAATAAATAAATGACTTATCTTTAACACGTTATATAAATTTCGCTATGTTTAAATTAGTGTCAAAGGTGAGTTAATTTCTTTAAATAAACATTTTTGAAACATTTATTTTATTTTTAGAAATTATTTAAATTAATTAATATTAGGATATAGTTTAGAAAATATCATGCGATTTAAATAGTCAAAAAATATATGAAATTATTGCAAGTGTATTTGTAGGTTATATTATATTACATATACATTTTTCTACTTATATATAAATTAGAACAAAATCGAAATAGTATTCTTATTTATAGTGTTAACAGTATTTTAAATTGCTTTTTTATTATACAATGTTCTGGTTAAAATTTTATATATTAGATAATTATTAAGTAAATTTATATACTGATTTATTTTGATTCCTAAAAAAGTTAGCATTTATGATACTCATAAATGTACTACGGCTCCACTTATACAATGTAATTTTTCTTGTATGTTATCAAATTTTATCTTTTCAGCCGCAAGCTATTTATACAAACAGGCATCAATATGTGAGATGCAACGAACCATTTTGTTTGCAAAGAATTTTAACATTTCACAACAATGTCAAGCTTTCAGTGTTTTTCAAAATAGTCAAATAAAGAATTATACAAAACCTTTTGAACCCCAGAAGCCTCTTATAACGAATTTAAATCCCATACTTAATACGCAAGTAATTTTTGGAACTCAACAAACTCGTGATTTAACCAAATTTTCTTTGAGAAGAGGAAAGAGGAAAAGTGTGAAAGCTGTAACCAGAAGATTTTTCAGACTGAATTGGGGCGGTTGGATAAGAACAAGAATAGGTAGACATAAACGTCTATGGAAAAAGTCACCAGCACTTAGAAAGCGATTGAAGGAACATGTTTTTGTTACTGGAACTCAAAGTTGGTTATTAGATTCTATGGTTACGAAGTATTGGAGAAAGCCAAAATATTATGTGGATGATCCTTATGAGCCATATCATAAAAGAGAAGTTTATTGCAAAACTAGGATGAAGCCATTTAGACCTTGAAATTTATATTAATACTGTTAGTGTTAAATTTTGTGGATGAAACAACCAATAAATATTTAGATACCATCTGATAGTTATTTTTAATTATATCTTAAATTCTTTGATTTGTTGAATTCATAGATAGCAGTTTATTTCTCTACAACTGACGAACAAAATGAACTAGTGATAAATTTAACCTTATTATTTTATAACATCACTTTTAAATACCAGTAAAATATAAACTTACTTAAGCAAAAGCACCAAAATGTTGAAAGAATCTTATAAGATTTAATTTTCAATATGAATCTTATTGGTATGTTATTCAGAGTTAATTCTTCATTGGTATAAAACCTAATTTTGAATAAAAAAAGAATTCATCTGCATTTACAATATATTATACAAAATTAACAATCAAAATATTATAAAAATATGTCCATCATATACAAGAACTTATATTTCATTGCTCTCCAATACCTTTTCAATGTTTTTGTTTCATGGGCAAACAATGTGATTGGTCATTTTTCCAAGTCCTTCGATTTCTGATTCAATCACATCTCCTGGTTTTAACCATTGCGGTGGTGTGCGAGCCATACCAACACCTCCTGGTGTTCCAGTCAGAATAATATCACCAGGGAATAATGTGAAACATCTAAAATTGGAATAGTAAACAAACATTTTAACACTATTATATCTAATAAGATTCTTACTGTGATAGTCTAGAAATGCACTCATCGATCTTAAAGATAAGATCTTTTGTATTGCCATCTTGCTTCAATTCTCCGTTCACCCAACATTTTAGTTTCAAATTATTGGGATCCTTCACTGCACTTTTATGTATTATTGATGGTCCAAGTGGGCAGAATGTATCCATAGATTTTCCTAATAAAAATTGTCTGCCATTAAATCTTTTTTGCCAATCTCGTGCACTGATATCCTGTGAGACACAGTAACCAAATACATGGTCAAAAGCTTCTTCTTTCCTGATACATTTTGCAGTTTTTCCAATCACCACACACAATTCAACTTCCCAATCCAATTCCTATATGAGAGAGATAATAGATTTATTATATTGATTGAAATCAATTTGTGCCATTTGGTGCTAAATAATACCTTGGTTATTGGAGGATATTCAATATTATCTTCATAACCAACAATTGTGCTTGAGAATTTACTGAAGAACATTGGATTGTCTGGGGGTTCAATTCCTTGCTCATCACAATGGCTTTTGTAATTTAAGCCAATACAAATCACTTTATCTGGCTTTGTAATTGGAGGAAGAAGTGTCACATCCTTTTCGCAAACTCCTGGTTCTTTCAGTCTACTAATATAGAAAATACATTATAGTTCTAAAATGTCTTACTCTAAAATTAGAGTAATAAAAAAGTTCTTTATTTTGGTTTGATTCAGGTATCTACAAAATTTGTAGCTGAAAGTGTTATAGCAATTGGATTAATCTCCATCGTATTAAAAGTATGATTATATCCTGACACTAAATCTATTTAGTATCATCTCTACCAATGGTAGTAGCAACTATAAAATGTTGTTAATATTCTTGGAGATGTTAAGGAATGGTTTTTTGAGGAGCAACTTATTATTAACTATAAGTACCAATTTAAATAGTCTAAATTCTCCAATTCTCCTGAGCCCAATAAACTGAGCATGGAAGCTGGTTTGCCTCTCAAAAGTAACTCAACAATTGTTCCATCATTCTTTTTTAACCCAGTTCGTACTTGGCAGTTGTCATTTTTTTGAAATTGAACAAAATTCATTGTTTTTGCAGTAGTCGTAGACAAATTCCTTACATTAAATTTGGACTGAACTTCACAATAACCTCGAAAAGAAGGTTGTTTCAAAAAATTGAACTTTGACACCAACAGCCTTTGATAACAAATATTCATGGTCGACTTTTAACTAGATTTTATGATACTAAAATGCTATTATAATAATAAGTTGATATATTATATATTCATATGCAAATAATATTCTTAAATGTTAAACATGAAATAGAAAACAACATGATAAATGACGTTTAAGTCTAGTTATGTAAACAATATGAAATTAGAATTACAATCCGATATCCTTTAGATTATATGTATATAATATTTGTAATAACTTATTTGGATTTATTTATTTTAAGAAATAGAATATATTTTTATTACAGAGATTATTACAGAAAAATTACTACAAAAAATAACAAGAAATAAATTTTACGCCTGAAGTGTTCGCAATGTGCAACAGGCTTGTAACCACAAATATTTTAAAAATATATATCATGGGGGGCAAAAAACAACTAAAAATTGATATTTATATAGCAATTATCTATAAAATTGCATTATTGTACTATTGTAATTATAGAGTATTAAAATTCTAGTTTTTAATTTGATATACCCATTTTCTTAAACTTTGATGATTTTTTAAAATCAAACTACTTGTCCGTAATATTTCAGTAAGTTCTATAAGACCATTTTTCCAAATTTGGTCTCATTCGATTAAGAACGGCTTGAAACGTCGGGAAAACATAAAATTAGATAATTGGATTTTTTTATGAAAACAAACTTCTTCTTCCGGAAGTTAATAAAGAAAATGGAGAGCCAAAGAGCAAACGTCTTAAAAAATAAAAATTTATAAATTATTTTTGTATTATTATTTTTATATTTAATATTTATTATAACATATATGTATCATAACTTAATAAATAATGTACATAGATAAAAACAGCTATATTTTTACATAATATGTTATAACTAGGTGTATCAAGCTGAAATCTAATAAAAACAAAATAAATCACAGGATTCTATTAAAACTTAAAAATATCTGAATTATGACTAACTCTTATAAATTTTACATGCATTTTTCATAGAAAAGCATGTAAGCAACAGATTGTAAAACTTCATTTAATGAAACTTCTCTCACTGCTGCATCTGATGTAAAATACCATTTATGCATGTTACGCATGGATCCTCTTCTGTAAGTTATAAAATGTCCTGTCTCAGTATCACCCACATGCACCACAACAGAAACAAGCCGATAAGCAGGAGTGTGCAAATCTCCTGAATCGCGAGGTAAAGACATACTTCCAGAGTTGCAGTTTTGAGTTGCAAAGCCGGACTGTAAATATGTAAATTGCGACATGTTCAAGTTTTCTGGAAATGATACATATTCCATTCTCTTGTATGTATTGCCTCCCTCTCTCCACATTGTTCTTGGAATGTGTATGCATAGAATTTGTGGTAGTTTTCCAAAATATATAGTTTTGATGCAACTGGTAAGTTTAGCTCTCACCTGGGAATCCTCTGAAGATGAAGAAGTTGAAATGGAATCTGCATCTTGCTCAATGCTAGACACATTTATGGGCTCACGCTTATTACATTTTTCACACAAAAAGTCTTTCACAATCTCAGGTGACACAAAACGATATAAAAGCTGAAGCAAAGAACATCCAGCTAAGTCAGATAATAAATGCAGGGAAATGCTATCAAATTTATCATAGCGAATTGGAGTCTTAAATCCGCATTCTTTACATTTGAACTGTGTTGCCAGTGTACCATGGAATGGAATACTATAATTAGGTTCTTTTGGTACTTCATCAAATAATGCCATCCGAACACAGCTTCCAACACGTTCTAAAGAACGGCAAGATATTGAAGACCTTTTACTTAGTGAAGATCTCTCAGATATATAACGTGGGCGACTTTTTCTTGTTGATGAAGCGGATGCAGCTACTTCATACAAATTGATTTGAGAATCAAAATCAATTTCTCCATCTGGAGAATGGGGAGAATTTGGTGTATGAACTTCAGATCTTGTATAATTTGATAGAGGCGGATATGGTGGACTTTGGGGTGCTGTGTCCGGGGTTTCTGGCCACGGGCCAACATCACGATCAGCATAAGATACCATCATTGCACTTGATGGTCTTGTAGGTAAAAGACTGTAATCACTTAATCCCAAAGCATCAGATAAACATCCAATTTTACGTACCGGTTTATTAATTTCTTCTTCCAAACTGCTCAAGATGACATGCAGCAACTCATGAGCATCTTGCTCGTCTGGTGGTATTACCCATCCAAGAGCAAATAATGACTGCAAGATATCGCCTGGCGTATAAGGGTCTGATCTTATTGTAACATGAGTACCGTTGACGACTTCTATGACGGTATTCAAAGTTGTTATCAGACTTTTCGAATCTCTTCCACTGAATTTTTGTAACCATAGTTTGAATTGTGTGCATGCTGCTAAGGCTTGTAAGACTGCATTTAAAAAGCAGGTTCGACCTAAGTTATGAAGACCGCCAACTTGTCCTCTTCTTTTACGTAATCTCGTACCTCCGGAGGGTCCCCAAAGGACATAAGCACCAACTACAACAGCTGCAGTCACGCCAGCTGCCATTAAAAATCTTTCGCCCTCCATTGCTTATTAACTAATAATTAACGAAAGAGATCTTCTACATTATGCTATTTAAACGTTGTTTAATAATTTAGTTTCATTCAATTTATTTGCTCTTATATCATCTGTCAAAGCGATCGATAACAATTATAGGTTAAATGTCAAAAACAATTCATGTTGGTACAACTGTAAGCAGTTTCTGTTTAAATTCAAAAATGAATGTTATGAAATAAAAAGCGTGCGCGTAAGGTTCACATGCGATTGAAGTAAAACTTTTTTGCTATTGTACGAGATGGCAATCATTTCAATTTTGAATGCACACATTTATTAATGTCGACCATTATACATATTTATATAATAATAAATTATAAATTATATATTTATAATAGCATTAAAAATATTTATAATATTTGAGCGATTAGGACTTGGACCTTCATTAGATAAATTTAGATCGTTGTACACGTGCTTAGTGGATGAATTTAAACACAAGCAAATAATTTCACAACAATTTATTTATTCTTCCTTTATACATTTCATTTGTTTTATTTATTTGCAATATTTTGTATTATTTTGAAACTAAATAACGAAACTTGTATTTTTATTTATATTCGCACTTGGCGAAAAAATCATAATAGAAAATTACATTATAACTTCGTGTGTTTTGCTTCTAATTTATCACAAAAATTCTTGTGATAATAAATATTTGTTTCGATTAACGCGAGCTGTCAAAAGTGTCATTATTCTGTGTTAAACAATCTACAAGAATTTCAAATTATTTCTTTAATGAAATAAATCTTGAATTTTAAAAAAGTTCTTTTTCTTTCTCATCGAGGTAAATCAGTAAAGCGTACCAATAATTGAAAAAGACTTACCAAACTTTCTACTAAAATGATCCAAGTAAACAAATTGGATCATTAAAAGTTAATTTGTTAAAATGAGTAAAAGTAAAAGTAAAGGAAATTCATAATGGCATATACAAATTTCATAAAATACCTAAAATTTTTGTAAGAAAATTATATCGCCGATTTGCCCAATGAGCAGAGAAAGACTTAAATATTAAAACTGTCCACAATTCACATAAATATCAGTATGTTAATCAAACAGATTTAAACACTATATATGTCATTACAGCATTTTATTATTATTCACTTATTTTATTAATTGGTCAATTCTCAAATGTTTCATCAGGTTTTTTGTAACTTTATTTTCATTTCAATTTGTTTTAATCAATTTTGAATTGATAGCCATTTGCAATAATTTCGAATAGATTATATCTAATAAAAAATAATAAAATCAATACTACATTTGTAATAGTACTATACCTACATTTTGTGGGTTAAATGATTAAATTTTATGAAAAACTTTAGTTGCAAGGACAGAAAATGTGAAATTATTTTACATTTTTCAAATAAAAATCGATGTTCTTCTCATTTCCTAATTTTAATTTAAAGAATCGATGTTCAAGTGAATATTTACAAATAGTTATGTAGTAAATTAAAAATCATATTTTTTACATATCATAAAAGGGCTTTACAGCTCAACTTGCAAAATATGTTCTTTCCATAAAATTTGCATCAAGAAAATATAAATTTAAAGAAAAGTCTCCGAGACAATAGGCCGAAAAATAAAAATATATATTGAGAAATATTTAAACTTTGTAACGTATGGAATTCTATAATGTTTTTAATTTTACAATAATAAATAAAATAACTATATTTCTTGTAATTCAAGATAAAATGAATAATTTTGTGCAATTTATCACATAATTGTAAGACTTTGCTTTAAATTTATGTTTACGAGAAGTCATCTCTATTAAATGAAAAAAATATTGTAAAGTACACATTTACTTAAAAATTAAAACCAATAATAAATTGCTTTTGAAAAATAAATTTTTCTAATCATTCTTTTACCGTGAATGATATGCGATTCATTCTATTAAAAAAATTAAACAAAAACTATCTCTTTATGGGTATATCAGTAAATGTTAATAATTAATTATGGAAACGCTTTTATAAATATTTAGAGATACATATCGGCATATTAATGTCTACTATGATTCATAAAAAGCTTTATTAAAAAACAACAAAGTAAATTTTAAAATTTAAAACTGCTCGAACTTATAATTTTTTGTTGTTTATTAATAAGCTTTTTATGATATTTCATATAATAGCATATATTCTACACATATAGATATAAATCCTAAAAATATGCAGTCATTTTTATATGAAGAATTTGAGATTGTTATTTAGTATCCTATGAATTAAAATTTTAAATTTTATTGAAATCATACCTATTTAAATTAGATAAGAAATAAAGCAAAATGCAGTTTTTCGTGTAAAGATTTTAGTGCAAATGCAATTTATACTGCATTTAGCATTAATTTTATACTTATATATTTAGCTTTATCTTGATATAATAATCATATATTCAGGTTATTAAATTTTTGGGTATTTATTGAATATTTTGGAGATAATTGGAGAGTACTTTAGGTAGAAAATATACATGAATAATAATTTAAATAATGTTTAAAATAGGTAATTTTATTTGTATTTAATTTAACAATTTGTTGTTAAAGTTGCTAGTCATAACGGTAAGTAAAACCCTTGTTTTAATTTTTTCTAATTTGTTTTTTTATATAATATATTCATTTATTTTGAAAACTTTTATTTGTTTATGTACTAACTAGGCGCACCTTATAAAAGAAAAATTATAAGATATTTATTATTTATTTTATATTAGCTTTTAATTTACACTAATAATATTATATTTTTCAATATCAGAACAAAACAATTTCATTTTTTTTTTAACAATTTGAAGAATTAATTATAAGTATAATTTTTAAAGCACTCTCCAAATATTTAATCAATCCAGGCTGTTTAATTTATAATTTCTAATATTTATTTATTTGCTATAAACATCAATAATATATTTGGAATATAATTTTTTCAATGGTGTTAAATTAATGGATATATCTAGACAAGTATTAAATATAATGAATTTGTGAAAAAAATAATATTCGCAGTGTTTATAATGTTTAAGTTACATATTTTTTATTAGCATTCAAGATATAGTTTTAATAAAAAATTGATTAAATATGAATTTAAATTAACATGAGAAATAAACAACTAAGTTTATTGTTGCACTGTGATTATGATTTTGGTTTATTAGGCTAATAATTTTGGGTTTAATATTTATTTTTAAAATAATAAATTTGTTAAGTATTTAATTTTTTTATATCAAAGATGAAAGGTGATGAATGAGAATAAACACCAATATTAATAATAACATCAATTATATATAGTTTGCAAGCTTTCTCTATCATGCAGGTAGATTTAAAAGTTTTAGTACACGAGATTAAATAAATGAATTCAAAATCAAAATGTTAAAAAAAAAATTATTTTTAAATATTGCCTAATGTTGTAAAAAATAATCATATCTGATAAAAAACACTGCAATGCTATTTGCATAAGAGAAATAAAAATAACATTAAAATTAGGAATTATGAAAAATTTAAAACACATGAGACATCACGAAGAATTTATGCAGTTATTGATTGATAAATGCGTTTCATTTACTTGTTTTGTTTAAAATTTTGTAAATTTATTCCAAGTAAATGCCCAGGTGTAAGTTTGCCTTAATTGGCTTTTGTTACGTAATATATTTTTTGTCTTATATCCAACATGGATATGAAAGTTTCACAGTAATCAAGTAGTTATACTTTTGAACAAACTGAAAATATAATTTGAAAAATAAATGGATTTACATGAAATATATAAGCCATCACATGATAGCTTACATAAAAGTAAAAAAAAACTCAAAAATATTTGTTCCTTACTAAAACACAATATATATTTTGAAATGTCTACATCGGTATTGTTTATTAATTTTAATAACAATATCCTTCCTTATTGTACGATAAAAGTTTTGTCATATGTATATATGTAAGTTTTTATATATTTTTATCATTTTCAAATGAAAATTTATAAACTTATATTTACTTATACAATAATATGCATTCATTTCACATTCGCTCATACATTTTCGCCATCCATAAATTCAATCACTCCATTTAATGGATACATACCAATGTTATAAAAAAGAAACAGAATATGAACAGCTCACAAAAGCTGCTTTTAGTACAAACTATAATTAAATATAGTAAAGATGAACGAGGGATTGTAAACAAAACATAAAAATAAAATCCTTCGTTTTTTCTGCATTAAACTAAAACTTATATAATCTAAAACACAAGTGATTATTTTATTATGCAAAACATTTGAATGCAACAACGAAAACCATTTGCGCATATTATCATAATGCGCAAATGGAGACGATTTGCTAAAAAAAATATTCATAACATTGCAAAAAGCTACAAAAACGTACTACGATCAATGGTGTGATAGCTTCGAATTAAAATGTTGATACTAATGAGTACCCCAATTTCATTTGGAAATTAATAAATGTGTGTTAATTGACAGAATCTTTACTTCTTCTTCTAAAAGCAAATGAATAAGTTATACGTTATGTTACTTATAAAATAATTATTATTTTAAATACAACAATAATGTTTGCATTATTATCTTAACGATGGGAAAATGTAGTAAAAGTCAACAGATCTAGTTGACCGTATCACTTCTAGTTATTAACCATATGGTTAATAAAAGTATTATAAATTCATCAAAATTTAATATTAAAAATGATCAAACAATACTGATCTTATTATGATCATACCTAATTATACATGTGATAATATAAAATTTCAAAT
This sequence comes from Ctenocephalides felis, assembly GCF_003426905.1. Classification (NCBI taxonomy): domain Eukaryota; kingdom Metazoa; phylum Arthropoda; class Insecta; order Siphonaptera; family Pulicidae; genus Ctenocephalides; species Ctenocephalides felis. The sequence continues at coordinate 57,398,486 of NW_020539725.1, read as the reverse complement.
CAATACACTAGCGAATACTATTATTAGTTTATCATAGACTAATGCATTGATTAAAATTCAGGGTCCATCCTTAAATTAATTAAAAACTGTACTTCATCTGTCACACCTCTCAAAAATCTAGTATCGTTTTTGTACTTAAATTTAAGTAAAGTGCAAACAATAATAGATTATAGACTGGCTTACAATAAACATGCAAGCTAGTTTACATATTTTAAATATTTTTTATGTGAATGTTATAATAATGAGACCGTGTTGCATGATTATTTTCTGAATTCTAACCATTCTCCGATGTAGAACGTCACTGTGATAACTTCTGTTAGCGGTTACCTGAGAGGGATCATAAAAATCAGATTAGGAGAGAACGTCTCTGAAAGTTTGATTTATTTCTAATTGTGTTGTTTAATACTAACGTCAAATTAACTACGATAAAATAAATGCATTAGAATCTACTATTAATTACTGACAAAAGCATGCACAACATAAATATCTAGTGAGAGGAATTTAGTCATTCATTTCTTTTCTCATGATTTGTACATACTTGTTTTTTATAAAATTTAGAACCAAAATTTTTTTAATGATTCTAATTTCAACACACAATAAGATTATATCATCATAATCTATAATTTAAAAGTGAGGGTATCGAAAATCAAAGCAAAGGAAGAAAAAAATAAATAGATAAAGAAAAATAATATAAATAATGAAATAATATTAATAATACAAATAAAAATGTAATAATAAATAAAGTGAAAATTCGCTATTTTGTACAGCTATGGCCAAAAATTAATATTTTACACTCAAGAGTTGAAATAAATTGCACAAACAAAATGGTTGTTGATAAAAATGAAAGAAAAAAAAGATTTTTCAAATAATAAATTTCTTAAGTCCATTGTGTAAAATATTGCTCCTGATATGTCCAATGCAGAAAGCTAAATAGGACTTCTGATTTACATCTAAAAAAACGTTTTCCCATCCCGAACACAAAACTGCATTTAACTTACAGCAAATATAAATAAAACCATCAAATTCTTTAAAATTTTATTAAAACAAAACATTTGAAGAAGACGGACACGATAGTTGGAAGAACCAAAAACAAAACAAAAACAAACAATTCGCCAAAATTAATACAATCAATCAATTAAAAGCGTATCACTGCGCTAAAAATTTCGTCAGTGCCGAAGAAGTTTACTTTGCAATTGGAAATACAAATGCAACTGTTTGTTCTATTTTCGATTATCATTTTTGCGTACTTTTCAAATAACCAACACTTTGATGGCCCGTCACCTTGTTGGATTTTCCCATTCGGCCTGTGACTGTGAGCGATTTCGATTTATCAATTTCACCTGTTTAAAGGAAAATTAATTAACTGGAAGGGAAGGGAAAGTATAGGTAATCGGTAGAAAGGACTTAAGGACGCATACGCAAGTCGATCAAAATAGTATAAACTCAAAATAGTAATAGTATAGTAGTAAATAAAAAAGAAATCTTTAAAATCATAAGCTGCATTTATCAGAAAAATAAATATACTTAAAATATTAAGTATTATTCAAATACTATGTTTTGTTCAGAATTAGAACAAACTTATTAAATTTACTTTTAAATAAAAGTGTAGTGTAACAAATTAAAACTACATTTATGATTGTAGTATATGTTTGTTGTATTCTAAATACACATGCACTTTTGAATTGTCCTCATTTATACAAACACAAAAGCTACTTGTAAAGATTTCAAGCAAACTAACTAAACTAGAAGCTAAGCAACATAAATTAAAGCTTATTTCAAATCGCATTAAGCATACAGGTAACCCTCCTCGCATAACACGGTTTAAGAATTGAGACTATCCCCCTCATAACACTACTTTTAAAGCATAGGTTTGGTATAACACGGTTTGAGAATTGAACAAAAACCTAATTAAATAAGAAATTTTGTAAAATCTATGAAAATCAAACTTTATCTAATCTAAAATTAGTAAAATAGCTCAATAAATGTAATGAAACCAGTACAAAGATAAGTAATTTGATATTTATTATTAGAGTGTGTACGTTCTATAGAAAAAAATTCTAGTATATATAATTAATATTTCTTAATTACCAATTCTTTGAATAAAATAAGCATAAAAGTTCATTGTAAGTACTAACTTTGCATGTGTTAAATATATAAATATCAATTTGGTAAAAGCAAGTGATCGCATTTTTTTTTTTTTTTTTTGCAAAAAATGATGCACGGATCTGGAAGTAGTACAGAAAACTGCTCAGAGGATAAAATAATTTTGCAAAAAAAAGATCGCGTTGTGTAGCATTTACTGGGTAGTTATGACAAAAAAAAAATTAGAGTTCATGTGATGTACTTTAAAAAAAAAATCAATATTATATAACAATATTATAAAATCATATGTAGTTGTAGATTTTCTTGAATTCTTATAACATAACCCCTTTTTTGTACTAATTTTTTGTCCCGCATAACACGCTAGTTTTTTTGGAACGTAACTACCATGTTATACGAGGGTTACCTGTATTTGGTTTTAAAGAAAAGCGTTTTTACGATTGATAAACCAACTTGTAAAAATAAATACAAAGTGCATTGTTGCAAGATATATTTGCATGTACAGTATATAGCAAGAATTTGAGATAAAAAATTGTTCAAAGATTGTGTTCGGTTTTCGAAGAGTTTTGGGCGCCCAGTATCATTTTTAAAATGAGGGTAATTTTCAGGTCATATTCTTTAAAAAC
>NW_020539725.1:57376162-57394760 GCF_003426905.1 Ctenocephalides felis | reverse complement strand
GTTATAGCAATTGGATTAATCTCCATCGTATTAAAAGTATGATTATACCTGACACTAAATCTATTTAGTATCATCTCTACCATGGTAGTAGCAACTATAAAATGTTGTTAATATTCTTGGAGAAGTTAAGGAATGGTTTGTTAAGGAGCAACTTATTATTAACTATAAGTACCAATTTAAATAGTCTAAATTCTCCAATTCTCCTGAGCCCAATAAACTGAGCATGGAAGCTGGTTTGCCTCTCAAAAGTAACTCAACAATTGTTCCATCATTCCCAGTTCGTACTTGGCAGTTGTCATTTTTTTGAAATTGAACAAAATTCATTGTTTTTGCAGTAGTCGTAGACAAATTCCTTACATTAAATTTGGACTGAACTTCCCAATAACCTCGAAAAGAAGGTTGTTTCAAAAAATTGAACTTTGATACCAACAGCCTTTGATAACAAATATTCATGGTCGACTTTTAACTAGATTTTATGTTATTAAAATGCTATTATAATAATAAGTTAATATATTATATATTCATATACAAATAATATTCTTAAATGTTAAACATGAAATAGAAAACAACATGATAAATGACGTTTAAGTTTCGTTATGTAAACAATATGAAATTAGAATTACAATCCGATATCCTTTAGATTATATGTATATAAAATTTATAATAGCTTATTTGGATTTATTTATTTTAAGAAATAGAATATATTTTTATTACAGAGATTATTACAGAAAAATTACTATTACTATTACAGAGATTACTACAAAAAATAACAAGAAATCAATTTTACGCCTGAAGTGTTCGCAATGTGCAACAGGATTGTAACCACAAATATTTTAAAAATATATATCATAGGGGGCAAAAAACAACTAAAAAGTTGATATTTATATAGCAATTATCTATAAAATTGTATTATTGTAACATTGTAATTATAGAGTATTAAAATTCTAGTTTTTAATTTGATATACCCATTTTCTTAAACTTTGATGATTTTTTAAAATTAAACTACTTGTCCGTAATATTTCAGTAAGTTCTATAGGACCATTTTTCCAAATTTGGTCTCAATCGATTAAGAACGGCTTGAAACGTCGAGAAAACATAAAACTAGCAAATCGGATTTTTTTATGAAAACAAACTTCTCCTTCCGGAAGTTAATAAAGAAAATGGAGAGTCAAAGAGCAAATAGTCTTAAAAAATATAAATATATAAATTATTTTTGAATTATTATTTTTATATTTAATATTTATTATAACATATATGTATCATAACTTAATAAATAATGTACATAGATAAAAACAGCTATATTTTTACATAATATGTCATAACTAGGTGTATCAAGCTGAAATCTAATAAAAACAAAATAAATCACAGGATTCTATTAAAACTTAAAAATATTTGAATTATGACTAACTCTTATAAATTTTACATGCATTTTTCATAGAAAAGCATGTAAGCAACAGATTGTAAAACTTCATTTAATGAAACTTCTCTCACTGCTGCATCTGATGTAAAATACCATTTATGCATGTTACGCATGGATCCTCTTCTGTAAGTTATAAAATGTCCTGTCTCAGTATCACCCACATGCACCACAACAGAAACAAGCCGATAAGCAGGAGTGTGCAAATCTCCTGAATCACGAGGTAAAGACATACTTCCAGAGTTGCAGTTTTGAGTTGCAAAGCCGGACTGTAAATATGTAAATTGCGACATGTTCAAGTTTTCTGGAAATGATACATATTCCATTCTCTTGTATGTATTGCCTCCCTCTCTCCACATTGTTCTTGGAATGTGTATGCATAGAATTTGTGGTAGTTTTCCAAAATATATAGTTTTGATGCAACTGGTAAGTTTAGCTCTCACCTGGGAATCCTCTGAAGATGAAGAAGTTGAAATGGAATCTGCATCTTGCTCAATGCTAGACACATTTATGGGCTCACGCTTATTACATTTTTCACACAAAAAATCTTTCACAATCTCAGGTGACACAAAACGATATAAAAGCTGGAGCAAAGAACATCCAGCCAAGTCAGATAATAAATGCAGGGAAATGCTATCAAATTTATCATAGCGAATTGGAGTCTTAAATCCGCATTCTTTACATTTGAACTGTGTTGCCAGTGTACCATGGAATGGAATACTATAATTAGGTTCTTTTGGTACTTCATCAAATAATGCCATCCGAACACAGCTTCCAACACGTTCTAAAGAACGGCAAGATATTGAAGACCTTTTACTTAGTGAAGATCTTTCAGATATATAACGTGGGCGACTTTTTCTTGTAGATGAAGCAGATGCAGCTACTTCATACAAATTGATTTGAGAATCAAAATCAATTTCCCATCTGGAGAATGGGGAGAATTTGGTGTATGAACTTCAGATCTAGTATAATTTGATAAAGGCGGATATGGTGGACTTTGGGGTGCTGTGTCCGGGGTTTCTGGCCACGGGCCAACATCACGATCAGCATAAGATACCATCATTGCACTTGATGGTCTTGTAGGTAAAAGACTGTAATCACTTAATCCCAAAGCATCAGATAAACATCCAATTTTACGTACCGGTTTATTAATTTCTTCTTCCAAACTGCTCAAGATGACATGCAGCAACTCATGAGCATCTTGCTCGTCTGGTGGTATTACCCATCCAAGAGCAAATAATGACTGCAAGATATCGCCTGGCGTATAAGGGTCAGATCTTATTGTAACATGAGTACCGTTGACGACTTCTATGACGGTATTCAAAGTTGTTATCAGACTTTTCGAATCTCTTCCACTGAATTTTTGTAACCATAGTTTGAATTGTGTGCATGCTGCTAAGGCTTGTAAGACTGCATTTAAAAAGCAGGTTCGACCTAAGTTATGAAGACCGCCAACTTGTCCTCTTCTTTTACGTAATCTCGTACCTCCGGAGGGTCCCCAAAGGACATAAGCACCAACTACAACAGCTGCAGTCACGCCAGCTGCCATTAAAAATCTTTCGCCCTCCATTGCTTATTAACTAATAATTAACGAAAGAGATCTTCTACATTATGCTATTTAAATGTTGTTTAATAATTTGGTTTCATTCAATTTATTTGCTCTTATATCATCTGTCAAAGCGATCGATAACAATTATAGGTTAAATGTCAAAAACAATTCATGTTGGTACAACTGTAAGCAGTTTCTGTTTAAATTCAAAAATGAATGTTATGAAATAAAAAGCGTGCGCGTAAGGTTCACATGCGATTGAAGTAAAACTTTTTTGCTATTGTACGAGATGGCGATCATTTCAATTTTGAATAATGCTTTTTAGTAATTTGGTAACACTCGCGTTGCACACATTTATTAATGTCGACCATTATACATATTTATATAATAATAAATTATAAATTATATATTTATAATAGCATTAAAAATATTTATAATATTTGAGCGATTAGGACTTGGACCTTTATTAGAGAAATTTAGATCATTGTACACGTGCTTAGTGGATGAATTTGAACACAAGCAAATAATTTCACAACAATTTATTTATTCTTCCTTTATACATTTCATTTGTTTTATTTTTTTGCAATATTTTGTATTATTTTGAAACTAAATAACAAAACTTGTATTTTTATTTATATTCGCACTTGGCGAAAAAATCATAATAGAAAATTACATTATAACTTCGTGTGATTTGCTTCTAATTTATCACAAAAATTCTCGTGATAATAAATATTTGTTGCGATTAACGCGAGCTGACAAAAGTGTCGTTATTCTGTGTTAAACAATCTGCAAGAATTTCAAATTATTTCTTTAATGAAATAAATCTTGAATTTTAAATAAGTTCTTTTTCTTTCTCACCGAGGTAAATCAGTAAAACGTACCAATAATTGAAAAAGACTTACCAAACTTTCTACTAAAATGATCCAAGTAAACAAATTGGATCATTAAAAGTTAATTTGTTAAAATGAGTAAAAGTAAAAGTAAAGGAAATTCATAATGGCATATACAAATTTCATAAAATGCCTAAAATTTTTGTAAGAAAATTATATCGCCGATTTGCCCAATGAGCAGAGAAAAAGACTTAAATATTAAAACTGTCCACAATGCACATAAATATCAGTATGTTAATCAAACAGATTTAAACACTATATATGTCATTACAGCATTTTATTATTATTCACTTATTTTATTAATTGGTCAATTCTCAAATGTTTCATCAGGTTTTTTGTAACTTTATTTTCATTTCAATTTGTTTTAATCAATTTTGAATTGATAGCCATTTGCAATAATTTCGAATAGATTATATCTAATAAAAAATAATAAAATCAATACTACATTTGTAATAGTACTATACCTACATTTTGTGGGTTAAATGATTAAATTTTATGAAAAACTTTAGTTGCAAGGACAGAAAATGTGAAATTATTTTACATTTTTCAAATAAAAATCGATCTTCTTCTCATTTCCTAATTTTAATTTAAAGAATCGATGTTCAAGTGAATATTTACAAATAGTTATGTAGTAAATTAAAAATCATATTTTTTACATATCATAAAAGGGCTTTACAGCTCAACTTGCAAAATATGTTCTTTCCATAAAATTTGCATCAAGAAAATATAAATTTAAAGAAAAGTCTCCGAGGCAATAGGCCGAAAAATAAAAATATATATTGAGAAATATTTAAACTTTGTAACGTATGGAATTCTATAATGTTTTTAATTTTACAATAATAAATAAAATAACTATATTTCTTGTAATTCAAGATAAAATGAATAATTTTGTGCAATTTATCACATAATTGTAAGACTTTGCTTTAAATTTATGTTTACGAGAAGTCATCTCTATTAAATGAAAAAAATATTGTAAAGTACACATTTACTTAAAAATTAAAACCGTGAATGATATGCGATTCATTCTATTAAAAAAATTAAACAAAAACTATCTCTTTATGGGTATATCAGTAAATGTTAATAATTAATTATGGAAACGCTTTTATAAATATTTAGAGATACATATCGGCATATTAATGTCTACTATGATTCATAAAAAGCTTTATTAAAAAACAACAAAGTAAATTTTAAAATTTAAAACTGCTCGAACTTATAATTTTTTGTTGTTTATTAATAAGCTTTTTATGATATTTCATATAATAGCATATATTCTACACATATAGATATAAATCCTAAAAATATGCAGTCATTTTTATATGAAGAATTTGAGATTGTTATTTAGTATCCTATGAATTAAAATTTTAAATTTTATTGAAATCATACCTATTTAAATTAGATAAGAAATAAAGCAAAATGCAGTTTTTCGTGTAAAGATTTTAGTGCAAATGCAATTTATACTGCATTTAGCATTAATTTTATACTTATATATTTAGCTTTATCTTGATATAATAATCATATATTCAGGTTATTAAATTTTTGGGTATTTATTGAATATTTTGGAGATAATTGGAGAGTACTTTAGGTAGAAAATATACATGAATAATAATTTAAATAATGTTTAAAATAGGTAATTTTATTTGTATTTAATTTAACAATTTGTTGTTAAAGTTGCTAGTCACAACGGTAAGTAAAACCCTTGTTTTCTCGTTTTAATTTTTTCTAATTTGTTTTTTTATATAATATATTCATTTATTTTGAAAACTTTTATTTGTTTATGTACTAACTAGGGGCACCTTATAAAAGAAAAATTATAAGATATTTATTATTTATTTTATATTGGCTTTTAATTTACACTAATAATATTATATCTTTCAATATCAGAACAAAATAATTTTAATTTTTTTTTAACAATTTGAAGAATTAATTATAAGTATAATTTTTAAAGCACTCTCCAAATATTTAATCAATCCAGGTTGTTTAATTTATAATTTCTAATATTAATTTATTTGCTATAAACATCAATAATATATTTGGAATATAATTTTTTCAATGGTGTTAAATTAATGGATATATCTAGACAAGTATTAAATATAATGAATTTGTGAAAAAAATAATATTCGCAGTGTTTATAATGTTTAAGTTACATATTTTTTATTAGCATTCAAGATATAGTTTTAATAAAAAATTGATTAAATAAGAATTTAAATTAACATGAGAAATAAACAACTAAGTTTATTGTTGCACTGTGATTATGATTTTGGTTTATTAGGCTAATAATTTTGGGTTTAATATTTATTTTTAAAATAATAAATTTGTTAAGTATTTAATTTTTTTATATCAAAGATGAAAGGTGATGAATGAGAATAAACACCAATATTAATAATAACATCAATTATATATAGTTTGCAAGCTTTCTCTATCATGCAGGTAGATTTAAAAGTTTTAGTACACGAGATTAAATAAATGAATTCAAAATTAAAATTGTTAAAACAAATAAATTAAAAATTTATTTTTAAATATTGCCTAATGTTGTGAACAAATAATCATATCTGATAAAAAACACTGCAATGCTATTTGCATAAAAGAAATAAAAATAACATTAAAATTAGGAATTATGAAAAATTTAAAACACATGAGACATCACGAAGAATTTATGCAGTTATTGATTGATAAATGCGTTTCATTTACTTGTTTTGTTTAAAATTTTGTAAATTTATTCCAAGTAAATGCCCAGGTGTAAGTTTGCCTTAATTGGCTTTTGTTACGTAATATATTTTTTGTCTTATATCCAACATGGATATGAAAGTTTCACAGTAATCAAGTAGTTATACTTTTGAACTGAAAATATAATTTGAAAAATAAATGGATTTACATGAAATATATAAGCCATCACATGATAGCTTACATAAAAGTAAAAAAAAACTCAAAAATATTTGTTCCTTACTAAAACACAATATATATTTTGAAATGTCTACATCGGTATTGTTTATTAATTTTAATAACAATATCCTTCCTTATTGTACGATAAAAGTTTTGTCATATGTATATATGTAAGTTTTTATATATTTTTATCATTTTCAAATAAAAATTTATAAACTTATATTTACTTATACAATAATATGCATTCATTTCACATTCGCTCATACATTTTTGCCATCCATAAATTCAATCACTCCATTTAATGGATACATACCAATGTTATAAAAAAGAAACAGAATATGAACAGCTCACAAAAGCTGCTTTTAGTACAAACTATAATTAAATATAGTAAAGATGAACGAGGGATTGTAAACAAAACATAAAAATAAAATCCTTCGTTTTTTCTGCATTAAACTAAAACTTATATAATCTAAAACACAAGTGATTATTTTATTATGCAAAACATTTGAATGCAACAACGAAAACCATTTGCGCATATTATCATAATGCGCAAATGGACACGATTTGCTAAAAAAAATTATTCATAACATTGCAAAAAGCTACAAAAACGTACTACGATCAATGGTGTGATAGCTTCGAATTAAAATGTTGATACTATCGAGTATCCAAATTAAATTTGGAAATTAATAAATGTTGTGTGTTAATTGACAGAATCTTTACTTCTTCTAAAAGCAAATGAATAAGTTATATGTTATGTTACTTATAAAATAATTAATATTTTTAAATACAACAATAATGTCTGCATTATTATCTTAACGATGGGAAAATGTAGTAAAAGTCAACAGATCTAGTTGACCGTATCACTCCTGATTATTAACCATAGGGTTAATAAAAGTATTATAAATTCATCAAAATTTAATATTAAAAATGATCAAACAATACTGATCTTATTATGATCATACCTAATTATACATGTGATAATATAAAATTTCAAATCAATACACTAGCGAATACTATTATTAGTTTATCATAGACTAATGCATTGATTAAAATTCAGGGTCCATCCTTAAATTAATTAAAAACTGTACTTCATCTGTCACACCTCTCAAAAATCTAGTATCGTTTTTGTACTTAAATTTAAGTAAAGTGCAAACAATAATAGATTATAGACTGGCTTACAATAAACATGCAAGCTAGTTTACATATTTTAAATATTTTTTATGTGAATGTTATAATAATGAGACCGTGTTGCATGATTATTTTCTGAATTCTAACCATTCTCCGATGTAGAACGTCACTGTGATAACTTCTGTTAGCGGTTACCTGGGAGGGATCATAAAAATCAGATTAGGAGAGAACGTCTCTGAAAGTTTGATTTATTTCTAAATTGTGTTGTTTAATACTAACGTCAAATTAACTACGATAAAATAAATGCATTAGTAATCTACTATTAATTACTGACAAAAGCATGCACAACATAAATATCTAGTGAGAGGAATTTAGTCATTCATTTCTTTTCTCATGATTTGTACACACTTGTTTTTTATAAAATTTAGAACCAAATTTTTTTTAATGATTCTAATTTCAACACACAATAAGATTATATCATCATAATCTATAATTTAAAAGTGAGGGTATCGAAAATCAAAGCAAAGGAAGAAAAAAATAAATAGATAAAGAAAAGTAATATAAATAATGAAATAATATTAATAATACAAATAAAATAAAAATGTAATGATAAATAAAGTGAAAATTCGCTATTTTGTACAGCTATGGCCAAAAATTAATATTTTACACTCAAGAGTTGAAATAAATTGCACAAACAAAATGGTTGTTGATAAAAATGAAAGAAAAAAAAAGATTTTTCAAATAATAAATTTCTTAAGTCCATTGTGTAAAATATTGCTCCTGATATGTCCAATGCAGAAAGCTAAATAGGACTTCTGATTTACATCTAAAAAAACGTTTTCCCATCCCGAACACAGAACTGCATTTAACTTACAGCAAATATAAATAAAACCATCAAATTCTTTAAAATTTTATTAAAACAAAACATTTGAAGACGGACACGATAGTTGGAAGAACCAAAAACAAAACAAAAACAAACAATTCGCCAAAATTAATACAATCAATCAATTAAAAGCGTATCACTGCGCTAAAAATTTCGTCAGTGCCGAAGAAGTTTACTTTGCAATTGGAAATACAAATGCAACATGTTTGTTCTATTTTCGATTATCATTTTTGCGTACTTTTCAAATAACCAACACTTTGATGGCCCGTCACCTTGTTGGATTTTCCCATTCGGCCTGTGACTGTGAGCGATTTCGATTTATCAATTTCACCTGTTTAAAGGAAAATTAATTAACTGGAAGGGAAGGGAAAGTATAGGTAATCGGTAGAAAGGACTTAAGGACGCATACGCAAGTCGATCAAAATAGTATAAACTCAAAATAGTAATAGTATAGTAGTAAATTAAAAAAGAAATCTTTAAAATCATAAGCTGCATTTATCAGAAAAATAAATATACTTAAAATATTAAGTATTATTCAAATACTATGTTTTGTTCAGAATTAGAACAAACTTATTAAATTTACTTTTAAATAAAAGTGTAGTGTAACAAATTAAAACTACATTTATGATTGTAGTATATGTTTGTTGTATTCTAAATACACATGCACTTTTGAATTGTCCTCATTTATACAAACACAAAAGCTACTTGTAAAGATCTCAAGCAAACTAACTAAACTAGAAGCTAAGCAACATAAATTAAAGCTTATTTCAAATCGCATTAAGCATACAGGTAACCCTCCTCGCATAACACGGTTTAAGAATTGAGACTATCCCCCTCATAACACTACTTTTAAAGCATAGGTTTGGTATAACACGGTTTGAGAATTGAACAAAAACCTAATTAAATAAGAAATTTTGTAAAATCTATGAAAACCAAACTTTATCTAATCTAAAATTAGTAAAATCGCCGTAAAATAGCTCAATAAATGTAATGAAACCAGTACAGAAGATAATTAATTTGATATTTATTATTCGAGTGTGTACGTTCTATAGAAAAAAATTCTAGGATATAATTAATATTACTTAATTACCAATTCTTTGAATAAAATAAGCATAAAAGTTCATTGTAAGTACTAACTTTGCATGTGTTAAATATATAAATATCAATTTGGTAAAAGCAAGTGATCGCAAATATTTTTTTTTTTTTTTTAATTTGCAAAAAATGATGCACGGATCTGGAAGTAGTACAGAAAACTGCTCAGAGGATAAAATAATTTTAAAAAAAAAGATCGCGTTGTGTAGCATTTACTGGGTAGTTATGACAAAAAAAAATTAGAGTTCATGTGATGTACTTTTAAAAAAAATCAATAAATATAACAATATTTATTATAAAATATTGATATGTAGTTGTAGATTTTCTTTGATTTCTTATAACATAACCCCTTTTTTGTACTAATTTTTTGTCCCGCATAACACGCTGTTTTTTTTTGGAACGTAACTACCATGTTATACGAGGGTTACCTGTATTTGGTTTTAAAGAAAAGCGTTTCTACGATTGATAAACCAACTTGTAAAAATAAATACAAAGTGCATTGTTGCAAGATATATTTGCATGTACAGTATATAGCAAGAATTTGAGATAAAAAATTGTTCAAAGATTGTGTTCGGTTTTCGAAGTTTTGGGCGCCCAGTATCATATTTTTAAAATGAGGGTAATTTTCAGGTCATATTCTTTAAAAACCACATTCAAAAAACACCTTACTTCCTGGTTTTAAAAATGTATTAAACCAAAATAAATTCAAAAATGTAAAAAAAATAACTCCAAAACTTTTTTTAATTATTGAAATAAAAGTGAGTTGATACTATTTTGATCTTTGCAAACTATATAAATGACAACAGCATTTGTTATTTAAATCGTTTAGTCAATAATATAGATTATCTTTAGTATTTATGTAACATTTAATTCACTAATATTAAGAAAATTGGTAATAAATGTATAAAATCATATTGTCAAATTAGAACCAAATCAAAAATTTAAAAAATAACATTTAGCATGTTTAAATTTCAGTGTAATAATCATTACAATATATGTTGTCTAAAAACAGGTTAAAGAGAAGTCTAACTAAAATTTATATATATACAAAAAAAAAACTTAGCAATCAACTACAAAAATAGCAATAAGTAAATGTGATAACTAAGTGTCATGAATAATATTACTTTATGCTAAAAGCCTTTAGCACAATTATTAATTTTAATCTAACAAAGCCTTAGACAGAATATGTACAATTAGAATTATTCATTAATTCTTTTTCACACAATATATCATAATACTGTATCTCTTACTGAGCCCACTGTGATCATAACTATTTTCCAAGCAAGATATTTAGTTAGCTTCCCGGTACGGAGCTAAAAAAAAGTATGATACAAAAATTAAAACCATGAACCCAATTACTCAAATACTGACACTACATTAATAAAAATTTAGATTAAATAAATATCAAACAACCATAACAAATAAACTATCACTTTAAAACTACTCAACATTAAATTTTACATAAAGCTAGTAAAGTAAAGCAAAATACATACTGGAATGATCACTTAAAAACATTTACGTATCAGAAAGATAATTGAAAAATATTGTAATTTTTCAAAGTATAAAATTATTGGCAATAACATAAATATTGTGTTATTTATATTATAAAACTATTGAATTTTGAAAATGTGACCATTCTAGCTTAAACATTATCAACATATACAAGAAATAGAATATTCTACAATGAAATAATTATATACATTAAATACCTGATGTATTGGGTTGCACTTGAGAAGTACCAGCAGCCCCCAAGTTTGGCGCTCCAGGTTTTTGCTTGAGAATTGTCCAGTCGAATAAGTAATCATATTCATGATTCAAAGTGCGGAACAGAATACGGAACAACTGAAATATTGATATGCAAAGAGTTATTTATCATTTAACATAAAAAATCTACTGAGCATTGAAAATAAAAATAAGAATAGATCAAGTTATGGAATTGAGTAATTAAAAAAATAATAATTCCTGTAATTTAAACTTATGAATATATTTGTACAGGTTGTTATAACTGTACATACTTTGCAAAATCATAAAACTTTCATGCATTATTTTAATATACGTAGTAGATTTTTCTATTAAAATTACCAATATTATTTATTTACATTTACATATTATATATTAATACTTATTGAATGTTATAAAGCAATGCAAATTTCAAAATATGTAATGATCTATTACATATTAAAATAAATAGATATAAGGAGATTATGATTTCATATAAATAGAACTACAGAACATACATACCTGTCTTAAATACATATAATCAGGACCCTCATCAAATCTCAGGCCTCGGCAATAATTTAAATACATTGCAAATTCAGCTGGAAAACCCTAGAATTGATAATTATTAGAATATTGTAAATATAAAAAATTATTTATAAAGCATATAAAAATACATTCATCTACTATAAATAGATGTGTAATCCTAAATTAAATTAGTTTCAACTTGAAATTACACTTGTAAAACTAAAACACCTTTCCATAAAGATCTTTTTCAGTGTGCGTAGATACCATTATAACTTTGTTTAATTACAAAGATTATATTCAATTTGTATATTAAAATATTTTTCACACAAAAAACAACAAATATTTACCTATTAACTGAAAATTATTACAATCAAGTTCACTACAAGTTGCAAAAGGTGCAAAATGAAAGAATAAATTCTAGAATTAATATTTCAATTAAAAAACTAAATATTATATTTTAATATTAAAATATAAATAAAGATCTAAAATAATACATACCTTACACAATACTTCAACAGGTGTGGACATTTTCTTTTCTGAAATTTTTTCATATTTTTGCTTCTTAGTGGCAGCTTTGAGCCCCTGCCACGGTAATGAGCCTCTGTTAAAATACATTAGTACATACCCTAAAGATTCCATATCATCGCGTCTTGATTGTTCAATACCAAGATGTGCATTAATTGATGCATAACGGGCAGTGCCTGTGAATAATAAACCGTATAAAAATATTATCTCAAAAATAGCTTTAATAAACTATAATAATAATAATTTAGCTTTAATAATAATAATAAACTATTAAGCTATGACTATATTATTACCTGTGAGATTCTTGTCTTCCCGATATCCGATGTGCAACCTAGATCTGAGATCCCGGTACTTTTTAGCCAATCCGAAATCTATCAGATATAATTTATTACAATGGCGTCCAATTCCCATTAGAAAATTATCAGGTTTGATATCACGATGAATGAAGCTCTTGGCATGAAGGAATTCTATACGAGCCACCATTTGATCTACAAATGAAGTATAATTGATTTTTTGTTTTAAATAAAAAATAAACTAGTAGTGTATGGCATCGTGCCTTAAAGCAAATTGCTGGAACTTTCCGTACCAAAAATTAAATTTTTTAAAGAAGATTAAAATTGTTTTAAACTTTGAAAAAATCAGATTTTTGAGAAATTTTTAATTTTTGATAAAAAAAATTGACTTTAAAAAAAAAATTGGAAATTTTAAGTTTTTTTTATTTGGAAATTTTGAACTTTTTCAAAGCAATCGCACGGATTTAGTCTGCATAGAGACGCAATATCGAAGCGCGTAAGCGCCGCGTCGCCGTCTAACGGGCGAAAGATGTTACGAAACCCATAGAAATGTAAACAAAATTGATACACATTATTAAAATCTCCATAAAATATATCTAATGGTCATTATTCCCTCGAAATGGCAATTTTTTACTTTTTTTTTTACTATATCTCATATACACAAACATCCATTTTTTCTAAGGTATGCCAAAATATTCAGATATATAAAAAATTTCATTTTCAATTTTTTGTGATTAATATAAGTTGCCCTATGGGAAGATAATACATATTTTAAGACACTTAAGGATCTTATTAGAGTAGATTTGCAATTTTTCTTTTAACACTAGAAAGACGGACGCAGTCATTTTGACTGTTTCCATTTTCAAACATAAAAATAACTATGTATTTGAAATCGCAGCTTCGTGAAATTTTGTGACTTTTTATACAACATATAAATGCGTAGATAAATCGTATTATTTGCCTTATCTCACTTTTATTTTCAATATTCTTACATGTTATGCCTGCATGGACGGAAAACAGTCATTTTGACTGCTCTAGAAATTTTACATAAACAAACGGCTTTGTTATTGTATTGCAAATCGTTATCTCGCGATAATTCATCTCGAATGAGCCATAATGCATTTGTTACATAGAAATAACCGAATTATGGTAAGTATTGACATTAGACCGGTCTTTTTCACATAGTAACTTTCAGTATAACGCGTTGTTCAGTTGATTTTTTAGAACTTATAAATAAAATGTCGAAGAGAAGTGAATTGTTGCAAAAGCTAACACACATAAGTGAAGAGTGTTCCGATATAGAATAAAATGCAGAAAATTGGGCACAATCATCTGAAGATGAATTGGATTATATTCCACGTGAATCATCTGATTCTGAGGGTAGCGATGAAGGTGATCACTATTGATGAAAATGAAAGTGTCATCAGTGTATGCAGGAGGGTGCTAAGTGGCTCAGAAACTGATGAATGAATTCAAGAAACGGAAACAGCTGTCGATGGTACTGTATGGACAAAAATTGCCGAAGGTGGTACTCCAGGAAGGTCATCATCTAATTGTGTCTTCAAGGGTGTGAAAGGGCCAACAAGCTATGCAAAAAAGAAAATTATTATAGGTGATCTTGTCAGTGCATTTTCGTTGATAATAGATAATTATATTATCAAACACATAAAACAGTGCACAGAAGAAGAGGGCAGTCGAATTTCGGAGTACGATTGGACAACATCGTTACCGGAAATACGTGCAATTATTGGAATTGTATATGCTCGTGGGGCCTATGAGGCAAAAAAATTGAAATTGACTTATTTATGGTCAGCAAAGAAGACATGGCAGATCAAAGGTAAAGAAAATATACCGTGAAATCCAGTTCCAATCCAGTAGATGACCTCTGCAAATATTTTTCAATATTTTGGATTTGGCTGCGATAAATGCCTGGATTCTTTATAAGGAAGCGACAGGAATAAAAATCCAAAGAAAACAAATTCTTTGAGAACAGTTTTTGTTTGAATTGGCAGAACTTTCCGCGGACTACACGACATCAACACAAAAAAAATCAAAGGAAAATGATGACCCACAGACATCATGCAAATACCAATAGAAATAAAAGAAAATTTTGCTAAATAAGACTTTGTAATAATAATAAAACTAATAATACGTGTCAAAGTTGCAACAAACATGTTTGCGGAAAATGTATTCATGAAAACATCTTAAATTATATTTGCATGAATTGTAAAAATAATGAACTTCTTTTTCAGATGAACTATTTTTTTTATTTTTAGCACTTATAGATGATTTGTATAAATGTAAATAGTACATGAAATAATAAAAATTAATTTTAAACAAATTTCTAAACGCATTATTTATTTTTTCCACGACGCAGTCATTTTGACTGTTTTCAGGCAATGTAGGTATATTCAATTCGTCCGTCTTTCTAGTGTTAAATATTCAATCAATTATATTATGATAATTACCTGCTAACATAAGAACAGTTTTAATAGTAAATTTACGGCCACAAAAATTAAATAGATCTTCTAGGGAAGGTCCCAACAATTCCATTACCAAAACATTGTATTGTCTCTCTGTGCCAAACCATCTATATAATAATAAAAAGAAAATGAGTTAAATTTTATTCTATGGAAATATAATATTAATTTTAATAGCATTATGAACAATTAACTTGTTAATTGAACTATGTTTAGAACTATGTTTATAGCCTGATGTTCAAGTATAGTTCTGGAAAAACTGTTATATATATATCTACAATTAAGTTTGTATCTTCTTTGTGTTTATGTGTATTTAGGAAATTTAAGTACGAATTTAATTTTAGTGATTCAACAGTTTTATTAATTACAAAATATATATACATATATATATGCTATGATTACATTTGAAATCGCACTGGATACATTTTACATAGATTTGTCAGAGTTGAAAACAAGGTTAATATTACGAGGATAATTAATAACGCAAGATACTAATTCATAGATTAAAATTGTCTTCAAGATGCTCACGGATTCAATTCAAGTATAGTGTAATAAATTCAATCCACATTTTTTTCAAAATCTAAGTGCTTTTATCATGTAATTAAATACTACAATTAAAATATTTTTTCAAATCATTGGACAATGCTATTCTAATCAAACTTATGTAGACTTGTAAAAAAATATTTCAAACTATATTTAAAAATTTAAGCATAACATGGTACCTGACATGTGGAATACCAACACCCCTTGGAGGACTTTATAAAGTTTACTTTCATATAACAATTGAGGATGTCTAGCACGACATCTTCCAATTTAACAGCAACTTCCTGCAATATACACACAAGATCAAATTATTAAACAAAAATGTCAAGACCCAATGTTGAAACAATAATAATTCCAAGTTGTTTACGTGTGAGCCAAAGCCAATATCTTTAAACAAATATGTTTGATAAAGAATACAATTGAATAGTATTTTGAACATTCAATATTCACAGTAATGAGATGCATAATTGAAACTTCATTAGCATGACATGAATGAAATTTTATTACCATCAAGTTAATCAAATAATATAAATTCATTTAAAAAATATCATTGCTAAATTAAGAAGTTTGCATCATGAATCTATAATTTTGTCTCTAGACTACTCGAACATTTTATATTTCAACACATGGACTATTTAATAGAAAATTTTAATTCAAAACTCTTAAAAATGGTCAAATCAAGTACTTTAAAATGGTCAAAGTAACCATACTTTAAAAAATCAGACATTTGGCAAGACTACAAAGTTTTAAATATATTTAAGTCTTAACAAGATATAATTGCTGTGAATTATGAGAACACTGCACATTATCAAAAAATTGTTAAAATGAGTTCCAAGTTGTATTTTGAAAAGAAAATAGTTTTTAGAATTTATTAACTTTATGTTTTAAAATTATGATAATTAGAATGTATTATTGTTTTGAATAAACTTCTAAAAAATCATGCTAGAAATATAAAATAACTATATTTTTTAAATAATCATAGCATTATTAAAATAATTAGTTCTTAAAAACAAAAGGAAAATTCGATATAAAAAATAATGATATGTACATTTGGCCAAATTTATTTCATAAAAAAATTAAATATGCCTCCGTAATATTTTCTATATCAAAATGATATAACTATAACAACGGAGCCAGATGGAATTATTGATAAAATTCTTGCACGGCCCACGATTGTTTTAGACATTTCTAAATATGGAATATATTCAAACTTTTTAAATGTCAAACAAGAAGCGAATCCATATTTATTCATATATTAAACTTTCTAAAGAAAATGTTTAGGAAAAATGATTACATAAAAAGTGACATTTAATACTTTACTTAACCTTTATTGTAAATTTTCATGATGGACAAAATATAATTATTTTTTAAACAAGGTCATTTTTTGATAGATTAAATGGTAAAATATGTGAAACGATGTCTTTTGTATATGGATAGTATACACAATCTGTTGTTTGGTATGATAGCGCCAAAAATCGAGTTACATATGTACGTACCTCTCCATTTGTAATATTGATGCCAATAGATATGTCACCGAAGGAGCCACTACCGATTTTGCGAATGAGACGGTATTTAAGGCCGACAATGAAATCCTTGAGTATAGCCGCCATTATCACTCGGCTCATAAGTCCCGTCTACATTTTTGGTTAGCTCAATCACTAAAACGAGCACAATATTTAACTTCCCAAACGATCACTTCTGCACCGACTTTCCCTTCCTAAATCTGACCTCTGACGTCACACACGGTTGCTTCAATTGCTCGCTGCTTTCAGACTCAGCCGTTCTTTGTTCAGAGCCACTTGCTAGCCGAGAGACGCATGCTAACCAACACAAGGGCAGAAATCGAATTCACTGGAGTGTTTGATACCCAAAATATAACGGATAGCGTTTCCAATAGTGAAGGATAGAATTAGCACACCAACATTTTTGCTTTAATTTCACGATCGAATATTGCTTAGATTTTTATTTGTTTCGAAAAGCCACTTAAATGTCATTTGATGACAATTCATTTTTTTTACAATCATGATTTTTTTCAAACCACGATATAACTATAAGTACTTTTAGTCTTTAAATATTAACAAATGTTATAAAACGTAGAGTAAAAGTAAGAAAAAAATATTATATTAAATTGTGGTAAATATGAAATATAAATAAGTGGTGGCATCGTGCTTTAAAGCAAATTGCTGGGACTTCCCGTATGTAATAAAATATTCGAGGTATATTAAATGTTTCAAATAGATTATTATAATACTGTAAAACTTATATATGTTTACAGAAAAGTAAATTTAAGTAAATGAAAGAATTTGATTAATAAAGGACATTGTCTATATTCATAAGAATTATATAAACTGAATTGGCAGAGCTTAAATTATTCATCTGAAGTATATAAGTGAGATTTAGAACTTTAGCTAAAATTAAAATTAGATTTTGAATTATAAAAAAATTAGGAAAAAATAATTTGTTTTTCCAAAAGCAATCGTTTTGTCAACACAAGCAGAATATTTTTTTATCATTTCAATCGGATACTTAGTTCTCAAAAATCAAAACTACCATTTATTGCACGTTTAACTCAGTGTCTCCAAAACGGCTGGACCTGCCTTTGCCAAAATCTAATTACCACTTCTCCATGTCATTACATATTGAAATTTTTTAGATTATTCAAACGGGTACTCCG
>NW_020539725.1:57353455-57375162 GCF_003426905.1 Ctenocephalides felis | reverse complement strand
TATTTGGTTTTAAAGAAAAGCGTTTCTACGATTGATAACCAACTTGTAAAAATCAATACAACAAAGTGCATTGTTGCAAGATATATTTGCATGTACAGTATATAGCAAGAATTTGAGATAAAAAATTGTTCAAAGATTGTGTTCGGTTTTCGAAGTTTTGGGCGCCCAGTATCATTATTTTTAAAATGAGGGTAATTTTCAGGTCATATTCTTTAAAAACCACATTCAAAAACACCTACTTCCTGTTTTAAAAATGTATTAAACCAAAATAAATTCAAAAATGTAAAAAAAATAACTCCAAAACTTTTTTTAATTATTGAAATAAAAGTGAGTTGATACTATTTTGATCTTTGCAAACATATAAATGACAACGCATTTGTTATTTAATCGTTTAGTCAATAATATAGATTATCTTTAGTATTTATGTAACATTTAATTCACTAATATTAAGAAAATTGTAATAAATGTATAAAATCATATTGTCAAATTAGAACCAAATCAAAAATTTAAAAATAACATTTAGCATGTTTAAATTTCAGTGTAATAATCATTACATATATGTTGTCTAAAACAGTTTAAAGAGAAGTCTAACTAAAATTTATATATATACAAAAAAAAAACTTAGCAATCACTACAAAATAGCAATAAGTAAATGTGATAACTAAGTGTCATGAATAATATTACTTTATGCTAAAAGCCTTTAGCACAATTATTAATTTTAATCTAACAAAGCCTTACCAGAATATGTACAATTAGAATTATTCATTAATTCTTTTTCACACAATATATCATAATACTGTATCTCTTACTGAGCCCACTGTGATCATAACTATTTTCCAAGCAAGATATTTAGTTAGCTTCCCGGTACGGAGCTAAAAAAAAGTATGATACAAAAATTAAAACCATGAACCCAATTACTCAAATACTGACACTACATTATAAAAATTTAGATAAATAAATATCAAACAACCATAACAAATAAACTATCACTTAAAACTACTCAACATTAAATTTTACATAAAGCTAGTAAAGTAAAGCAAAATACATACTGGAATGATCACTTAAAAAACATTTACGTATCAGAAAGATAATTGAAAAATATTGTAATTTTTCAAAGTATAAAATTATTGGCAATAACACAAATATTGTGTTATTTATATTATAAAAACTATTGAATTTTGAAAATGTGACCATTCTAGCTTAAACATTATCAACATATACAAGAAATAGAATATTCTACAATGAAATAATTATATACATTAAATACCTGATGTATTGGGTTGCACTTGAGAAGTACCAGCAGCCCCCAAGTTTGGCGCTCCAGGTTTTTGCTTGAGAATTGTCCAGTCGAATAAGTAATCATATTCATGATTCAAAGTGCGGAACAGAATACGGAACAACTGAAATATTGATATGCAAAGAGTTATTTATCATTTAACATAAAAATCTACTGAGCATTGAAATAAAAATAAGAATAGATCAAGTTATGGAATTGAGTAATTAAAAAAATAATAATTCCTGTAATTTAAAACTTATGAATATATTTGTACAGGTTGTTATAACTGTACATACTTTGCAAAATCATAAAACTTTCATGCATTATTTTAATATACGTAGTAGATTTTTCTATTAAAATTACCAATATTTTTATTACATTTACATATTATATATTAATACTTATTGAATGTTATAAAGCAATGCAAATTTTCAAAATATGTAATGATCTATTACATATTAAAATAAATAGATATAAGGAGATTATGATTTCATATAAATAGAACTACAGAACATACATACCTGTCTTAAATACATATAATCAGGACCCTCATCAAATCTCAGGCCTCGGCAATAATTTAAATACATTGCAAATTCAGCTGGAAAACCCTAGAATTGATAATTATTAGAATATTGTAATATAAAAAATTATTATAAAGCATATAAAAATACATTCATCTACTATAAATAGATGTGTAATCCTAAATTAAATTAGTTTCAACTTGAAATTACACTTGTAAACTAAACAACCTTTCCATAAAGATCTTTTCAGTGTGCGTAGATACCATTATAAACTTGTTTAATTACAAAGATTATATTCAATTTGTATATTAAAATATTTTCACACAAAAAACACAAATATTTACCTATTAACTGAAAATTATTACAATCAAGTTCACTACAAGTTGCAAAAGGTGCAAAATGAAAGAATAAATTCTAGAATTAATATTTCAATTAAAAACTAAATATTATATTTTAATATTAAAATATAAATAAAGATCTAAAATAATACATACCTACACAATACTTCAACAGGTGTGGACATTTTCTTTCTGAAATTTTTTCATATTTTTGCTTCTTAGTGGCAGCTTTGAGCCCCTGCCACGGTAATGAGCCTCTGTTAAATACATTAGTACATACCCTAAAGATTCCATATCATCGCGTCTTGATTGTTCAATACCAAGATGTGCATTAATTGATGCATAACGGGCAGTGCCTGTGAATAATAAACCGTATAAAAATATTATCTCAAAAATAGCTTTAATAAACTATAATAATAATAATTTAGCTTTAATAATAATAATAAACTATTAAGCTATGACTATATTATTACCTGTGAGATTCTGCTTCCCGATATCCGATGTGCAACCTAGATCTGAGATCCCGGTACTTTTTAGCCAATCCGAAATCTATCAGATATAATTTATTACAATGGCGTCCAATTCCCATTAGAAAATTATCAGTTTGATATCACGATGAATGAAGCTCTTGGCATGAAGGAATTCTATACGAGCCACCATTTGATCTACAAATGAAGTATAATTGATTTTTTGTTTTAAATAAAAAATAAACTAGTAGTGTATGGCATCGTGCCTTAAGCAAATTGCTGGAACTTTCCGTACCAAAAATTAAATTTTTTAAAGAAGATTAAAATTGTTTTAAACTTTGAAAAAATCAGATTTTTGAGAAATTTTTAAATTTTTGATAAAAAAAATTGACTTTAAAAAAAAAATTGGAAATTTTAAGTTTTTTTTATTTGGAAATTTTGAACTTTTTCAAAGCAATCGCACGGATTTAGTCTGCATAGAGACGCAATATCGAAGCGCGTAGCGCCGCGTCGCCGTCTAACGGGCGAAAGATGTTACGAAACCCATAGAAATGTAAACAAAATTGATACACATTATTAAAATCTCCATAAAATATATCTAATGGTCATTATTCCCTCGAAATGGCAATTTTTTACTTTTTTTTTTACTATATCTCATATACACAAACATCCATTTTTTCTAAGGTATGCCAATATTTCAGATATATAAAAAATTTCATTTTCATTTTTTTGTGATTAATATAAGTTGCCCTATGGGAAGATAATACATATTTTAAGACACTTAAGGATCTTATTAGAGTAGATTTGCAATTTTTCTTTTTAACACTAGAAAGACGGACGCAGTCATTTTGACTGTTTTCCATTTTCAAACATAAAAATAACTATGTATTTGAAATCGCAGCTTCGTGAAATTTTGTGACTTTTATACAATATAAATGCGTAGATAAATCGTATTATTTGCCTTATCTCACTTTTATTTTCAATATTCTTACATGTTATGCCTGCATGGACGGAAAACAGTCATTTTGACTGCTCTAGAAATTTTACATAAACAAACGGCTTTGTTATTGTATTGCAAATCGTTATCTCGCGATAATTCATCTCGAATGAGCCATAATGCATTTGTTACATAGAAAAACCGAATTATGGTAAGTATTGACATTAGACCGGTCTTTTTCACATAGTAACTTTCAGTATAACGCGTTGTTCAGTTGATTTTTTAGAACTTATAAATAAAATGTCGAAGAGAAGTGAATTGTTGCAAAAGCTAACACACATAAGTGAAGAGTGTTCCGATATAGAATAAAAATAAAATCAAAAATTGGGCACAATCATCTGAAGATGAATTGGATTATATTCCACGTGAATCATCTGATTCTGAGGGTAGCGATGAAGTGTATCACTATTGATGAAAATGAAAGTGTCATCAGTGTATGCAGGAGGGTGCTAAGTGGCTCAGAAACTGATGAATGAATTCAAGAACGGAAACAGCTGTCGATGGTACTGTATGGACAAAAATGCCGAAGGTGGTACTCCAGGAAGGTCATCATCTAATTGTGTCTTCAAGGGTGTGAAAGGGCCAACAAGCTATGCAAAAAAGAAAATTATTATAGGTGATCTTGTCAGTGCATTTTCGTTGATAATAGATAATTATATTATCAAACACATAAAACAGTGCACAGAAGAAGAGGGCAGTCGAATTTCGGAGTACGATTGGACAACATCGTTACCGGAAATACGTGCAATTATTGGAATTGTATATGCTCGTGGGGCCTATGAGAGCAAAAAAATTGAAATTGACTTATTTATGGTCAGCAAAGAAGACATGGCAGATCAAAGGTAAAGAAATATACCGTGAAATCCAGTTCCAATCCAGTAGATGACCTCTGCAAATATTTTCAATATTTTGGATTTGGCTGCGATAAATGCCTGGATTCTTTATAAGGAAGCGACAGGAATAAAAATCCAAAGAAAACAAATTCTTTGAGAACAGTTTTTGTTTGAATTGGCAGAACTTTCCGCGACTACACGACATCAACAAAAAAAAATCAAAGGAAAATGATGACCCACAGACATCATGCAAATACCAATAGAAATAAAAGAAATTTTGCTAAATAAGACTTTGTAATAATAATAAAACTAATAATACGTGTCAAAGTTGCAACAAACATGTTTGCGGAAAATGTATTCATGAAAACATCTTAAATTATATTTGCATGAATTGTAAAAATAATGAACTTCTTTTTCAGATGAACTATTTTTTTTTATTTTTAGCACTTATAGATGATTTGTATAAATGTAAATAGTACATGAAATAATAAAAATTAATTTTAAACAAATTTCTAAACGCATTATTTATTTTTTCCACGACGCAGTCATTTTGACTGTTTTCAGGCAATGTAGGTATATTCAATTCGTCCGTCTTTCTAGTGTTAAATATTCAATCAATTATATTATGATAATTACCTGCTAACATAAGAAAGTTTTTAATAGTAAATTTACGGCCACAAAAATTAAATAGATCTTCTAGGGAAGGTCCCAACAATTCCATTACCAAAACATTGTATTGTCTCTCTGTGCCAAACCATCTATATAATAATAAAAAGAAAAATGAGTTAAATTTTATTCTATGGAATATAATATTAATTTTAATAGCATTATGAAAATTAACTTGTTAATTGAACTATGTTTAGAACTATGTTTATAGCCTGATGTTCAAGTATAGTTCTGGAAAAACTGTTATATATATATCTACAATTAAGTTTGTATCTTCTTTGTGTTTATGTGTATTTAGGAAATTTAAGTACGAATTTAATTTTAGTGATTCAACAGTTTTATTAATTACAAAATATATATACATATATATATGCTATGATTACATTTGAAATCGCACTGGATACATTTTACATAGATTTGTCAGAGTTGAAAACAAGGTTAATATTACGAGGATAATTAATAACGCAAGATACTAATTCATAGATTAAAATTGTCTTCAAGATGCTCACGGATTCAATTCAAGTATAGTGTAATAAATTTCAATCCACATTTTTTTCAAAATCTAAGTGCTTTTATCATGTAATTAAATACTACAATTAAAATATTTTTTCAAATCATTTGGACAATGCTATTCTAATCAAACTTATGTAAGACTTGTAAAAAAAATATTTCAAACTATATTTAAAAATTTAAGCATAACATGGTACCTGACATGTGGAATACCAACACCCCCTTGGAGGACTTTATAAAGTTTACTTTCATATAACAATTGAGGATGTCTAGCACGACATTCTTCCAATTTAACAGCAACTTCCTGCAATAATACACACAAGATCAAATTATTAAACAAAAATGTCAAGACCCAATGTTGAAACAATAATAATTCCAAGTTGTTTACGTGTGAGCCAAAGCCAATATCTTTAAACAAATATGTTGATAAAGAATACAATTGAAATAGTATTTTGAACATTCAATATTCACAGTAATGAGATGCATAATTGAAACTTCATTAGCATGACATGAATGAAATTTTATTACCATCAAGTTAATCAAATAATATAAATTCATTTAAAATATCATTGCTAAATTAATGAAGTTTGCATCATGAATCTATAATTTTGTCTCTAGACTACTCGAACATTTTATATTTCAACACATTGACTATTTAATAGAAAAATTTAATTCAAAACTCTTAAAAATGGTCAAATCAAGTACTTTAAAATGGTCAAAGTAACAATACTTTAAAAAATCAGACATTTGGCAAGACTACAAAGTTTTAAATATATTTAAGTCTTAACAATATATAATTGCTGTGAATTATGAGAACACTGCACATTTATCAAAAAATTGTTAAAATGAGTTCCAAGTTGTATTTTGAAAAGAAAATAGTTTTTAGAATTTATTACTTTATGTTTTAAAATTATGATAATTAGAATGTATTATTGTTGAATAAACTTCTAAAAAATCATGCTAGAAATATAAAATAACTATATTTTTTAAATAATCATAGCATTATTAAAATAATTAGTTCTTAAAAAAAAAGGAAAATTCGATATAAAAATAATGATATGTACATTTGCGCAAAATTTATTTCATAAAAAAATTAAATATGCCTCCGTAATATTTTCTATATCAAAATGATATAACTATAACAACGGAGCCAGATGGAATTATTGATAAAATTCTTGCACGGCCCACGATTGTTTTAGACATTTCTAAATATGGAATATATTCAAACTTTTAAATGTCAAACAAGAAGCGAATCCATATTTATTAATATATTAAACTTTCTAAAGAAAATGTTTAGGAATAATTATGATTACATAAAAAGTGACATTTAATACTTTTACTTAACCTTTATTGTAAATTTTCATGATGGACAAAATATAATTATTTTTAAACAAGGTCATTTTTTTGATAGATTAAATGGTAAAATATGTGAAACGATGTCTTTTGTATATGGATAGTATACACAAGTCTGTTGTTTGGTATGATAGGCCAAAATCGAGTTACATATGTACGTACCTCTCCATTTGTAATATTGATGCCAAGATATATGTCACCGAAGGAGCCACTACCGATTTTGCGAATGAGACGGTATTTAAGGCCGACAATGAAATCCTTGAGTATAGCCGCCATTATCACTCGGCTCATAAGTCCCAGTCTACAATTTTGTTAGCTCAATCACTAAAACGAGCACAATATTTAACTTCCCAAACGATCACTTCTGCACCGACATTTCCCTTCCTAAATCTGACCTCTGACGTCACAACGGGTTGCTTCAATTGCTCGCTGCTTTCAGACTCAGCCGTTCTTTTGTTCAGAGCCACTTGCTAGCCGAGAGACGCATGCTAACCAACACAAGGGCAGAAATCGAAATTCACTGGATTGTTTGATACCCAAAATATAACGGATAGCGTTTCCAATAGTGAAGGATAGAATTAGCACACCAACATTTTTGCTTTAATTTCACGATCGAATATTGCTTAGATTTTTATTTGTTTCGAAAAGCCACTTAAATGTCATTTGATGACAATTCATTTTTTTACAATCATGATTTTTTTCAAACCACGATATAAACTATAAGTACCTTTTAGTCTTTAAAATATTAACAAATGTTATAAAACGTAGAGTAAAAGTAAGAAAAATTATTATATATAAATTGTGGTAAATATGAATATATAAATAAGTGGTGGCATCGTGCTTTAAAGCAAATTGCTGGGGACTTCCCGTATTGTAATAAAATATTCGAGGTATATTAAATGTTTTCAAATAGATTATTATAAATACTGTAAAACTTATATATGTTTACAGAAAAGTAAAATTTAAGTAAATGAAAGAATTTGATTAAATAAAGGACATTGTCTAATATTCATAAGAATTATATAAACTGAATTGCAGAGCTTAAATTATTCATCTGAAGTATATAAGTGAGATTTAGAACTTTAGCTAAAATTAAAATTAGATTTTGAATTATTAAAAAAATTAGGAAAAAAATAATTTGTTTTTCCAAAAGCAATCGTTTTGTCAACACAAGCAGAATATTTTTTTAATCATTTCAATCGGATACTTAGTTCTCTCAAAAACTACCATTTATTGCACGTTTAACTCAGTGTCTCCAAAACGGCTGGACCTGCCTTTGCCAAAATCTAATTACCACTTCTCCATGTCATTACATATTGAATATTTTTTAGATTATTCAAACGGGTACTCCGTTCTCTCAAAAACTCGATTTCTATTTTCTGCATTCTTTGCTCCGTATATCCGAAACGGCTGGGCCTGATTTTGCCAAAAAACTAATCAGCACATCACCATATTAATAGAAATCGATTGTTTTTGAACCATTCAAATCGGTTAATCCGTGCGCCCGAAAATGTGGACAAAAAATTGTATCCATACATACACACACATCCATTTTTTCTGAGGTATGCTAAAACGTTCATAAACCTTCAAAACGTGAAGAAATGTAAATATTTTCAATTTAGATTTTTGACGATTACAATAACTTATTATTAAGTTAGAAAAGTAAGAAAGTTAATAATTATTTTTTTGTAATTAATACGAAACACGGATCAACCGATTTGAATAATTTAAAAAAGATTCTATTCGCATTGATGAAGAGACGTGCTCATTAGTTTTTTTTATCTATGCTACTAACACATATCATAATACACCTGCTGTCTTAACACTGCGATTTATCCACCTGCAACTACAGCATCCATGATCAAGAAAGAATCTTGCACGTTGGTACATGTGTTTAAATCCCACTACTAACGTGAAGTTGGTTTTCATAGATAATACTTCCATCTCTGAGTTGTCAAATGAAGTAAAAATTAAAAATAAGAAAGTTGTTAATAGTTTGTGTTGACTGTTATGAATAAAGTGTTATAAAACAAAGGTAAGAATTAAAATATATATATTTGATAAGTTTAAAAAATATAATTTAATTTATATTGCGGCAGCATGTGAGAAGCACTGTAAGGTTAGAATTGGGTTTATTTGACAAAACCTTATTCGAATATCAGGAGTACATAACCATTTCAAAAGCGCGTACGTGGAGATATGTTTGAATAACTGTAAAACATTTTTTAATCTATCACAAATGAGTATACGCACAATGATAATTGAATGCATAAATATTTTTAATACATGTGAAAATGTATCTCTGTTATTATTGGTATTTATTTTTTATATATTATTTCAATATAAAATATTTGTTGCAATAATAATAATATATCAACAATAGCATTTTTGGACCAAATTTGGTTAAAAACGATTTTTTATGAATTTTTGTAGCTGTTTATGATACTTATATTTCATAAATTTATTAAATTTGCAGCTAGATATATATTACATATATTTTTTAGCATGTTAAATCGAAACTAATAGACTTTTATTAAACTAAACCGAATTTATAATTATTTTCTCATTTATTATTTTATTTAAATTTTTATAATTTTTTATACTAGTTTTATTTTTGTGTAACAATCATTTTCTTCAAATAATATTAATCATTCTTTAATAAGAACAATTTAATATATTCCATGTATTTCTGAGTACTCTGTGAGTCCCATCATGCATTTGTGTGCAATTGCAAAAAAGTGCAATTACATGCACGTGCATCTATTTTTAAATAAATAGTCGTTCAAAAGTCGTTTTTTGAACCAATTTTTATCGAATATTTTATATGTAATATATTAAATTATATGTGCAATAAAAAGGATTCGTAGGTTAAACCAGAAATAGTTTCCAAGCAAAACTAATACATATTAGTTTTACTATTTTAAAATATAAATTGAATATTGATTTGTGGTTTCTTGCGGAAAATTATAATTTCTTTATCTGTTTTTATACAATCATTTTATGATGTAATTGGTTAAATTACAAATATATGCTTTTTACATCTAATGATGTTATTATAATATTAAACTCTTGTATTTAGATTTTTTACCTAAACCACATTAATTGATTTAAATCAGTGAATTAAAAAATATTAAAGTATTATATGTACTATAAAAAGACCTATAGATAGTTGTTTGCTTGTTTATCTATGGTTCTTTGAATCTAATTGTTTTTTATTTAATTTTTGAACAATTTTTACTAATGTGATTTTTACGAATTTTTGAAAACAGATATTAAATTAATGGATTAATGAATTTATTATTTAAATGGTAAAAATTTCAAACAAATGTTTTTTTTTCAAAACTCTTATCGATAAATGCGTAAAAATATCTATATAACCGTTTTTAAATACTTGTTGTTGCATTAGAGATAATAAGTGTTTGTCGTAATCAACATATCTACATAAACATCCAGTACATATTTATATATTTATATTCCTAAAAACTTCTCTATTTTGCTAGATCATATTTATAAAATGAATAAGTAAAATATATTTTTGAGAATCGTATCCGAAATTTTGCTAAAGCAAACTTTTTCTTTGGGAAGTTAAAAAATGGTTGAATCCATAATTTTTTATTATATTTTTGCAAATTGCTCTTTAACAAACAGCTCAATAATAATTGTTCAAAGTTCATATTATAAAATTATAAATAATTTACAGAGGAAACTAGGATATTCAAAAATCGATTCCGAAAAATTTTTTTTCGAAGACGTTGTACTTTGATAAAAAATGCAAATATTTTTTACAAATTCAAAATGTAAAGAAAATGAACTATTATTTATTTTTTTAAATAAAAAACAAGCAAGTCTAATTTTAGTTTCTTTTTAGACTTCTTTTAATTGCTAATTTCTGTCTCCAAATTAACTGTGATGAAATTAAAATTTGATTTAAAAGGAGGAATAGAAAATTTTGGACCGAGAGCGAAAATATGCTTCAAATTTGAAAGAATAAATGTAATAGAAAAGCTTTTAAGCATTTATCTATAATTGATAATAATAAAAAGAATTTCAATTCTTATTTTAACAAATTTTGGCTCTATCAGACTGTCCTTTCATTAATAAAATAAATTCAGTTCTCTTAAAAAAAAAATAAGAGAAAATTCGATATAAATATATTGATATGAAGATTTGCGCAAAATTGATTGAATTTTCGATAAAATAAAATTTGGATAAAATTTTGGACCGACAGCAAAAATATGCTTCAAAATTGAAGGAATAAATATATTAGAAAAGCTGTAAAGCATTTGATTATAAGTGATCTATAAAAATGATTTCAATTCTTATTTTAACAAATTTTAGTTCTATCAGACTGTCCTTTCTCTACAGTTTCAATATATTTTAAAATTTTACAATTGCATGATATTCTTCACCATTTGGTATATAAGTATTTTTACAGTATCTATACCTATATACTAGTATATAATTATACCTTCACGGGCAATTTGAAAATATTATTTACCGTATGTACAATGTGTTGTGTGTTCATATTTTTACACCAGTATATCTAGCTGGAAGTACTTGCTGGTTCTTAACGCATTCAACACACGGTGCATTCACTGGTAACGGTATTAAGAAGTAATACCACATCAGCTTCGATGTGGCCGAAACATTGTGGTAACCGAAAACCGTAAAGGAAATTAGGGTCAAATGAACGGATTCAAGGGATAGTGCGTGCACTATTTATTAATATAAATTTCTCATTTTGTTTTTATATTTTTCTAATTTATGTTTTTATAAATTTCTTAAATTTGGGCGCAAATGTGACGAATCGATTAAGACTGGGCTAGCTCAAACTAGTCTCGCAGACAGGCTTCAAAGTTCGACATCAAGTTTGATATCGGCAACTTTGATGTCAAATTTCCACTTGGGGTTATAGATCACAATATAATTTCAAGTGGAAATAGTTCTTCGTGGACATAGCTGCTTCGTTCAATCATATGATAACTATTAGAAGTAAGAGCTATTATAAACCCCACACATAGGAGAATGATAAACCGATGGGTTGCCTCTCATAAAATAAGTTAGACTATAAGTCTTTAATAAACAGCTCATAGAACATGTAAAGTAAGAGTTCTGATTACTGTTGAAACAATAAAAAAGAATAAAAAAAAGATGTCAAATTTCCACTTATAGATAGAAAATTGTCTTACGTGGGTATAGCTGCACATATAATCATAAAATATCAACAAATACTTCGAGTATAGACAAAACTGGATTGGACAACTATACTGGGTTGTCATCCATACAAAAAGTACGACAGATTTTAATTAAAATATTGTAACATATAACAAAAAAACTTAAGTGAGAGCCAGTCAGTAAAAAACGGATTGAGCACAAACTAGTCCCCGGTTCGATCCCAAGATAGACCAGCTCGATATCAAGCAGCATGCTATTAGATTTATACTTGAGCTTAAAAATTTCACGTATGATTTTCAGTGGTAAAAAATCGAAAGTTAAAATAATTCAAAAACTTGTGCCACTTGTACTGGCCCAAGCTTTTATATTGAGTGCTGCTCAATATAAAAAGTCTTACATCTCACTTAGTAGTTTTTTGTCGAACGATGACACTTTGTCACCATATCTAATACATCCATTTTTCCTAAGTTATGCCAAAATGTTCAGAAACCTTCAAAACGTGAAGATATGCAAAAATTTTCATTTTCATAGAAGTACTAGCTATAGCTTATAATTATATAATTATGTATAATTAATTAATTAATATAATTTAAAGTTACTTCTAATAAATTAGGTAAAAGATTCAAGATTGATTAAAATTTGTTGATTGCTACAATTATAGTATTCTATGAACTGCTATATAAATTTATTCAACACATTATAAGATGCTTTAATATCACCATCAGTAAAAAGATATGAAATACTATGAAGCAATAAATATACTGTTTTAGTAATATCCTTCGGGTTAAATTATTAACTATGCATTTAACATTAAAAATGTTGAATGCCTAAGTTAAATTTTAGGTTTAAAGAATGATTTTATATTAAAAATGTTAACAAAATATTATAAAAATTATATAAATATATATGATTTTGACTCTTTGACACCATATCTAACATACTTAAACTAAGCATTTAACATTGAAAATGATAAATGATTAAGTAAAATTTTGGGTACATAGAAGATGATTTTATATTGAAAAATAATAAAAAAATTATATAAATATATGTGATTTTGACCCTTTGTCACCATATCTAACATAGTCAAACTGAATAATGTATAAAAATTTTCATTTTGGGTTAAAAAAAGATATTATATTAAACAATAATATAAAAATTATTTAATCATGCATATGACTTTATGAAATATTATTACTACTTTATTATCCATTGCTCCTCTATACTACACACATAAATTTCATGCACACAATTTACTGCGGAACAGGTTTTTTGCTCATCAAAGCATTTTATCCAAAAATCGATTTGGCCCTTTATATATATATATATATATATATATATATATATATATATATATAATTAGTAATTAAATTTAGTAATGATTTTTATTCATATACGCCTTGTAGCGTAAAGTTTGATATTACAAAACCGCAACAAACACGTTTTGGGGATTTTGGGAATATAACAAAATTGATTTCATTTCATTGTAAAATTTATTAGTCGTGAATACTACATAGTTTGTGATATATGGTGTTACCTTAGAAATTGGACTTCCTTCGTGTTTTTGGTACGTTAGTTTGGTATTGAATTTTACATATTAGTTTTTCATTTTATGGTTTTACAAATTGTGCAATAATCAACATTTGACCATTTTTTATAATTTAAATTTAATAAATTCTGATTTCGGGTTATAATATACTTCACAGAGAAATGCTGAAAGCCCACTAGCTTTTCTAGTAAGTATTCAAAATATACATGCTGCATATAAATTATATATTTCTATCATGTTCTTCATCCTAATGTAAATTTTTGTTCATGTAAGTAATATTTTTGCCTTTTATTGTCCAGAAGTTTTTTTTTTTAATTGTTATATTACTTGACTAATGTAATGTAAAATAAATGCGAATATGTGTATGTGAATCAATATTTGACATTTTGTTGAAATTTTCTCTAAAATGGCTGCGACGATTTCCAAAATGTGATGAAACTCGACAAGAAGTCATGTTGATTAGTTTTGTAAGATGATCGGCCAAATCGTTTTTTATGACTGGCATTAGATTGCTTAAAATTAGCATCTAAGTACAAAAATTTTCATTTATTTTGTCGTAAAAAATCTTGAACCGATTTCGATAATTGAAAGGTATCTGTCGAGAACCACTCGTATTTAGTTTCTGGCAATGTTATCATATTCGAGTATTAAGAACTAAAAATTTAAAATATTGTTTTTTTTTCGATTTTCTACTTCATCTAATCTATGCATGCTCTATTAGAGCACTTGGTATTAATCAGAATTAAGAATCTATTCATAAAAATCCATCATATGTATGTTAAATACGGCCCTGTTCTACAATCAAAAATCCAAATTTTTCATTGTCATCGATGATAATTCCGATGTGTTATATTATTAAGTACTATTGGTTATTAAGGTCAGCAACGAAATAACTTTCTTATTCGACAATAAAAGACGGATCTTCAGAGAGAAACCAGAAGAAGAAAGTGTCTGACTTATGTTTGAGTAGCCTAAATATTGCGCCTCGATGCCTTGGTATGTCGGTTTTACTTTCCAAGATAATAATAACATTATCAGTCTTAACATTGTGGTCTTAGGATTTTGAATTAATAGGTAATAATTAATATATTGATTCGCTATTTATGAACTTTTGTTACATAAGGTATATAGTGTTAAAACTATTTTGCCAGATACAAAGTTTAAAGCATCAATAAGCTTTCACAATAAAAGTACTATATTATAAAATAAAATACTATTTTTGACTTGATATTGTGGTAGAAAATATTATCGAATGTGTATTAAAAT
This sequence comes from Ctenocephalides felis, assembly GCF_003426905.1. Classification (NCBI taxonomy): domain Eukaryota; kingdom Metazoa; phylum Arthropoda; class Insecta; order Siphonaptera; family Pulicidae; genus Ctenocephalides; species Ctenocephalides felis. The sequence goes on along the minus strand of NW_020539725.1, from coordinate 57,360,214 downwards.
GATAAAAAACAAGTTTACTTAAATGCTGCTTCGATATTTATAAATTGCTATTACGGATTATATTATAACAGTTATATCAGAATCGTTTAAATCTTTTAAAAGCTTTCGAAAAATATTATTTTTGACTTGATCACGCGAAAGGAAAAATGTGTATTTGATTTTGAATTTATTAGAAACTTTAAAAAAGTAATAGTTCAATAGAGAATAGCAATAAATAATGAATTATCTATGTAAAAAAATAACTTGTGTACTACAAGTAGTTACATTTTCAAAACGATTTTTTAAATTATAATTCGTTATATGTATTTATAATTCATATTGAATTATGTAAATATATAATAGTAGTTCATGTTAGTAAGATATAAGTATTAGTAATACTGTATGACTAACATAAATCTAATATCAATGCAATAATTATAAACAAGTTCGTATATAAGAAATGTTCGAAAATAAAATAATGTCTCACGGTTCATATACCCTAAATATTATGATTCTGATTAAATATATGAAATTAAACATTCAGGATTAAAAACATGTTTGTTCAAACAAAATTATTATGAAGTTAATTTAAATATTTATAATCATACGTATTTATTCTAATTTCCTACCGTTGTGCGATAAGAATATAATTGCTTTTCTAATGATATATTATCGCAAGTAATTATAACCGACTTCAAAACAACGAACTTTGAAAAATAATGGAATAATATACATGTATATTATAGTATTGAATAAAATAATATTTTGTTAATATGAGACTTGCTTGAAAACTCAAATTAATTGATAAATTTGTTTATTTATTACATGTTTTTAATTATTAGATATTTATATGAACTATTAAATTAATTAACACATATGTCACTATTTGTCCACCATATTTTTTCACCGATTAGCATTTTTATTTACCATTTTCAAATTCATATTTACCATTTGGCCAATATAGAGCTGATTCTATTTTTCCAATATTTTGTAATTCATAAAAATGAACATTATTTCCGAATAGTTTGTATTTTAGAGAATTTGAAATCATTCAAATAATGAGAGTTGTATATTGCTATTAAATTAGAAATAATAATGAAGAGAACCATTCTTATATATTAATCGTTGAACGAATATTTTTAATTAATTACACTTTTATATAATTTGTTAAGGCTTGAATGCCAAATTTGTAGTGTTTGCAATATAATAATTTCAGAAAGTGAAATTTGAATGAAATCAGTTATAAAAGGGTCTCTAATAATATAAAAAACGCTTATAAAAGTAAAGCTAATGAGTGTTTTATTACACACACACACACATATATATATATATATATATATATTATATATATATATATATATATAATAATTTAAACGTATATAATATATGCATGCACCTTGCATATTAATAAAGCGAACGATCCATTTTTTGTGTTTTGATTGCGCAGTGAAGAAAACAATTATATTGCAAAGGATCTTGAGAATTAATTTTTACTGAATGACGTTGGGAAAAATAACAAATAATGTACAAGCCGAGCAGCCAGTACTTTTTTCTAAAAAATAAAACTGGCATGTGATAATTTTACTATATATACATAACTATAATAGACTATATATATAATAGAGATATTAAATATAAGACCTTCATAAAATATTCATATTATGAAATACTTTTCATCAGCATCTCTTTAGAGTTTTAATAATTTAAGGGCAATTCTAGTACAGAGACATTGAAAATGAAATATTATCATTATTGTTTTATAATTTATTTATCAACGTTAAAAACGTAAAACAAAAAAATTACAATTTTAAAAATTAGTAATTGTTGAAATAGGGGGTTACAAAAAATTTCCACGTGACCGTGTCACGATTGCAACCCTCTTAGTAATCCAAAATGAAAAAACAAGATCATTAATATAGAATGATGTCGCGATGGTATATACTAGTAAACAAAAAAAGACCATTTTCATACCACTTTTTGAGTTTCTCGATTTTTTAATTTTTTTATTTTATTATCAGATTGCATTTATCTTCTATATTTTAAAATTTGAAATTAGGAAATCGGCTCTGTTATTACTTTTAATTGCTTAAGCTTACATTACACGTGTAAGCTTAGGTTTACTCATTCATGTAATGTGAGTTAGTGCTAAATATATATATCTGTTTGTTGGGTATTAGAAATTTCTATGATTTAGCAAATAAATTGATTTGTGAGAAAATAATATTTTATATCATATTATTAATACTTTTTTTATTATAAAGGATCAAGTAGAGAATTTAATATTTATTGATAAAACGCAGTGTATATGAAATTAGTGTACTTTACATAAAACAATAAGTGATCAGTTCTAAAATAATTAAAATAGTGTGAAACTTCTATATCTTCTAAACGATTTTATCGTTAATTTGCATATATTTATTTATTTTCTATAATTTTCCAACTAGCTTTTTCTCAATTTCTCTTGTTGATAATGATTTATTTTATATACGAGGTCTGTTCAAAAAGTACTCGGAATTACTAATAATTAAATTTCGCGGGTCTGGAGTGTCTGATTGTCAAAATTTTTTTTTATTGTGTTGGTATACATGCCCCTAAAGTATGATGAAATTTTCACCTATATTCACTGTTTACTTTGTCTGTGGTAGTCGCTAAGGTTCGACGTGTTTTTCTGAGCTCGGCGATTTTTACAATGGAAGAATTGAAAAGTCAAAGAATTTGTATTAAATTTTGCGTAAAAAATGAAATAAAGTGTTGCAAAGTGCAAAAATTCACCAGATATGGCTCCGTGTGACTTTTTCCTATTCCCAAAGTTGAAGAGACCCATGAAAGGACGGCGGTTTTCCTCGATTGAAGAAAATCGCTGAGAGTGCTCAAGGACATATCAAAAAGTGAATATCAAGGGTGCTTCGAAAATTGGAAAAAACGCTGGCATAAGTGTATTATATCTGGGGGGTCTACTTTGAAGGGGACCACATTAATGTAGACGAATAAATAAATATTTTTTTGAAAAAACGAAAATTCCGGGTACTTTTTGAACAGACCTCGTATATATATATATATATATATATATATATATATATATATATATTTTAATTACAATATTTGGTACAACTGCTAAATAATATAACATCTAGTAACATTAATGAACAATAACATAAATATAAATAAAATAGAGTACAAAATAAAGGATAGTATTCACATTAAAATGATACCGTATTATGATGATTTAATATAAAAAAGAAGAATTTAATATAAAATAATATAAAATTATGTTTTATAAATAAAAATCTTTCATAAAGTCATAAAATTATTGTTCTTCATATAAAAATTATTTTAAAATTAATTTATTATTTTCATCGTTTTTTATTAATTTATTATTTTAGTCTTGGAATTTGGATAAATCCTTATTGCCATATTTTCTTTTTAAATACTCTTACCAACTCAGATTTGTGAATAAAATAATTAGCATCGTTGCAAATATTTTATAATCTTGAGGTATTAAATTTCTCATATCCTGTTCAGATTGTTTTTATTATAAGATATCATTCGCGATCGATCAATTTCTTCTTATCTTCTACCTGAAGGTATTTCATAATAAATAATTCATTTGTTTAGTCTATCAAAAATTGTGCCGAATCAACAATTTAAATAATGCCAAGTAATAATCTAAAAATCCAAGTGACTTGTGAACGACCTTCATAAAACAAAACCTGATATTCCGAATTCTAGTTTTTTTATTATAAAATTATTCCGTGGATTTTTGACGATTTTATTTTCAGTGTAGTATCTACTGCGTGTGATAGAACTAAAAGTGTTTAGGATAGATATTCGATTTTTGTAATTTTTTAGTTTTGATATATTATATTCAATTTTTTTGTGCAATAGATAGTATTTTATAATGGATTGCAAAATGGACAACGATTTTGAATGTTTGGGTAACTATTGTTATATTTATATATGTAATTGTATTCATATTTTAACATATTAAAATGTCATGCAAATTATATTTACATGATATTTCTTATTGCAAAACTAATTTATTCTTTTGCACATATGTGTGAGAACTATACAATTTTATAAAAACATTCTGGCTTTACAGTAAATCATTGTTTATGCTAAATAATAGAGCAACTCATTCTTCAAGGTTAATTTTATTTATAAATTATATTTTAATATTTTATATCTTAATATATATTATAGAAGTTATATCTAAAACCCATTTTAAAGTTTCTGAAATTTTTTCCATGCAAATTCGATATGAAACTTAGATTGAATTGCGCTAAAAGTTGATATTAAGAGCTAAAACTTTTAGAGAATTGTTTAATAAATTTGGAGTCATTTGAGTCCCCGGGAGTAAGGAAATTTGAAAATGTCCATATTAAGGACCACCCTAATATATATATATATATATATATATATATATATATATATATAAAGATTTAAACATGAATAATTTTCATCAAAATAGTTTCCAATACATCCTTGCAATAAAAGCTTTTTAAAAATAAAATTTTATTATGCATCTATTTTAAAATTACTGATAATATACAAATGAAAACAAGTATTACAATTCATTTTTCAAAATGGTTTTGAAATGTAATAAGGAAATTGTTTAATTGTTCTACCTTATCCTTGAAATAATGATAATTTGTATTTTGTTTTCAAAGAATTGTTGTTAAAACATATATCTTTATATTATGATTAGTACTAGTAGTATTTTACAGAACCAAGTGTTCAATATTACCCCCGCGAAATTTATTTATTTATTATAATTTTTATATCTAAAAATATCGAATTATAAATGGTGCAATTAGTACGTTAAATTAAAATTTAACCTTCATTACAGCAATTAAATTTATAAAACCAGTAATAAGCTTTTATAATGAGTTGTATACACTTCTTGACAAGTAATAGTTACTACCATTAAAATGTAATTATATGTTAAATTAATATGAAGAAACGGAAGTTATTTATATAGCTGAGATATGTGATTTGCTATAAATGGATATATGGTAGAAAATTTCCATTATTATTTTTAGATTTTAAATATATATATATATATATATATATATATATATATATATACATATATATAATAAACTTGTTTCCTATCAATAGACTTGATATGCATTTAAGAAATTCTGATTCTGAAACTATTTTGATGTCTGTATGGACCATAACATTGAACGCATGAAGATTTTTAACTGGTTTTTGACCGACAAAAAACATGTATATAACTATTATGTATTACATATAAATATTTATAAAGATTATAACCATTACATAAAACTATAACATACATATATCTCTATAGGTATACCTATAAAAAATCATAGTTTTAGGTATACCTATATCTGAAAATTTAGAAAAAGTTGGGAAAAGTTATTCAAGATTCTAAAATATGATTATTACATAGATTATGATTATGTACATAGATATGGTTATGTATGTATATACACATAGATATATTATTTAAGAAATTTTTTTAAAATTTTGTTTTTATTATTATTATTTCTGGTGTTTTGAGCTGAACTGAAAGTGAATTTGTTAAATAGATTTAGAATAAGATAGTCTTTGAAATTTTATTATTTAACAGCTATCGACATTTAATAGAATTTATGAAAAAAATGCCTAAAATACACATTTTTAAATAAACGTGCACATATTCCTGTGAGAACTTTCAGTTTTAACACAATAAATAATAATAAAAAAGACAAAAGTAAAAAAATACAAATACTTTAAGCAATATATCTATATGTAAAGAGCACATTCATATTTTAGAATCGTGAATATTTTTTTCAGTCTTCACCAAGTTTTGAGTTTTTCGGGCAAAAATCGAATAATGCTTATATAATAGTCGTATATTATTAATTCATAATATAGAGAGATTTGCAAGCAAATAGTTACACATGCTTTATTGCTGTGGTCAGGAAACCGGGGTAAATTACCCCAAATGGGGTAAAAATGGAAATTTGGGATAAAAAGTATTTTAATTGATATTGACTTTATTTGCTACGTAGTGGACCGTAGAGTGGTACAAGGACTATAATCCACGGATGATTATGTGGCATTAGTAAATTTCTCTAGAATAAAAAGTTTTACAGCAAATAAATAAGATTGACTTAACATACTGGCAATTTCTAAGATTGATAAAATTAAAATTCAAATTAATCAAATAGATAGAGAATTTTCTTTGCCATGGGGGTAATCAACGTAATCAAGTAATCAACTTAGACAAAAATATTTTGGGGTAATTATTAAAAATGTTCCCCGACAGCTGCTCTATTGATTTTCATACCAATTTAATATAATTACTTTACGAAATTATTATTATGTTTACTGAGAATTATAACTATGTGATTTATTACTATTTTTTAATTTTTTTTTTAATTTTTTACTAAAATGTTTTTTACACCTATTGGTAGATTTGCCCGTGTTTTTTTCCTCTTTATTATTATTTAGCATACTGCAAACGATCAATTTTTATTGACAACACAAGAATGGTGTGCATAAGTCCTATAAAACTGTTTTCGTTTTCGTTTCAGCATATGATGTCCTGTTTATCAGCCTTTTTGAATAATCTGTGGGTTCAAGCGTTTGCCATCGTAGGACTCGCGGCCCTTGCGACTATAGCCGCAGTTATTAGACTCTATGCGCACATCACTTGTGGAAGGTAAGAATATAGAAAGGACAGGTGAAACTAAATGATAATATTTTTAATGATTCCCATCCAGGACAATCATAATATACACCCAGTGGCCTCGGAACCGTGTATTTGTG
>NW_020539725.1:57319731-57352455 GCF_003426905.1 Ctenocephalides felis | reverse complement strand
ATAAATTTATAAATTATTTTTGTATTATTATTTTTATATTTAATATTTATTATAACATATATGTATCATAACTTAATAAATAATGTACATAGATAAAACAGCTATATTTTTAGATAATATGTTATAACTAGGTGTATCAAGCTGAAATCTAATAAAAACAAAATAAATCACAGGATTCTATTAAAACTTAAAATATCTGAATTATGACTAACTCTTATAAATTTTACATGCATTTTTCATAGAAAAGCATGTAAGCAACAGATTGTAAAACTTCATTTAATGAAACTTCTCTCACTGCTGCATCTGATGTAAAATACCATTTATGCATGTTACGCATGGATCCTCTTCTGTAAGTTATAAAATGTCCCGTCTCAGTATCACCCACATGCACCACAACAGAAACAAGCCGATAAGCAGGAGTGTGCAAATCTCCTGAATCGCGAGGTAAAGACATACTTCCAGAGTTGCAGTTTTGAGTTGCAAAGCCGGACTGTAAATATGTAAATTGCGACATGTTCAAGTTTTCTGAAATGATACATATTCCATTCTCTTGTATGTATTGCCTCCCTCTCTCCACATTGTTCTTGGAATGTGTATGCATAGAATTTGTGGTAGTTTTCCAAAATATATAGTTTTGATGCAACTGGTAAGTTTAGCTCTCACCTGGGAATCCTCTGAAGATGAAGAAGTTGAAATGGAATCTGCATCTTGCTCAATGCTAGACACATTTATGGGCTCACGCTTATTACATTTTTCACACAAAAAGTCTTTCACAATCTCAGGTGACACAAAACGATATAAAAGCTGAAGCAAAGAACATCCAGCTAAGTCAGATAATAAATGCAGGGAAATGCTATCAAATTTATCATAGCGAATTGGAGTCTTAAATCCGCATTCTTTACATTTGAACTGTGTTGCCAGTGTACCATGGAATGGAATACTATAATTAGGTTCTTTTGGTACTTCATCAAATAATGCCATCCGAACACAGCTTCCAACACGTTCTAAAGAACGGCAAGATATTGAAGACCTTTTACTTAGTGAAGATCTCTCAGATATATAACGTGGGCGACTTTTTCTTGTTGATGAAGCGGATGCAGCTACTTCATACAAATTGATTTGAGAATCAAAATCAATTTCTCCATCTGGAGAATGGGGAGAATTTGGTGTATGAACTTCAGATCTTGTATAATTTGATAGAGGCGGATATGGTGGACTTTGGGGTGCTGTGTCCGGGGTTTCTGGCCACGGGCCAACATCACGATCAGCATAAGATACCATCACATTGCACTTGATGGTCTTGTAGGTAAAAGACTGTAATCACTTAATCCCAAAGCATCAGATAAACATCCAATTTTACGTACCGGTTTATTAATTTCTTCTTCCAAACTGCTCAAGATGACATGCAGCAACTCATGAGCATCTTGCTCGTGGTGGTATTACCCATCCAAGAGCAAATAATGACTGCAAGATATCGCCTGGCGTATAAGGGTCTGATCTTATTGTAACATGAGTACCGTTGACGACTTCTATGACGGTATTCAAAGTTGTTATCAGACTTTTCGAATCTCTTCCACTGAATTTTTGTAACCATAGTTTGAATTGTGTGCATGCTGCTAAGGCTTGTAAGACTGCATTTAAAAAGCAGGTTCGACCTAAGTTATGAAGACCGCCAACTTGTCCTCTTCTTTTACGTAATCTCGTACCTCCGGAGGGTCCCCAAAGGACATAAGCACCAACTACAACAGCTGCAGTCACGCCAGCTGCCATTAAAAATCTTTCGCCCTCCATTGCTTATTAACTAATAATAACGAAAGAGATCTTCTACATTATGCTATTTAAACGTTGTTTAATAATTTAGTTTCATTCAATTTATTTGCTCTTATATCATCTGTCAAAGCGATCGATAACAATTATAGGTTAAATGTCAAAAACAATTCATGTTGGTACAACTGTAAGCAGTTTCTGTTTAAATTCAAAAATGAATGTTATGAAATAAAAAGCGTGCGCGTAAGGTTCACATGCGATTGAAGTAAAACTTTTTTGCTATTGTACGAGATGGCAATCATTTCAATTTTGAATGCCACACATTTATTAATGTCGACCATTTATACATATTTATATAATAATAAATTATAAATTATATATTTATAATAGCATTAAAAATATTTTATAATATTTGAGCGATTAGGACTGGACCTTCATTAGATAAATTTAGATCGTTGTACACGTGCTTAGTGGATGAATTTAAACACAAGCAAATAATTTCACAACAATTTATTTATTCTTCCTTTATACATTTCATTTGTTTTATTTATTTGCAATATTTTGTATTATTTTGAAACTAAATAACGAAACTTGTATTTTTATTTATATTCGCACTTGGCGAAAAAATCATAATAGAAAATTACATTATAACTTCGTGTGTTTTGCTTCTAATTTATCACAAAAATTCTTGTGATAATAAATATTTGTTTCGATTAACGCGAGCTGTCAAAAGTGTCATTATTCTGTGTTAAACAATCTACAAGAATTTCAAATTATTTCTTTAATGAAATAAATCTTGAATTTTAAAAAAGTTCTTTTTCTTTCTCATCGAGGTAAATCAGTAAAGCGTACCAATAATTGAAAAAGACTTACCAAACTTTCTACTAAAATGATCCAAGTAACAAATTGGATCATTAAAAGTTAATTTGTTAAAATGAGTAAAAGTAAAAGTAAAGGAAATTCATAATGGCATATACAAATTTCATAAAATACCTAAAATTTTTGTAAGAAAATTATATCGCCGATTTGCCCAATGAGCAGAGAAAGACTTAAATATTAAAACTGTCCACAATTCACATAAATATCAGTATGTTAATCAAACAGATTTAAACACTATATATGTCATTACAGCATTTTATTATTATTCACTTATTTTATTAATTGGTCAATTCTCAAATGTTTCATCAGGTTTTTTGTAACTTTATTTTCATTTCAATTTGTTTTAATCAATTTTGAATTGATAGCCATTTGCAATAATTTCGAATAGATTATATCTAATAAAAAATAATAAAATCAATACTACATTTGTAATAGTACTATACCTACATTTTGTGGGTTAAATGATTAAATTTTATGAAAAACTTTAGTTGCAAGGACAGAAAATGTGAAATTATTTTACATTTTTCAAATAAAAATCGATGTTCTTCTCATTTCCTAATTTTAATTTAAAGAATCGATGTTCAAGTGAATATTTACAAATAGTTATGTAGTAAATTAAAAATCATATTTTTTACATATCATAAAAGGGCTTCACAGCTCAACTTGCAAAATATGTTCTTTCCATAAAATTTGCATCAAGAAAATATAAATTTAAAGAAAAGTCTCCGAGACAATAGGCCGAAAAATAAAAATATATATTGAGAAATATTTAAACTTTGTAACGTATGGAATTCTATAATGTTTTTAATTTTACAATAATAAATAAAATAACTATATTTCTTGTAATTCAAGATAAAATGAATAATTTTGTGCAATTTATCACATAATTGTAAGACTTTGCTTTAAATTTATGTTTACGAGAAGTCATCTCTATTAAATGAAAAAAATATTGTAAAGTACACATTTACTTAAAAATTAAAACCAATAATAAATTGCTTTTGAAAAATAAATTTTTCTAATCATTCTTTTACCGTGAATGATATGCGATTCATTCTATTAAAAAAATTAAACAAAAACTATCTCTTTATGGGTATATCAGTAAATGTTAATAATTAATTATGGAAACGCTTTTATAAATATTTAGAGATACATATCGGCATATTAATGTCTACTATGATTCATAAAAAGCTTTATTAAAAAACAACAAAGTAAATTTTAAAATTTAAAACTGCTCGAACTTATAATTTTTTGTTGTTTATTAATAAGCTTTTTATGATATTTCATATAATAGCATATATTCTACACATATAGATATAAATCCTAAAAATATGCAGTCATTTTTATATGAAGAATTTGAGATTGTTATTTAGTATCCTATGAATTAAAATTTTAAATTTTATTGAAATCATACCTATTTAAATTAGATAAGAAATAAAGCAAAATGCAGTTTTTCGTGTAAAGATTTTAGTGCAAATGCAATTTATACTGCATTTAGCATTAATTTTATACTTATATATTTAGCTTTATCTTGATATAATAATCATATATTCAGGTTATTAAATTTTTGGGTATTTATTGAATATTTTGGAGATAATTGGAGAGTACTTTAGGTAGAAAATATACATGAATAATAATTTAAATAATGTTTAAAATAGGTAATTTTATTTGTATTTAATTTAACAATTTGTTATTAAAGTTGCTAGTCATAACGGTAAGTAACACCCTTGTTTTAATTTTTTCTAATTTGTTTTTTTATATAATATATTCATTTATTTTGAAAACTTTTATTTGTTTATGTACTAACTAGGCGCACCTTATAAAAGAAAAATTATAAGATATTTATTATTTATTTATATTGGCTTTTAATTTACACTAATAATATTATATTTTCAATATCAGAACAAAACAATTTAATTTTTTTTTAACAATTTGAAGAATTAATTATAAGTATAATTTTTAAAGCACTCTCCAAATATTTAATCAATCCAGGCTGTTTAATTTATAATTTCTAATATTTATTTATTTGCTATAAACATCAATAATATATTTGGAATATAATTTTTTCAATGGTGTTAAATTAATGGATATATCTAGACAAGTATTAAATATAATGAATTTGTGAAAAAAATAATATTCGCAGTGTTTATAATGTTTAAGTTACATATTTTTTATTAGCATTCAAGATATAGTTTAATAAAAAATTGATTAAATATGAATTTAAATTAACATGAGAAATAAACAACTAAGTTTATTGTTGCACTGTGATTATGATTTGGTTTCTTAGGCTAATAATTTTGGGTTTAATATTTATTTTTAAAATAATAAATTTGTTAAGTATTTAATTTTTTTATATCAAAGATGAGAGGTGATGAATGAGAATAAACACCAATATTAATAATAACATCAATTATATATAGTTTGCAAGCTTTCTCTATCATGCAGGTAGATTTAAAAGTTTTAGTACACGAGATTAAATAAATAAATTCAAAATCAAAACTGTTAAAAAAAAATTATTTTCAAATATTGCCTAATGTTGTAAAAAAATAATCATATCTGATAAAAAACACTGCAATGCTATTTGCATAAGAGAAATAAAAATAACATTAAAATTAGGAATTATGAAAAATTTAAAACACATGAGACATCACGAAGAATTTATGCAGTTATTGATTGATAAATGCGTTTCATTTACTTGTTTTGTTTAAAATTTTGTAAATTTATTCCAAGTAAATGCCCAGATGTAAGTTTGCCTTAATTGGCTTTTGTTACGTAATATATTTTTGTCTTATATCCAACATGGATATGAAAGTTTCACAGTAATCAAGTAGTTATACTTTTGAACAAACTGAAAATATAATTTGAAAAATAAATGGATTTACATGAAATATATAAGCCATCACATGATAGCTTACATAAAAGTAAAAAAAAACTCAAAAATATTTGTTCCTTACTAAAACACAATATATATTTTGAAATGTCTACATCGGTATTGTTTATTAATTTTAATAACAATATCCTTCCTTATTGTACGATAAAAGTTTTGTCATATGTATATATGTAAGTTTTTGTATATTTTTATCATTTTCAAATGAAAATTTATAAACTTATATTTACTTATACAATAATATGCATTCATTTCACATTCGCTCATACATTTTCGCCATCCATAAATTCAATCACTCCATTTAATGGATACATACCAATGTTATAAAAAGAAACAGAATATGAACAGCTCACAAAAGCTGCTTTTAGTACAAACTATAATTAAATATAGTAAAGATGAACGAGGGATTGTAAACAAAACATAAAAATAAAATCCTTCGTTTTTTCTGCATTAAACTAAAACTTATATAATCTAAAACACAAGTGATTATTTTATTATGCAAAACATTTGAATGCAACAACGAAAACCATTTGCGCATATTATCATAATGCGCAAATGGAGACGATTTGCTAAAAAAAATATTCATAACATTGCAAAAAGCTACAAAAACGTACTACGATCAATGGTGTGATAGCCTCGAATTAAAATGTTGATACTAATGAGTACCCAAATTTCATTTGGAAATTAATAAATGTGTGTTAATTGACAGAATCTTTACTTCTAAAAGCAAATGAATAAGTTATATGTTATGTTACTTATAAAATAATTAATATTTTTAAATACAACAGTAATGTCTGCATTATTATCTTAACGATGGGAAAATGTAGTAAAAGTCAACAGATCTAGTTGACCATATCACTCCTGGTTATTAACCATATGATTAATAAAAGTATTATCAAATTGTCAAAATTTAATATTAAAAATGATCAAACAATACTGATCTTATTATGATCATACCTAATTATACATGTGATAATATAAAAATTCAAATCAATACACTAGTCAATACTATTATTAGTTTATTATAGACTAACGCATTGATTAAAATTCAGGGTCCATCCTTAAATTAATTAAAAACTGTACTTCATCTGTCACACCTCTCAAAAATCTAGTATCGTTTTTGTACTTAAATTTAAGTAAAGTGCAAACAATAATAGATTATAGACTGGCTTACAATAAACATGCAAGCTAGTTTACATATTTTAAATATTTTTTATGTGAATGTTATAATAATGAGACCGTGTTGCATGATTATTCTCTGAATTCTAACCATTCTCCGATGTAGAACGTCACTGTGATAACTTCTGTTAGCGGTTACCTGAGAGGGATCATAAAAATCAGATTAGGAGAGAACGTCTCTGAAAGTTCGATTCATTTCTAATTTGTGTTGTTTAATACTAATGTCAAATTAACTACGATAAACTAAATGCATTAGAAATCTACTATTAATTACTGACAAAAGCATGCACAACATAAATATCTAGTGAGAGGAATTTAGTCATTCATTTCTTTTCTCATGATTTGTACATACTTGTTTTTTATAAAATTTAGAACCAAAATTTTTTTAATGATTCTAATTTCAACACACAATAAGATTATATCATCATAATCTATAATTTAAAAGTGAGGGTATCGAAAATCAAAGCAAAGGAAGAAAAAAATAAATAGATAAAGAAAAATAATATAAATAATGAAATAATATTAATAATACAAATAAAAATGTAATAATAAATAAAGTGAAAATTCGCTATTTTGTACAGCTATGGCCAAAAATTAATATTTTACACTCGAGAGTTGAAATAAATTGCACAAACAAAATGGTTGTTGATAAAAATGAAAGAAAAAAATGATTTTTCAAATAATAAATTTCTTAAGTCCATTGTGTAATAAAATATTGCTCCTGATATGTCCAATGCAGAAAGCTAAATAGGACTTCTGATTTACATCTAAAAAAACGTTTTCCCATCCCGAACACAAAACTGCATTTAACTTACAGCAAATATAAATAAAACCATCAAATTCTTTAAAATTTTATTAAAACAAAACATTTGAAGAAGACGGACACGATAGTTGGAAGAACCAAAAACAAAACAAAAACAAACAATTCGCCAAAATTAATACAATCAATCAATTAAAAGCGTATCACTGCGCTAAAAATTTCGTCAGTGCCGAAGAAGTTTACTTTGCAATTGGAAATACAAATGCAACTTGTTTGTTCTATTTTCGATTATCATTTTTGCGTACTTTTCAAATAACCAACACTTTGATGGCCCGTCACCTTGTTGGATTTTCCCATTCGGCCTGTGACTGTGAGCGATTTCGATTTATCAATTTCACCTGTTTAAAGGAAAATTAATTAACTGGAAGGGAAGGGAAAGTATAGGTAATCGATAGAAAGGACTTAAGGACGCATACGCAAGTCGATCAAAATAGTATAAACTCAAAATAGTAATAGTATAGTAGTAAATTAAAAAAGAAATGTTCAAAATCATAAGCTGCATTTATCAGAAAAATAAATATACTTAAAATATTAAGTATTATTCAAATTATATGTTTTGTTCAGAATTAGAACAAACTTATTAAATTTACTTTTAAATAAAAGTGTAGTGTAACAAATTAAAAACTACATTTATGATTGTAGTATATGTTTGTTGTATTCTAAATACACATGCACTTTTGAATTATCCTCATTTATACAAACACAAAAGCTACTTGTAAAGATTTCAAGCAAACTAACTAAACTAGAAGCTAAGCAACATAAATTAAAGCTTATTTCAAATCGCATTAAGCATACAGGTAACCCTCCTCGCACAACACTGTTTAAGAATTGAGACTATCCCCCTCATAACACTACTTTTAAAGCATAGGTTTGGTATAACACGGTTTGAGAATTGAACAAAAACCTAATTAAATAAGAAATTTTGTAAAATCTATGAAAATCAAACTTTATCTAATCCAAAATTAGTAAAATAGCTCAATAAATGTAATGAAACCAGTACAAAAGATAAGTAATTCGATATTTATTATTAGAGTGTGTACGTTCTATAGAAAAAAATTCTAGTATATAATTAATATTTCTTAATTACCAATTCTTTGAATAAAATGAGCATAAAAGTTCAATGTAAGTACTAACTTTGCATGTGTTAAATATATAAATATCAATTTGGTAAAAGCAAGTGATCGCATTTTTTTTTTTTTTTTGCAAAAAATGATGCACGGATCTGGAAGTAGTACAGAAAACTGCTCAGAGGATAAAATAATTTTGCAAAAAAAAAGATCGCGTTGTGTAGCATTTACTGGGTAGTTATGACAAAAAAAAAATTAGAGTTCATGTGATGTACTTTAAAAAAAAATCAATAAATATAACAATATTTATTATAAAATCATGATATGTAGTTGTAGATTTTCTTTGAATTCTTAAAACGTAACCCCTTTTTTGTACTAATTTTTTGTCCTGCATAACATGCTAGTTTTTTTTGGAACGTAACTACCATGTTATACGAGGGTTACCTGTATTTGGTTTTAAAGAAAAGCGTTTCTATGATTGATAAACCAACTTGTAAAAATAAATACAAAGTGCATTGTTGCAAGATATATTTGCATGTATATAGCAAGAATTTGAGATAAAAAATTGTTCAAAGATTGTGTTCGGTTTTAGAAGTTTTGGGCGCACAGTATCATTTTTAAAATGAGGGTAATTTTCAGGTCATATTCTTTAAAAACCATTCAAAAAGCATCTTACTTCCTGGTTTTAAAAATGTATTAAACCAAAATAAATTAAAAAATGTAAAAAAAATAACTCCAAAACTTTTTTTAATTATTGAAATAAAAGTGAGTTGATACTATTTCGATCTTTGCAAGCTAAATAAATGATAACAGCATTTGTTATTTAAATCGTTTAGTCAATAATATAGATTAACTTTAGTATTTATGTAACATTTAATTCACTAATATTAAGAAAATTGGTAATAAATGTATAAAATCATATTGTCAAATTAGAACCAAATCAAAAATTTAAAAAATAACATTTAGCATGTTTAAATTTCAGTGTAATAATCATTACAATATATGTTGTCTAAAAACATGTTAAAGAGAAGTTTAACTAAAATTTATATATATACAAAAAAAAACTTAGCAATCAACTACAGATATAGCAATAAGTAAATGTGATAACTAAGTGTCATGAATAATTTTACTTTATGCTAAAAGCCTTTAGCACAATTATTAATTTTAATCTAACAAAGCCTTAGACAGAATATATACAATTAGAATTATTCATTAATTCTTTTTCACACAATATATCATAATACTGTATCTCTTACTGAGCCCACTGTGATCATAACTATTTTCCGAGCAAGATATTTAGTTAGCTTCCCGGTACGGAGCTAAAAAAAAGTATGATACAAAAATTAAAACCATGAACCCAATTACTCAAATACTGACACTACATAAATAAAAATTTAGAATAAATATCAAACAACCATAACAAATAAACTATCACTTTGAAGCTACTCAACATTAAATTTTACATAAAGCTAGTAAAGTAAAGCAAAATACATACTGGAATGATCACTTTTAAAAACATTTACGTATCAAAAAGATAATTGGAAAATATTGTAATTTTTCAAAGTATAAAATTATTGGCAATAACATAAATATTGTGTTATTTATATTATAAAACTATTGAATTTTGAAAATGTGACCATTCTAGCTTAAACATTATCAACATATGCCAAAAATAGAATATTCTACAATGAAATAATTATATACATTAAATACCTGATGTATTGGGTTGCACTTGAGAAGTACCAGCAGCTCCCAAGTTTGGCGCTCCAGGTTTTTGCTTGAGAATTGTCCAGTCGAATAAGTAATCATATTCATGATTCAAAGTGCGGAACAGAATACGGAACAACTGAAATATTGATATGCAAAGAGTTTTATCATTTAACATAAAAAATCTACTGAGCATTGAAAATAAAAATAAGAATAGATCAAGTTATGGAATTGACTAATTAAAAAAATAATGATTACTGTAATTTAAACTTATGAATATATTTGTACAGGTTGTTATAACTGTACATACTTTGCAAGATCATAAAACTTGCATGCAATATTTTAATATACGTAGTAGATTTCTCTATTAATATTACCAATATTATTTATTTACATTTACATATTATATATTAATACTTATTGAATGTTATAAAGCAATACAAATTTCAAAATATGTAATGATCTATTACATATTAAAATAAATAGAATATGCAGGTTCAGAGGTTCCAATTTTAAAATATTGATGTTCATAACATTACAGAATAAGATATATAAATCAAATTATATTTCAATGTTATAAGGAGATTATGATTTCATATAAATAGAACTACAGCACATACATACCTGTCTTAAATACATATAATCAGGACCCTCATCAAATCTCAGGCCTCGGCAATAATTTAAATACATTGCAAATTCAGCTGGAAAACCCTAGAATTGATAATTATAAGAATATTGTAAATATAAAAAATTCATCTACTATGAATAGATGTGTAATCCTAAATCAGTTTCAACTTGAAATTACACTTGTAAAATAAACTAAAACACCTTTCCATAAAGATCTTATCCAGTGTGCGTAGATACCATTATAACTTCTTTTAATTACAAAGATTATATTCAATTTGTACATTAAAATATTTTTCACACAAAAAACGACAAATATTTATCTATTAACTGAAAATTATTACAATCAAGTTCACTACAAGTTGCAAAAGGTGCAAAATGAAAGAAGAAATTCTAGAATTAATATTTCAATTAAAAAACTAAATATTATATTTTAATATTAAAATATAAATAAAGATCTAAAATAATACATACCTTACACAATACTTCAACAGGTGTGGACATTTTCTTTTCTGAAATTTTCTCATATTTTTGCTTCTTAGTGGCAGCTTTGAGCCCCTGCCACGGTAATGAGCCTCTGTTAAAATACATTAGTACATACCCTAAAGATTCCATATCATCGCGTCTTGATTGTTCAATACCAAGATGTGCATTAATTGATGCATAACGGGCAGTGCCTGTAAATAATAAACCGTATAAAAATATTATCTCAAAAATAGCTTTAATAAACTATTAAGCTATGACTATATTATTACCTGTGAGATTCTTGTCTTCCCGATATCCGATGTGCAACCTAGATCTGAGATCCCGATACTTTTTAGCCAATCCGAAATCTATCAGATATAATTTATTACAATGGCGTCCAATTCCCATTAGAAAATTATCAGGTTTGATATCACGATGAATGAAGCTCTTGGCATGAAGAAATTCTATACGAGCCACCATTTGATCTACAAATAAAGTATAATTGATTTTTTTGTTTTAAATAAAAAATTAACTAGTGGTGTATTGCATCATGCCTTAAGGCAAATTGCCGTACCAAAAATTAAATTTTTTAAAAAAGATTAAAATTGTTTTAAACTTTGAAAAAATTAGATTTGTGAGAAATTTTTAATTTTTATTAAAAAAATTAACTTTTTTGGAAAAAAAACTTTTGGAAATTTTAAGTTTTTTTATTTTGGAAATATGTTAGAAATTTTGAGCTTTTTTTCAAAGCAATCGCACGGTTTTAGACTGCATAGAGACGCAATATAGAAGCGCGTAAGCGCCGTGCCGCCGTCTAACTGGCGAATGATGTTACAAAACCCATAGAAATATAAACAAAATTGATACACATTATTAAAATCTCCATAAAATATCAGATGTTTTAATGCTTTTTACTATATCTCCGAAACCGCTACACCCCTCTTCCCAAAAATTTAATCAGTTCTTCTTCTTGTCAATACAAGAAGATGTTTTTTGAATAATTAAAATCGGTTGAACCGTGTTCCCAAAATCATCGACGAAAATTTATATCCGCGCGCACGCACACATACATCCATTTTTTCTAAGGGATGCCAAAATGTTCAGATATATAAAAATTTTCATTTTCAATTTTTTGTGATTACTATAACTTACCCTATGGGAAGTTAATAAATATTTTTAAGACACTTAAGGATCTTATTAGAGTAGATTTGCAATTTTTCATTTTAAATATTCAATCAATTATATTATGATTATTACCTGCTAACATAAGAACAGTTTTAATAGTAAATTTACGGCCACAAAAATTAAATAGATCTTCTAGGGAAGGTCCCAACAATTCCATTACCAAAACATTGTATTGCCTCTCTGTGCCAAACCATCTATATAATAAAAAAGCAAATGAGTTAAATTTTATTTTATGGAAATATAGTATTAATTAAAATAGCGTTTTAAACAAATAACTTGTTAATTGAACTATGTTTAGAACTATGTTTATAGCATGATGTTCAAGTATAGTTCTGGAAACACTGTCATATATATCTACAGTTAAGTTTGTATCTTCTTTGTATTTATGTGTATTTGGGAAATTTGAGAAAGAATTTAATTTTAATGATCAAAAGTTTTATTAATTACAAAATATATATACATTTATATATGCTATAATTACTGGGTATGTTCAAAATACAGAATTTAGTAATAGTTGGTAAACAACAACTATTTGAAGTAGAGCTTTTCGGGCTGGATTGTTAATGATTAATACATTTTACATAGATTTGTCAGAGTTGAAAACAGGGTTAATATTACAAGGATAATTAATAACCCAAGATCCTAGTTCACAGATTAAAATTGTCTTCAAGATGCTCATGGATTCAATTCAAGTATAGTGTAATAAATTTCAATCCACATTTTTGACAAAATCTAAGTGCTTTTATCATGTAATTTAATACTACAATTAAAATATTTTTTCAAATCATTTGGACAATGCTATTCTAATCAACCTTCTGAAAAATAAACTTTTAACTATTTTAAAAAAAAATAAAAAGGCTTGTTAAAAAATATTTCAAACTGTATTTAAAAATGTAAGCGTAACATGGTACCTGACATGTGGTATACCAACACCCCCTTGGAGGACTTTATAAAGTTTACTTTCATATAACAATTGAGGATGTCTAGCACGACATTCTTCCAATTTAACAGCAACTTCCTGCAATAATATATACAAAATCAAATTATTAAACAAAAATGTCAAGACCCAATGTTGAAGCAATAATAATTCCAAGTTGTTTACGTGTGAGCCAAAGCCAATGTCTTTAAACAAATATGTTGATAAAGAATACAATTGAAATAGTATTTTGAACATTCAATATTCACAGTAATGAGATGCATAATTGAAACTTCATTAGCATGACATGAATGAAATTTTATTACCATCAAGTTAATCAAATAATATAAATTCATTTAAAATATCATTGCTAAATTAATGAAGTTTGCATCATGAATCTATAATTTTGTCTCTAGACTACTCGAACATTTTATATTTCAACACATTGACTATTTAATAGAAAAATTTAATTCAAAACTCTTAAAAATGGTCAAATCAAGTACTTTAAAATGGTCAAAGTAACAATACTTTAAAAAATCAGACATTTGGCAAGACTACAAAGTTTTAAATATATTTAAGTCTTAACAATATATAATTGCTGTGAATTATGAGAACACTGCACATTTATCAAAAAATTGTTAAAATGAGTTCCAAGTTGTATTTTGAAAAGAAAATAGTTTTTAGAATTTATTACTTTATGTTTTAAAATTATGATAATTAGAATGTATTATTGTTGAATAAACTTCTAAAAAATCATGCTAGAAATATAAAATAACTATATTTTTTAAATAATCATAGCATTATTAAAATAATTAGTTCTTAAAAAAAAAGGAAAATTCGATATAAAAATAATGATATGTACATTTGCGCAAAATTTATTTCATAAAAAAATTAAATATGCCTCCGTAATATTTTCTATATCAAAATGATATAACTATAACAACGGAGCCAGATGGAATTATTGATAAAATTCTTGCACGACCCACGATTGTTTTAGACATTTCTAAATATGGAATATATTCAAACTTTTAAATGTCAAACAAGAAGCGAATCCATATTTATTAATATATTAAACTTTCTAAAGAAAATGTTTAGGAATAATTATGATTACATAAAAAGTGACATTTAATACTTTTACTTAACCTTTATTATAAATTTTCATGATGGACAAAATATAATTATATTTAAACAAGGTCATTTTTTTGATAGATTAAATGGTAAAAGGTTTGAAACGATGTGTTTTGTATACGGATAGTGTACACAAGTTTGTTGTTTGGTATGATAGGCCAAAATTGAGTTACATATGTACGTACCTCTCCATTTGTAATATTGATGCCAAGATATATGTCACCGAAGGAGCCACTACCGATTTTGCGAATGAGACGGTATTTAAGGCCGACAATGAAATCCTTGAGTATAGCCGCCATTATCACTCGGCTCATAAGTCCCAGTCTACAATTTTGTTAGCTCAATCACTAAAACGAGCACAATATTTAACTTCCCAAACGATCACTTCTGCACCGACATTTCCCTTCCTAAATCTGACCTCTGACGTCACAACGGGTTGCTTCAATTGCTTGCTGCTTTCAGACTCAGCCGTTCTTTTGTTCAGAGCCACTTGCTAGCCGAGAGACGCATGCTAACCAACACAAGGGCAGAAATCGAAATTCACTGGATTGTTTGATACCCAAAATATAACGGATAGCGTTTCCAATAGTGAATGATAGAATTAGCACACCAACATTTTTGCTTTAATTTCACGATCGAATATTGCTTAGATTTTTATTTGTTTCGAAAAGCCACTTAAATGTCATTTGATGACAATTCATTTTTTTACAATCATGATTTTTTTCAAACCACTGTATAAACTATAAAAACCTTTTAGTCTTTAAAATATTAACAAATGTTATAAAACCGTAGAGTAAAAGTAAGAAAAATTATTATATATAAATTGTTGTAAATATGAATATATAAATAAGTGGTGGCACCGTGCTTTAAAGCAAATTGCTGGAACTTCCTGTATTGTAATATAATATTCGAGGTATATTAAATGTTTTCAAATAAATTATTATAAATATTGTACCTTACATGTATATGTTTACAGAGAAGTAAATTTAAGTAAACGAAAGAATTTAATAAAATAAAGGACATAGTCTACTATTCGTAAGAATTATATAAACTGAATTGCAGAGTAAAAATTATTTGTCTGAAATATATAGGTGAGTTTTAAAACTTTAGCTAGAATTAAAATTCAAATTCGAATTATTCAAAAAAATTTTTTTCAAAAGCAATAGTTTTGTCAACACAAGCATAAAGTTTTTTGAATCGTTCAAATCGGATGCTCAGTTCTCTCAAAAGCTGCCATTTTTTGCATATTCATCTTGGTATTACCAAAGCGGCTAGACCTGCCTTTGCCAAAAACTAATCACAACTGATTCTTGTCATTATGAATTGAATGTTTTTTGAATCACTCAAATCGGATACTCAATTCTCTCAAAAACTTGGTTTCTATTTTTCGCACTTTTTGCTCCGTATCTCCGAAAAGGCTGGACCCATTATTATATTGTCTAGGGCTGGAACTGCCTTTGCCAGAAACTAATCAGCACATCTTCTTATCAATAGACATAATGATAAATTTTGAATATGCTAAAAATGTTCGTTTACTGTTTGAGAGAAGAGAGCGTCCGATTTGAATGATTCAAAAACATTTTATTAGTATATTATGTAATTTATTAATTAGTGTTTGCATTTTTATTTCGATTATTTGTATGCATTGAAAATGAGTCAAATCAACACTCCAAACTCTTGCTATTACAATAAAGACATTTTTCTTTATTAAATTCTTTTACTTATTGGATAGATGCTCAAAAATACTATCATATGTCTGAAAAACACCTTATGCATTATATTTATATGAGTATATTTATATTTATACCACTAACACATATGTATGAAATACACAAATCTCCGCTTTAAATTTCATATAAATTCATAATACACCTGCTGTCTTAACTCTGCGAGTTATCCACCTGCAACTCCAGCATCCATGATCAAGAAATAATCTTGCACGTTGGTACCTATGTTTAAAACCAATTCCTAACGTGAAGTTGGTTTTCATAGATAATACTTCCATCTCTGAGTTGTCAAATGAAGTAAAAATTAAAAATAAGAAAGTTGTTAATAGTTTGTGTTGACTGTTATGAATAAAGTGTTATAAAACAAAGGTAAGAATTAAAATATATAAATTCGAAAAGTTTAAAAAATATAATTTAATTTATATTGCGGCAGCATGTAAGGTTAGAATTGGGTTTATTTGACAAAACCTTATTCGAATATCAGGAGTACATAACCATTTCAAAAGCGCGTACGTGGAGATATGTTTGAATAACTGTAAAACATTTTTTAATCTATCACAAATGAGTATATGCACAATGATAATTGAATGCACAAATATTTTTAATACATGTTGTGAAAACGTATCTCTGTTATTATTAGTATTTATTTTTTATATATTTTTTCAATATAAAATATTTACAATAATAATAATATATTAACAATAGCATTTTTGAACCAAATTTGGTTAAAAACAATTTTTTATGAAAAGTCAAATCTAATTTCAAATTTACTTATTTTATTTATTTATTTTCTAATTTTCTTGTTTACTTTTTTAGTTATTTATAGTAATTATTTTAAATAGATCTATTAAATTTGCAGCTAGATATATGTAGCTTATCTATATGCAATATAAGATTGCAGCTAGATATATTTAGCTTATCTATATTATATATCACATATATTTTTTTAGTATTTATAGTAATAAAAACGAAAATAATGAGCTTTTATCAAACTAAATCAAATTTATAATTATTTTTTTATTTATTTATTTAAATGTCTATTATTCTTATACTTGTGTAACTTTTATACTTGTGTAATCATTATTTTCTCCAAATAATATTAATCATTCTTTAATAAGAAACATCATTCAATATATTTCCGAGTACTTTGTGAGTCCCATCATGCATTTGTGTGCAATTGCAAAAAAGTGCAATTATATGCACGTGCATCTATTTTTAAATAAATAGTCGTTCAAAAGTCGTTTTTTTAACCAATTTTTATAGAATATTTTATATGTAATATATTAAATTATATGTAAAATAAAAAGGATTCGTAGGTTAAACCAGAAATAGATTCCAAGGAAAACTTATACATATTAGTTTTACTATTTTAAAATATAAATTGTATATTGATTTGTGGTTTCTTGCGGAAAATTATAATTTCTTTATCTGTTTTTATACAATCACGTGTGATGTAATAGTTTATATTACAAATTTATGCATTTTACATCTAATGATGTCATTACAATATTATACTATTGCATTTATATTTTTTACTTAAACAATATTAAGAGATTTAAGTCAGCGTACTAAAAAATATGAAAGTATTATATGTACTAAAAAAGACTTATAGATAGTTTTTTATATCTAATTGTTTTTTATTTAATTTTTGAACAATTTTTACTAACGTGATTTTTACGAATTTTGTTGTTGAAAACTGATATTAAATTAATGATTATTTTTTATTTAAAAGGTAAAAATTTCAAACTAATGTTTTTTTCAAAAATGTTATCGATAAATGCGTATATATATATATATATATATATATATATATAAATTATAACTATTTTTAAATACTTGTTGTTGCATTGGAGATAATAAGTGTTTGTCGTAATCAACATATCTACATAAACTTCCAGTACATATTTATATATTTATATTCCTAAAGACTTCTATATTTTGCTAGATCACATTTATAAAATGAATAAGTAAAATATATTTTTGAGAATCGTATCCGAAATTTTGCAAAAGCAAACTTCTTCTTTGGGAAGTTAAAAAATGGTTGAATCCATAATTTTTTATTATATTTTGGCGAATTGCTCTTTAACAAAGAACTTAATAATAATTGTTTCAAAAGTCATTACTTCATATAAAATTATTAATAATTTACAGAGGAAACTAGGATATTCAAAAATCGCGTTCGAAACATTTTTTTTGGAAGATCTTGTACTTCGATAAAAATGCAAATATATTTTACAAATTCAAAATTTAAAGAAAATTAACTGTTATTTAATTTTTTGTAATAAAAAATAAAGTATCGTTGCAAGTCTAAATTTAGTTTCCTTTTAGACTTCTTTTAATTTGCAAATTTACATCTCCAAATTAATTGAGAAGAAATTAAAATTTGTTTTACAAGAAGCAATAGGTAAATTTTGGACCGAGAGCAAAAATATGCTTCGAATTTGAAAGAATAAATGTAATAGAAAAGCTGTTAAGCATTTATCTATAGGTGTTAATAATAAAAAGGATTTCATTTCTTATTTTAACAAATTTTGGCTCTATCAGACTGTCCTTTCATTAATAAAATAATTTCAGTTCTCTTAAAAAAAATAATAATAATAAGAGAAAATTTGATATAAATATATTAATATGAACGCTTGCGCAAAATTGATTTCGTAAAAAAATTAAATATGCCTTCAGATAAAATTTTACATCTTACTTACTTTTACATATTACTCTTGGTTACATACAAAAAGGCGGAAGGGAGATATTTGACAACCTTATATATTAGAAAAGCTGTAAAGCATTTGATTATAAGTGATCTATAAAAATGATTTCAATTCTTATTTTAACGAATTTTAGTTCCATCAGACTGTCCTTTGTCTACAGTTTCAATATAACTTAAAAAATTTACAAAGACATGAAATTTTTTACTATTTGGTATATCATTATTTTTACAGTATCTATAGAATATCTTCACGGGCAATTTGAAAATATTATTTACCGTATGTACAATGTGTTGTGTGTTCATATTTTTACACCAGTATATCTAGCTGGTAGTACTTGCTGGTTCTTAACGCATTCAACACACGGTGCATTCACTGGTAACGGTATTAAGAAGTAATACCACATCAGCTTCGATGTGGCCGAAACATTGTGATAACCGAAAACCGTAAAGGAAATTAGGGTCAAATGAACAGTTTCAAGGGATAGTGCGTGCACTATTTATTAATATAAATTTCTCATTTTGTTTTTATATATTTATAGAGTCTATACTATAGACAAAACTGGATTGGACAACTGCTGGGTTGTCACCCATACAAAATTACTGAATGTCCTAGTATTATGACAGATTGTCCCGGTTTCGATCCAAAGATAGGCCAGCTCGATATCAAGCAGATATTAGATTTATACTTGCGATTATAAATTTCAAGTATGATTTTTAGTGGAAAAAAATCGAAAATTGAAATAATTCAAAAACTTGAGCCACTGCCCAATGCTGGAAGTCCTGAGATATAAAAAGCCTTATCCCTTCTTAAAACTTAGTAGTTTTTTTGTTGAACGATGGCTCTTTGTTACCATATATAACATACTTGAACTAAGCAAATTAAAAATGATGCTTGCTTAAGTATAATTTTGGGTTCAAAAATGATTTTATATTGAAAACATGTTAACGCACCCTGGTATATTACAAATGACACTCTACATAAAGACCTAAAAATAAAAACTAATAATGAAATGATAAAAGGAAAGAGCAAAAAATACCATGAAAAATTACCAGATCACTCAAACAATTATTTAAAAGAATTAAGCGAGGAATTTCCTACTCGAAGATTAGGACATGAAATGTCCAAAAATTGAAAAAAAAAGATATCTCACAGGAGATATCTCTTTAAATGCATTTACACCCAGCATATTGTCTTAAAAAATTATGTTATTTTGATCGGCATATAAATCTATGCAAATAAAAAAAATATTGAAAACAGATTATAAAAATATATATGACCCTTTGATACAATATCTAACATACTTAAACTAAGCATTTAATATTAAAATTGATAAATGATTTTAGATTCAAAAATGATTATTTTATATTGAAAAATATTCATAATATGACTTAATAGAATATTATTACTACTTTATTATCCATTGCTCCTCTATACTACACACATAAATTTCATGCACACAATTTACCGCGGAACAGGTTTTTTGCTCATCAAAGCATTTTATCCAAAAATTGATTTGGCCCTTTATATATATATATATATATATATAGATATATGTATGTATATATGTATATATATATATATATATTTAGTAATTAAATTTAGTAATGATTTTTATTTATATACGCCTTGTAGCGTAAAGTTTGATATTACAAAACCGCAACAAACACGTTTTGGGGATTTTGGGAATATAACAAAATTGATTTCATTTCATTGTAAAATTTATTAGTCGTGAATACCACATAGTTTGTGATATATGGTGTTTGCTTAGAAATTAGACTTTCTTCATGTTTTGTTGGTACGTTGCTAGTTTAGTATTGAATTTTACAAATCAGTTTACAAGTGTATTTAATGATTTTTATAATTTAAATTTAATAAATTCTGTTATAATATAAATAACAAACTTTACAGAAAAATGCTGTAAGCTCTCTAGCTTTTCTAGTAAGTATTCAGAATATGCCTTGTTTTATTATGCTGCATATAAATTATATATTTCTTCCATGTTATTTATCCAAATGTAAATCTTTGTTCAAGTAAGTAATATTTTTGTCTTTTATTGCCCAGAAAAAATCAATAATTATAATATTACTTAGAAAAATTAACGTGAATATTTTCACTACGTATACACATACAATCAAAGAACCCTCTCACGCGACACGACGGCTAATCACAATCGGCCCGTATAGAAATGATATTATCGAGAGCGATTGACGAATAATTGGCCCACGACTCGGCCGTAACGCTTTTTCGTTGCATTTTGACAGATTTACTTCCTAGTCACGTCTAAAGAAGTTAGTTCAAAATTTGGGTGTTAGTTCAAATTGGCAATCAAAAATGATGATTACAAATCAATTTTGTTTATTTATGTAAAAATATAATCATTGGTAGTAAATTATAAATAAAATTAAATAGCATGGAATAATATAATTAAAATAAATGCGTATATGCGAATGTGAATCAATATTTGACATTTTGTCAATATTTCTCTAAAACGGCTGCAATGATTTCCAAAATGTAATGAAACTCGACAAGAAGTCACTTTGATTGGTTTTGCGAAACGATCAGCCAAACCGTTTCTTTAAGCTTAGCTTTTTTTTTAGAGCAAATAATTATGAGATGTACTTTATTAACTTCCCGTAGGGCAAGTTATAGTAATCGCAAAAAAATCGAAAATGAAAATTTTTATATATCTTTACGTTTCAGAGGTTTCTGAACATTTTGGCATACCTTAGAAAAAATGGATGTATGTGTGTGTGTGTGTGTATGTGTGTGTGTATGTATGTATGTATGTGTGTGTATGTATGTGCGGATACAAATTTTCGTCGACGATTTCGGGAACACGGATCAACCGATTTGAATAATTCAAAAAACATTCGATCCGTATTGATAAGGAGACGTGCTGATTAGTTTTTGGCAAAGGCAGATCAAGCCGTTCCGAAGATACGGGGCAAAAAGTTCCGAAAACGGTAACTCAGTTTTTAAGAGAACGGAGCGTCCGATTTTAATAATTCAAAAAACATTTTATTTGTATTGACAAGATGAAGAATCGATACAACTTTCATGAAGGTAGGTCCAGCGGTTTCGGAGATATAGAGGAAAAAGTAAAAAAATGAGCCATTTGGCGGTCAAAAATGATCATTAGACATATGCACATCAAATTATCAGACATTTTATAGAGATTTTAACAATAAGTATACATTTTGTTAACATTCCTATGGGTTCCGTACCAATGCTTATGCGTTAGACAGCGACGCGGCGCTTACGCGCTTTATATTTTGTCCCTATGTAGTTAAAGCAGTACGATAGCTTTGAAAAAAAAGTTCAGATCTTCCACACTATGTCAAAATAAAGAAAAAAAAAAAATTTCAAAAAAAAAAAATTTTTTTTTAAAAAATTTTTTTTTTCAAAAAAAACTAATTTTTTGTCCAATTTATAGTTTCTCAAAAATCTTATTTTTTCAAAGTAATTTTTTTTTTCAAAAATGTTAATCGTTTTAAAAAAAAATAATAATTTTTGGTACGGGAAATTCCAGCAATTTGCCTTAAGGCACGATGCCCTAATTGCCTTAAGACAGAATTCCACTTACAGCTAGTTACTAAATAGTTTGTCCGTTTAAAACGGTTGAAGTGATATTAGTTCGGAATCGTGCTGATTACTTTTTGGTGAAAACTTAAAAAAATATTCACGAAAACGGTTTTATATGATGATGAAGTTCATGGTCTTAAAGAACATCCTAAACTATTAAAGGCATACTACAAGTAGTTTATTTATAAAAATTCATTAAAATTTAGACTAATGAACAAGGTCAAATGCAAAATATCATAAGCAAAATGTTTCTGCAGCTTTAAGACAGAATGCCTCTCATATATAGTTTCTGGTAGTGTTATCATATTCGAGTGCTCGGAACAAAAAATATAAAATATTCATTTTTTCTTCGATTATCTACTTTCTCTAATTTATTATTGCCCCATGCATGCTCTATTAGAGCACTTGTTTATAAGCAGAATTAAGAATCTTTTCATAAAAATCCATCATATGTTTGTTCAATACGGCCCTGTTCTACAATCAAAAATCCAAATTTTTCATTGTCATCGATGATAATTCCGATGTGTTATATTATTAAGTACTATTGGTTATTAAGGTCAGCAACGAAATAACTTTCTTATTCGACAATAAAAGACGGATCTTCAGAGAGAAACCAGAAGAAGAAAGTGTCTGACTTATGTTTGAGTAGCCTAAATATTGCGCCTCGATGCCTTGGTATGTCGGTTTTACTTTTCAAGACAATAATAACTTTGTCAGTCTTAACATTGTGGTCTTAGGATTGTGAATTAATAGGTAATAATTAACATATTGTTTAATGTTTTTGTTTATTTATAAACTCCTATTACATAGCGCATAGAGTATTACAACCATTTCGTCAGATACAAAGTTTAAAGCGCCAATAAGCTTTCAGAATAAAAGTACTATTTTATAAAATAAAATGCTATTTTTGACTTGATGTTATGGTAGAAAATATTATCGAATGTGTATTAAAATAATAAAAAATAAGTTTACTTAAATGCTGCTTCATTATTTATAAATTCCTATTTTCTATTATATTATAAGAATTGTATCAGAATCGTTTGAATCTTCTAAAAGCTTTCGAAAAATATTATTTTTGACTTGATCACGTGATCAAGTGAATCACTTGATTACGTGAAAAATGTGTATTTGATAGATCAAATAATATAAGCACAAAAAAAAACAATTTATTAGAAACTTTAAAAAAAATAATAGTTCTATAGAGAATAGCAATAAATAATGAATTATCTATGCACAAAAACAACTTGTGTAGTACAAGTAGTTATATTTTTAAAATGATTCTTTAAATTATAATTCGTTACATGTATTTACAATTCATATTGAATTATGTACGTATTATGTAAATCATAAGTATTACTAACATAAATCTAATATCAATGCAATAATTATAAACAAGTTCGTATAAAGGAAATGTTCAAAAATAAAATAATGTCTCACGGTTCATATACCCTAAATATTATGATTCTGATTAAATATATGAAATTAAACATTCAGGATTAAAAACATGTTTGTTCAAACAAAATTATTATGAAGTTAATTTAAATATTTATAATCATACGTATTTATTCTAATTTCCTACCGTTGTGCGATAAGAATATAATTGCTTTTCTAATGATATATTATCGCAAGTAATTATAACCGACTTCAAAACAACGAACTTTGAAAAATAATGGAATAATATACATGTATATTATAGTATTGAATAAAATAATATTTTGTTAATATGAGACTTGCTTGAAAACTCAAATTAATTGATAAATTTGTTTATTTATTACATGTTTTTAATTATTAGATATTTATATGAACTATTAAATTAATTAACACATATGTCACTATTTGTCCACCATATTTTTTCACCGATTAGCATTTTTATTTACCATTTTCAAATTCATATTTACCATTTGGCCAATATAGAGCTGATTCTATTTTTCCAATATTTTGTAATTCATAAAAATGAACATTATTTCCGAATAGTTTGTATTTTAGAGAATTTGAAATCATTCAAATAATGAGAGTTGTATATTGCTATTAAATTAGAAATAATAATGAAGAGAACCATTCTTATATATTAATCGTTGAACGAATATTTTTAATTAATTACAGTTTTATATAATTTTTTAAGGCTTGAATGCCAAATTTGTTGTGTTTGCACTATAATAATTTCAGAAAGTGAAATTTGAATGAAATTAGTTATAAAAGGGTCTCTAATAATATAAAAAACGCTTATAGGCGAGTTGCTGGTATTATATAATTTTTTGTCCTTTGGGTACGAGGCCATGATGTAAAGTAGATATAAAAGTAAAGCTTATGAGTTTATATATATATATATATATAATATAATTTAAACGTATATAATATATGCATGCACCTTGCATATTAATAAAGCGAACGATCCATTTTTTGTGTCTTGATTGCGCAGTGATGAAAACAATTATATTGCAAAGGATCTTGACAATTAATTTTTACTGAATGACGTTGGGAAAAATAACAAATAATGTACAAGCCGAACAGCCAATGCTTTTTTTCTAAAAAAATAAATTAATTAAATCTATCATGATGTAATAAACCATGCCTAACGCACATGAAAAACTATTCTATAACAAAACATTTTATCTTATAGTGCACCAAAAATTTATTTTTTGTGGCTTTTTTTTTAAATTGAATTTTATTAAATTGATTCCTCATATTCTTATCTGCTTTCTTAAAAGCATATTTTTTTACTTTTTTATGTCCGTATAATTTCTAAATAATAAATTAAATATTATAAATATACCTTTATCAGATGCTATATTATGAAATACTATATAGTCAATGAAGTCAATGAAATCGATATTAATCAGCATTCAACTTGAAAACTCCATTTCCATTTGTACAAATAATATTAAAATAAATCTTTTAATAGATTGATTAAATTCATTAAGTAATATGAAGGTTTAAGTAAATTTCATTTTAATATCGGATTACATTTATCTTCTATATTAAAAAAAAAAACAAAATAAGTAAATCGGCTCTGTTATTATTTTTAATTGCTTAAGCTTACATTACACGTGCAAGCTTAGGTTTACTCATTCATGTAATGTGAGTTAGTGTAAAATCTATATCTGTTTGTTGAATATTAGAAATTTCAATGATTTAGCAAATAAATTGATTTGTGAGAAAATAAGATTTTATATTATATAATTAATTTTTGTTTTGTATTTTGAAGGAATAAATAGAGAATTTAATATTTATTGATAAAAAGCAGTGTGAACGAAATTATTAGTGTACTTTACATAAAACAATAAATGATCGGTTCTAAAAAATAGTGTAAAACTTTTATATCTTCTAAAATCGTTTATCGTTTATTTGCATTTTATATTTTCTATAATTTTCCAACTAGCTTTTTCTTAATTTCTCTTGCTTGTTAATGATCTATTTTATTTTTTTCCTTTTTTTTTTAATTACAATATTTGTTACAACTGCTAAATAATATAGCATCTAATAACATTAATGAACCATAACATAAATATAAATAAAATAGAGTACAAAATAAAGGATAGTATTTACATTAAAATGATATCCGCTTAATATAAAATAATAAAAGGAAATAATAATATAAAATTATAAAAATATATTTCTATTTTATAAATAAAAGGCTTTCATGAAGTCATAAAATTATCGTTCTTCATATGAAAATTATTTTAAAATTAATTTATTTTTTTTATTAATTTATTATTTTAGTCTTGGTATTTGGATAAATCCTTATTACCATATTTTCTTTTTAAATACTCTTATCAAATCAGATATGTGATTAAATTAAAATTAGTATCGTTGCAAATATTTTATAACTAATTTTGAGGTATTAAATTTCTCATTTCCTGTTCAGATTGTTTTTATAATAAGATATCATTCGCGATCGATCAATTTCTTCTTATCTTCTACCTGGAGGTATTTCATAATAAATAATTCATTTGTTTAGTCTATCAAAAATTGTGCCGAATCAACAATTCAAATAACGCAAAGTAATAATCTAAAAATCCAAGTGACTTGTGAACGACCTTCATAAAACAAAACCTGATATTCCGAATTCTAGTTTTTTTTATTATAAAATTATTCCGTGGATTTTTGACGATTTTATTTTCAGTGTAGTACCTACTGCGTGTGATAGAACTAAAAGTGTTTTTGATAGATATTCGATTTTTGTAATTTTTCAATTTGGATTTATTAAATTAATTTTTTTTGTGTGATAGTTAAGATTTTATAATGGATTGTAAAATGGACAACGATTTTGAGTATTTGGGTAATTATTGTTATATTAATATATGTAATAGTATTTTAACATATAAAAATGTCATGTAAATTATATATACATGATATTTCTTAATGCAAAATTAATTTATTCTTTTGCACATATGTGTGAGAACTATACAATTTTATAAAAACATACTGGATTTACAGTAAATCATTGTTTATGCTAAATAATAGAGCAACTCATTCTTCAAGGTTAATTTTTTATTTATAAATTATATTTTAATATTTTATATCTTAATATATATTAAAGAAGTTATATCTAAAACCCATTTTCAAGTTTCTGAAATTTTTTCCAAGCAAATTCGATATGAAACTTAGATTGAATTGCGCTTATCTAAAAGTTGATATTAAGAGCTAAAACTTTTAGAGATTTTTTTATCAATTTGGAAAATCGAAAATGTCCATATTAAGGACCACCCTAATATATATATATATATCTATACATTTTAAACATGAATAATTTTCGTCAAAATAGTTTACAATACATACTTCCATTAAAACCTTTTAAAAATAAAATTTTATTATGCATCTATTTCATTATTCCCACAAAATTACTGATATTATACAATTGCAAACAACAATTACAATCTATTTTTCAGATTAGTTTTGAAATTTGAAGTAATTTGTTTAATTGTTCTACGATATCCTTGAAATAATGATAATTGTATTTTGTTTAAACAACTGTCGTTAAAAACATTTTTCTTTAAATTTATGTTTAGTACTAGTAGTACATCAAAATAATTTGTGTGTTTTAGTGTTAGTGTTCATTTTATTATTAGCTCTGCGAAATTTATTTATTTATTATAATTTTTCTATCGAATATAAATGGTGCAATTAGTACGTTAAATTAAAATTTAACCTTCATTACAGCAATTAAATTTATAAAACCAGTAATAAGCTTTTATAATGAGTTGTATACACCTCTTGACAAGTAATAGTTACTACCATTAAAATGTAATTATATGTTAAATTAATATGAAGAAACGGAAGTTATTTATATAGCTGAGATATGTGATTTGCTATAAATGGATATGGATATGTGGTAGATCGAAAATTTCCATTATTATTTTTAGATTATAAAATATATATATATATATATATATATATAATAATAAACTTGTTTCCTATCAATAGACTTGATATGCATTTAAGAAATTCTGATTCTGAAACTATTTTGATGTCTGTATGGACCATAACATTGAACGCATGAAGATTTTTAACTGGTTTTTGACCGACAAAAAACATGTATATAACTATTATGTATACATATAAATATTTATAAAGATTATAACCATTACATAAAACTATAACATACATATATCTCTATAGGTATACCTATAAAAAATCATAGTTTTAGGTATACCTATATCTGAAAATTTAGAAAAAGTTGGGAAAAGTTATTCAAGATTCTAAAATATGATTATTACATAGATTATGATTATGTACATAGATATGGTTATGTATGTATATACACATAGATATATTATTTAAGAAATTTTTTTAAAATTTTGTTTTTATTATTATTATTTCTGGTGTTTTGAGCTGAAACTGAAAGTGAATTTGTTAAATAGATTTAGAATAAGATAGTCTTTGAAATTTTATTATTTAACAGCTATCGACATTTAATAGAATTTATGAAAAAAATGCCTAAAATACACATTTTTAAATAAACGTGCACATATTCCTGTGAGAACTTTCAGTTTTAACACAATAAATAATAATAAAAAGACAAAAGTAAAAAAATACAAATACTTTAAGCAATATATCTATATGTAAAGAGCACATTCATATTTTAGAATCGTGAATATTTTTTTCAGTCTTCACCAAGTTTTGAGTTTTTCGGGCAAAAATCGAATAATGCTTATATAATAGTCGTATATTATTAATAATATAGAGAGATTTGCAAGCAAATAGTTACACATGCTTTATTGCTGTGGTCAGGAAACCGGGGTAAATTACCCCAAATGGGGTAAAAATGGAAATTTGGGATAAAAAGTATTTTAATTGATATTGACTTTATTTGCTACGTAGTGGACCGTAGAGTGGTACAAGGACTATAATCCACGGATGATTATGTGGCATTAGTAAATTTCTCTAGAATAAAAAGTTTTACAGCAAATAAATAAGATTGACTTAACATACTGGCAATTTCTAAGATTGATAAAATTAAAATTCAAATTAATCAAATAGATAGAGAATTTTCTTTGCCATGGGGGTAATCAACGTAATCAAGTAATCAACTTAGACAAAAATATTTTGGGGTAATTATTAAAAATGTTCCCCGACAGCTGCTCTATTGATTTTCATACCAATTTAATATAATTACTTTACGAAATTATTATTATGTTTACTGAGAATTATAACTATGTGATTTATTACTATTTTTAATTTTTTTTTAATTTTTTACTAAAATGTTTTTTACACCTATTGGTAGATTTGCCCGTGTTTTTTTCCTCTTTATTATTATTTAGCATACTGCAAACGATCAATTTTTATTGACAACACAAGAATGGTGTGCATAAGTCCTATAAAACTGTTTTCGTTTCGTTTCAGCATATGATGTCCTGTTTATCAGCCTTTTTGAATAATCTGTGGGTTCAAGCGTTTGCCATCGTAGGACTCGCGGCCCTTGCGACTATAGCCGCAGTTATTAGACTTTATGCGCACATCACTTGCGGAAGGTAAGAATATAGAAAGGACAGGTGAAACTAAATGAATATTTTTGAATGATTCCCATCCAGGACAATCATAATATACACCTAGTGGCGTCGGAACCGTGTATTTGTGAGCTGAGCCCACCCAAAATCTCGAAATTTGAGATTGACTAAAATGTCTAAAAAAACTCACTGGCTACCTAAAAAAAAAGAAAACAAGAGCCCACCCATAAAAATACATCTATCCTCTGTTTTTCACGGAGATAAGTTCTATAAATTTATAGAACTTATCTCCGTGAAAAACATAAAAATGTATTTTTCGAGTTACACGTTTTTTTAAAAAAAAACGTGTAACTCGAAAAATACACTTTTATGTGGAGCAACCGTTCTATATGGAAATCATCATAAAAATGCCCTTTTTGCCAGTTTTTAATATGATGAATAACAAACAGATTGTTCGAAAAATAAATATTATTACATGTAATATCAAACACGTTTAATAAATTATTACAATTAATAAAATAAAATTTAGTTTTGATCTTAAAACCGTAAGTTCCTATTTTATCTACATATTTCCATCATAGACTACTATAAATTCATAATTGTACGTCGATTTATCTGTACAATTATGTTCTTATTTAAACTTTGCACTAATTCTATAGACTGTCCTCTTATTCTTAATCAACTATCCTTTAATGTTCCAAGGCTATCTACGCGTTCACAATTATTTTTTAATTATCCTACTCCTAAATCTAATTCTCTCTTAAATTCGCCTATTCTACTTATGTCCTCTAACTTTAACTTAATTAATAATGAAATAGATATTCACAACACTTCACCTAATCAAATAATCTCCATCTGCACAAGTTAACCTTTTTATTTTCTTTTTAAATATCTCATTATTTTATCTTATTCTGTTTATAAATAATATTGTTACATTCTGCATTATATGTAATTTTATGTAAGCATTTTATGTTAATAACTATATATTGTAATTTTGTATATATTTTAATTGTTATTCATTATGTAAAATAACTGTATTTTTGAGTCCTCTTGGAGTAATCTGTGGGCTATATATTAAATAAATAAATAAATAAATAAAAATTGTAACATACATTTTGTAGTGTTGTAATTTGACAGTAAAACAAAATGAAAATGTTATTGTAGATATAAGATAATTATAATTTAGTATTTATTATTATTAACATTATATTTTCATTATCAAGGTGTCATTCAACACGTAAGATGTCCGGGAAAACTATTATAGTAACCGGAGCAACCGGAGGCATAGGCCGGGAAGGCGGCGGAGGAATTGGCCAGGAGAGGTGCCAGGGTTTATACTGGCGTGCAGAAATGCCGACAGTGCTTGCAAGGCCCGAGGTCAGTAAATTAGTAAATCTTAGCCATATATAATGGTTTTCTTAATATTTTGAATATGTATGTTTGAAATAATCAACATAGTCAAAAGTTAGGTTTTTACAAATATGGGTCTAAATATATTGAAGTAGTTTGCAAAGTTACCTGTTTGTGTGTTAGAAAAGTTTGTGTTTTTAAAGCGTTTATTGAAGAAAATATTTATTTATAGTAATATTAATTTCATTTAAGCACGATTCAATTCGTTTCGGTACAATTAATGTTATAATAATTTAGATATCTGATTAAAATTAATTTTTACTCTATCATGGCTTGAACAAACTTTCGTAGTTTCAAATATAGATCATACTTAGTTATTCTTGATAGATAAAATTATAAATTTGAGAAAATGTCGATGAAGGTCTAATTTTGACAAACGCCAAAAAATCGATAATTATTTTTGCAAACTTTGACGAATTTTAAAATTAAACCACTTGTCGTAGGGCCATAATATTTTAGTATGATCTATAAGACTATGGTATCAACCGTCAAAAAATAATGATAAAAAATTGTCGATATAAATTCTTTTAACACTTTATTACAAGAAAATGGCCTGGCTGATATTTACCGAAAACTCATCAGGTCGATTCCCAACCAATATCTTTCAAACGGTTTTTGAATTTTTAAAATCGATTCAAAATTGCGGGCTAAAACGTGGACGAAAATTTTTTCACTTTTTTGCGATTTACAAAGAAACGGTTTGGTCGATCGTAGTAAAAACTAAGGACAAACAATAGTCCTCATCGAGATACATCGAATGGTTTTTAAATTTTTTAAATCGATTTAGCCGTTTTTGAGAAAACGTCGATTTTCTGAAATCAAATCTGTTCACACACACACACGCACATACTTTTTCCAAATTTGGTCTCTTTCGATTCAGAATGGCTTGAAACGCCCAAAAAACATAAAATTAGCGATTTTTTTATGAAAAAATTATTCATCCTTTGGGAAGTTAAAAATGAATCGTATTAAATATATGTAAATATAGAGAAAAATTAAATTAAACATAGATAAAAACACTATACACATTGCTATAATTCTCTAGTTTTTTGCCCTATTTCGAAAAAGTTAGGGGATTTGCTCGAGCCGTGCCATACCGTTGGCCTTACGGTGTTGGACGGTAGGTCAAAGAACTACAAATTTAAGACTCAACGGTATATAAAATACTAATCGCCAATTATTAT
Organism: Ctenocephalides felis; assembly: GCF_003426905.1. NCBI lineage: Eukaryota > Metazoa > Arthropoda > Insecta > Siphonaptera > Pulicidae > Ctenocephalides > Ctenocephalides felis. Next base: position 57,320,276 of record NW_020539725.1, on the reverse strand, counting down.
TCGTTCATATAACTTTTGATGATTGATGATATTTAACTTGAGCCCACAGTCTACAATTTAAACATACGACCTCTTCTCTAGGGGCCCTAATGGTCGCATACAAATTTTTCATTGCAAAAGAGCCGAGTACATCAAAATTGTGTATTCTTTTTCTAAAATCTATCATGCTACTATTTGTTTCAAACTACTATAAATTAGTTTCCAGATATGTTTTAATTATAATTTTCAGATGAAATTGTATCTGCTACTGGTAATCGAGATGTTCATGTAAAACTTTTGGATTTATCTCGAATGCGATCTGTTTCGCGAATTTGCTGCCGATGTACTTCGCACCGAAACGCGGTTAGATGTTTTGATTCATAATGCAGGTAAGTTTCAAATTACCTTTATTGTTCGGCGGCGATTTAAAAAATATTATTAATTTCAAAACGAATGCTCATATTTATCTTGAAATAAGAGTATTAAATTGCACCACAATCAAATAACAATGGAAATATGCGCAGAGAAACAATGAATGAGTGTCGCATAACAGGAATAAGATATAG
>NW_020539725.1:57263673-57318731 GCF_003426905.1 Ctenocephalides felis | reverse complement strand
AAAGTGTTATAGCAATTGGATTAATCTCATCGTATTAAAAGTATGATTATATCCTGACACTAAATCTATTTAGTATCATCTCTACCAATGGTAGTAGCAACTATAAAATGTTTGTTAATATTCTTGGAGATGTTAAGGAATGGTTTGTTTTGAGGAGCAACTTATTATTAAGTATAAGTACCAATTTAAATACTCTAAATTCTCCAATTCTCCTGAGCCCAATAAACTGAGCATGGAAGCTGGTTTGCCTCTCAAAAGTAACTCAACAATTGTTCCATCATTCTTTTTTAACCCAGTTCGTACTTGGCAGTTGTCATTTTTTTGAAATTGAACAAATTCATTGTTTTGCAGTAGTCGTAGACAAATTCCTTACATTAAATTTGCACTGAACTTCACAATAACCTCGAAAAGAAGGTTTTTCAAAAAATGAACTTTGACACCAACAGCCTTTGATAACAAATATTCATGGTCGACTTTTAACTAGATTTTATGATACTAAAATGCTATTATAATAATAAGTTGATATATTATATATTCATATGCAAATAATATTCTAAATGTTAAACATGAAATAGAAAACAACATGATAAATGACGTTTAAGTCTAGTTATGTAAACAATATGAAATTAGAATTACAATCCGATATCCTTTAGATTATATGTATATAAATATTTGAATAACTTATTTGGATTTATTTATTTTAAGAAATAGAATATATTTTTATTACAGAGATTATTACAGAAAAATTACTACAAAAAATAACAAGAAATAAATTTTACGCCTGAAGTGTTCGCAATGTGCAACAGGCTTTGTAACCACAAATATTTTAAAAATATATCATGGGGGGCAAAAAAAAACAAAAAATTGATATTATATAGCAATTATCTATAAAATTGCATTATTGTACTATTGTAATTATAGAGTATTAAAATTCTAGTTTTTAATTTGATATACCCATTTTCTTAAACTTTGATGATTTTTTAAAATCAAACTACTTGTCCGTAATATTTCAGTAAGTTCTATAAGACCATTTTTCCAAATTTGGTCTCATTCGATTAAGAACGGCTTGAAACGTCGGGAAAACATAAAATTAGATAATTGGATTTTTTTATGAAAACAAACTTCTTCTTCCGGAAGTTAATAAAGAAAATGGAGAGCCAAAGAGCAAAACGTCTTAAAAAATATAAATTTATAAATTATTTTTGTATTATTATTTTTATATTTAATATTTATTATAACATATATGTATCATAACTTAATAAATAATGTACATAGATAAAAACAGCTATATTTTTAGATAATATGTTATAACTAGGTGTATCAAGCTGAAATCTAATAAAAACAAATAAATCACAGGATTCTATTAAAACTTAAAAATATCTGAATTATGACTAACTCTTATAAATTTTACATGCATTTTTCATAGAAAAGCATGTAAGCAACAGATTGTAAAACTTCATTTAATGAAACTTCTCTCACTGCTGCATCTGATGTAAAATACCATTTATGCATGTTACGCATGGATCCTCTTCTGTAAGTTATAAAATGTCCTGTCTCAGTATCACCCACATGCACCACAACAGAAACAAGCCGGTAAGCAGGAGTGTGCAAATCTCCTGAATCGCGAGGTAAAGACATACTTCCAGAGTTGCAGTTTTGAGTTGCAAAGCCGGACTGTAAATATGTAAATTGCGACATGTTCAAGTTTTCTGGAAATGATACATATTCCATTCTCTTGTATGTATTGCCTCCCTCTCTCCACATTGTTCTTGGAATGTGTATGCATAGAATTTGTGGTAGTTTTCCAAAATATATAGTTTTGATGCAACTGGTAAGTTTAGCTCTCACCTGGGAATCCTCTGAAGATGAAGAAGTTGAAATGGAATCTGCATCTTGCTCAATGCTAGACACATTTATGGGCTCACGCTTATTACATTTTTCACACAAAAAGTCTTTCACAATCTCAGGTGACACAAAACGATATAAAAGCTGAAGCAAAGAACATCCAGCTAAGTCAGATAATAAATGCAGGGAAATGCTATCAAATTTATCATAGCGAATTGGAGTCTTAAATCCGCATTCTTTACATTTGAACTGTGTTGCCAGTGTACCATGGAATGGAATACTATAATTAGGTTCTTTTGGTACTTCATCAAATAATGCCATCCGAACACAGCTTCCAACACGTTCTAAAGAACGGCAAGATATTGAAGACCTTTTACTTAGTGAAGATCTCTCAGATATATAACGTGGGCGACTTTTTCTTGTTGATGAAGCGGATGCAGCTACTTCATACAAATTGATTTGAGAATCAAAATCAATTTCTCCATCTGGAGAATGGGGAGAATTTGGTGTATGAACTTCAGATCTTGTATAATTTGATAGAGGCGGATATGGTGGACTTTGGGGTGCTGTGTCCGGGGTTTCTGGCCACGGGCCAACATCACGATCAGCATAAGATACCATCATTGCACTTGATGGTCTTGTAGGTAAAAGACTGTAATCACTTAATCCCAAAGCATCAGATAAACATCCAATTTTACGTACCGGTTTATTAATTTCTTCTTCCAAACTGCTCAAGATGACATGCAGCAACTCATGAGCATCTTGCTCGTCTGGTGGTATTACCCATCCAAGAGCAAATAATGACTGCAAGATATCGCCTGGCGTATAAGGGTCTGATCTTATTGTAACATGAGTACCGTTGACGACTTCTATGACGGTATTCAAAGTTGTTATCAGACTTTTCGAATCTCTTCCACTGAATTTTTGTAACCATAGTTTGAATTGTGTGCATGCTGCTAAGGCTTGTAAGACTGCATTTAAAAAGCAGGTTCGACCTAAGTTATGAAGACCGCCAACTTGTCCTCTTCTTTTACGTAATCTCGTACCTCCGGAGGGTCCCCAAAGGACATAAGCACCAACTACAACAGCTGCAGTCACGCCAGCTGCCATTAAAAATCTTTCGCCCTCCATTGCTTATTAACTAATAATTAACGAAAGAGATCTTCTACATTATGCTATTTAAACGTTGTTTAATAATTTAGTTTCATTCAATTTATTTGCTCTTATATCATCTGTCAAAGCGATCGATAACAATTATAGGTTAAATGTCAAAAACAATTCATGTTGGTACAACTGTAAGCAGTTTCTGTTTAAATTCAAAAATGAATGTTATGAAATAAAAAGCGTGCGCGTAAGGTTCACATGCGATTGAAGTAAAACTTTTTTGCTATTGTACGAGATGGCAATCATTTCAATTTTGAATGCACACATTTATTAATGTCGACCATTATACATATTTATATAATAATAAATTATAAATTATATATTTATAATAGCATTAAAAATATTTATAATATTTGAGCGATTAGGACTTGGACCTTCATTAGATAAATTTAGATCGTTGTACACGTGCTTAGTGGATGAATTTAAACACAAGCAAATAATTTCACAACAATTTATTTATTCTTCCTTTATACATTTCATTTGTTTTATTTATTTGCAATATTTTGTATTATTTTGAAACTAAATAACGAAACTTGTATTTTTATTTATATTCGCACTTGGCGAAAAAATCATAATAGAAAATTACATTATAACTTCGTGTGTTTTGCTTCTAATTTATCACAAAAATTCTTGTGATAATAAATATTTGTTTCGATTAACGCGAGCTGTCAAAAGTGTCATTATTCTGTGTTAAACAATCTACAAGAATTTCAAATTATTTCTTTAATGAAATAAATCTTGAATTTTAAAAAAGTTCTTTTTCTTTCTCATCGAGGTAAATCAGTAAAGCGTACCAATAATTGAAAAAGACTTACCAAACTTTCTACTAAAATGATCCAAGTAAACAAATTGGATCATTAAAAGTTAATTTGTTAAAATGAGTAAAAGTAAAAGTAAAGGAAATTCATAATGGCATATACAAATTTCATAAAATACCTAAAATTTTTGTAAGAAAATTATATCGCCGATTTGCCCAATGAGCAGAGAAAGACTTAAATATTAAAACTGTCCACAATTCACATAAATATCAGTATGTTAATCAAACAGATTTAAACACTATATATGTCATTACAGCATTTTATTATTATTCACTTATTTTATTAATTGGTCAATTCTCAAATGTTTCATCAGGTTTTTTGTAACTTTATTTTCATTTCAATTTGTTTTAATCAATTTTGAATTGATAGCCATTTGCAATAATTTCGAATAGATTATATCTAATAAAAAATAATAAAATCAATACTACATTTGTAATAGTACTATACCTACATTTTGTGGGTTAAATGATTAAATTTTATGAAAAACTTTAGTTGCAAGGACAGAAAATGTGAAATTATTTTACATTTTTCAAATAAAAATCGATGTTCTTCTCATTTCCTAATTTTAATTTAAAGAATCGATGTTCAAGTGAATATTTACAAATAGTTATGTAGTAAATTAAAAATCATATTTTTTTACATATCATAAAAGGGCTTCACAGCTCAACTTGCAAAATATGTTCTTTCCATAAAATTTGCATCAAGAAAATATAAATTTAAAGAAAAGTCTCCGAGACAATAGGCCGAAAAATAAAAATATATATTGAGAAATATTTAAACTTTGTAACGTATGGAATTCTATAATGTTTTTAATTTTACAATAATAAATAAAATAACTATATTTCTTGTAATTCAAGATAAAATGAATAATTTTGTGCAATTTATCACATAATTGTAAGACTTTGCTTTAAATTTATGTTTACGAGAAGTCATCTCTATTAAATGAAAAAAATATTGTAAAGTACACATTTACTTAAAAATTAAAACCAATAATAAATTGCTTTTGAAAAATAAATTTTTCTAATCATTCTTTTACCGTGAATGATATGCGATTCATTCTATTAAAAAAATTAAACAAAAACTATCTCTTTATGGGTATATCAGTAAATGTTAATAATTAATTATGGAAACGCTTTTATAAATATTTAGAGATACATATCGGCATATTAATGTCTACTATGATTCATAAAAAGCTTTATTAAAAAACAACAAAGTAAATTTTAAAATTTAAAACTGCTCGAACTTATAATTTTTTGTTGTTTATTAATAAGCTTTTTATGATATTTCATATAATAGCATATATTCTACACATATAGATATAAATCCTAAAAATATGCAGTCATTTTTATATGAAGAATTTGAGATTGTTATTTAGTATCCTATGAATTAAAATTTTAAATTTTATTGAAATCATACCTATTTAAATTAGATAAGAAATAAAGCAAAATGCAGTTTTTCGTGTAAAGATTTTAGTGCAAATGCAATTTATACTGCATTTAGCATTAATTTTATACTTATATATTTAGCTTTATCTTGATATAATAATCATATATTCAGGTTATTAAATTTTTGGGTATTTATTGAATATTTTGGAGATAATTGGAGAGTACTTTAGGTAGAAAATATACATGAATAATAATTTAAATAATGTTTAAAATAGGTAATTTTATTTGTATTTAATTTAACAATTTGTTGTTAAAGTTGCTAGTCACAACGGTAAGTAAAACCCTTGTTTTAATTTTTTCTAATTTGTTTTTTTATATAATATATTCATTTATTTTGAAAACTTTTATTTGTTTATGTACTAACTAGGGGCACCTTATAAAAGAAAAATTATAAGATATTTATTATTTATTTTATATTGGCTTTTAATTTACACTAATAATATTATATCTTTCAATATCAGAACAAAATAATTTTAATTTTTTTTTAACAATTTGAAGAATTAATTATAAGTATAATTTTTAAAGCACTCTCCAAATATTTAATCAATCCAGGCTGTTTAATTTATAATTTCTAATATTTATTTATTTGCTATAAACATCAATAATATATTTGGAATATAATTTTTTCAATGGTGTTAAATTAATGGATATATCTAGACAAGTATTAAATATAATGAATTTGTGAAAAAAATAATATTCGCAGTGTTTATAATGTTTAAGTTACATATTTTTTATTAGCATTCAAGATATAGTTTTAATAAAAAATTGATTAAATATGAATTTAAATTAACATGAGAAATAAACAACTAAGTTTATTGTTGCACTGTGATTATGATTTTGGTTTCTTAGGCTAATAATTTTGGGTTTAATATTTATTTTTAAAATAATAAATTTGTTAAGTATTTAATTTTTTTATATCAAAGATGAAAGGTGATGAATGAGAATAAACACCAATATTAATAATAACATCAATTATATATAGTTTGCAAGCTTTCTCTATCATGCAGGTAGATTTAAAAATTTTAGTACACGAGATTAAATAAATGAATTCAAAATCAAAACTGTTAAAAAAAAAAATTATTTTTAAATATTGCCTAATGTTGTAAAAAATAATCATATCTGATAAAAAACACTGCAATGCTATTTGCATAAGAGAAATAAAAATAACATTAAAATTAGGAATTATGAAAAATTTAAAACACATGAGACATCACGAAGAATTTATGCAGTTATTGATTGATAAATGCGTTTCATTTACTTGTTTTGTTTAAAATTTTGTAAATTTATTCCAAGTAAATGCCCAGATGTAAGTTTGCCTTAATTGGCTTTTGTTACGTAATATATTTTTTGTCTTATATCCAACATGGATATGAAAGTTTCACAGTAATCAAGTAGTTATACTTTTGAACTGAAAATATAATTTGAAAAATAAATGGATTTACATGAAATATATAAGCCATCACATGATAGCTTACATAAAAGTAAAAAAAAACTCAAAAATATTTGTTCCTTACTAAAACACAATATATATTTTGAAATGTCTACATCGGTATTGTTTATTAATTTTAATAACAATATCCTTCCTTATTGTACGATAAAAGTTTTGTCATATGTATATATGTAAGTTTTTATATATTTTTATCATTTTCAAATAAAAATTTATAAACTTATATTTACTTATACAATAATATGCATTCATTTCACATTCGCTCATACATTTTGCCATCCATAAATTCAATCACTCCATTTAATGGATACATACCAATGTTATAAAAAAGAAACAGAATATGAACAGCTCACAAAAGCTGCTTTTAGTACAAACTATAATTAAATATAGTAAAGATGAACGAGGGATTGTAAACAAAACATAAAAATAAAATCCTTCGTTTTTTCTGCATTAAACTAAAACTTATATAATCTAAAACACAAGTGATTATTTTATTATGCAAAACATTTGAATGCAACAACGAAAACCATTTGCGCATATTATCATAATGCGCAAATGGACACGATTTGCTAAAAAAATATTCATAACATTGCAAAAAGCTACAAAAACGTACTACGATCAATGGTGTGATAGCTTCGAATTAAAATGTTGATACTAATGAGTACCCAAATTTCATTTGGAAATTAATAAATGTGTGTTAATTGACAGAATCTTTACTTCTAAAAGCAAATGAATAAGTTATATGTTATGTTACTTATAAAATAATTAATATTTTTAAATACAACAATAATGTCTGCATTATTATCTTAACGATGGGAAAATGTAGTAAAAGTCAACAGATCTAGTTGACCGTATCACTCCTGATTATTAACCATAGGGTTAATAAAAGTATTATAAATTCATCAAAATTTAATATTAAAAATGATCAAACAATACTGATCTTATTATGATCATACCTAATTATACATGTGATAATATAAAATTTCAAATCAATACACTAGCGAATACTATTATTAGTTTATCATAGACTAATGCATTGATTAAAATTCAGGGTCCATCCTTAAATTAATTAAAAACTGTACTTCATCTGTCACACCTCTCAAAAATCTAGTATCGTTTTTGTACTTAAATTTAAGTAAAGTGCAAACAATAATAGATTATAGACTGGCTTACAATAAACATGCAAGCTAGTTTACATATTTTAAATATTTTTTATGTGAATGTTATAATAATGAGACCGTGTTGCATGATTATTTTCTGAATTCTAACCATTCTCCGATGTAGAACGTCACTGTGATAACTTCTGTTAGCGGTTACCTGGGAGGGATCATAAAAATCAGATTAGGAGAGAACGTCTCTGAAAGTTTGATTATTTCTAAATTGTGTTGTTTAATACTAACGTCAAATTAACTACGATAAAATAAATGCATTAGTAATCTACTATTAATTACTGACAAAAGCATGCACAACATAAATATCTAGTGAGAGGAATTTAGTCATTCATTTCTTTTCTCATGATTTGTACACACTTGTTTTTTATAAAATTTAGAACCAAATTTTTTTTAATGATTCTAATTTCAACACACAATAAGATTATATCATCATAATCTATAATTTAAAAGTGAGGGTATCGAAAATCAAAGCAAAGGAAGAAAAAAATAAATAGATAAAGAAAAGTAATATAAATAATGAAATAATATTAATAATACAAATAAAATAAAAATGTAATGATAAATAAAGTGAAAATTCGCTATTTTGTACAGCTATGGCCAAAAATTAATATTTTACACTCAAGAGTTGAAATAAATTGCACAAACAAAATGGTTGTTGATAAAAATGAAAGAAAAAAAAAGATTTTTCAAATAATAAATTTCTTAAGTCCATTGTGTAAAATATTGCTCCTGATATGTCCAATGCAGAAAGCTAAATAGGACTTCTGATTTACATCTAAAAAAACGTTTTCCCATCCCGAACACAAACTGCATTTAACTTACAGCAAATATAAATAAAACCATCAAATTCTTTAAAATTTTATTAAAACAAAACATTTGAAGAAGACGGACACGATAGTTGGAAGAACCAAAAACAAAACAAAAACAAACAATTCGCCAAAATTAATACAATCAATCAATTAAAAGCGTATCACTGCGCTAAAAATTTCGTCAGTGCCGAAGAAGTTTACTTTGCAATTGGAAATACAAATGCAACTTGTTTGTTCTATTTTCGATTATCATTTTTGCGTACTTTTCAAATAACCAACACTTTGATGGCCCGTCACCTTGTTGGATTTTCCCATTCGGCCTGTGACTGTGAGCGATTTCGATTTATCAATTTCACCTGTTTAAAGGAAAATTAATTAACTGGAAGGGAAGGGAAAGTATAGGTAATCGGTAGAAAGGACTTAAGGACGCATACGCAAGTCGATCAAAATAGTATAAACTCAAAATAGTAATAGTATAATAGTAAATTAAAAAATAAATCTTTAAAATCAAAAGCTGCATTTATCAGAAAAATAAATATACTTAAAATATTAAGTATTATTTAAATTATATGTTATAAGTGTAGTGTAACAAATTAAAAACTACATTTATGATTGTAGTATATGTTTGTATTCTAAATACACATGCACTTTTGAATTGTCCTCATTTATACAAACACAAAAGCTACTTGTAAAGATTTCAAGCAAACTAACTAAACTAGAAGCTAAGCAACATAAATTAAAGCTTATTTCAAATCGCATTAAGCATACAGGTAACCCTCCTCGCATAACACGGTTTAAGAATTGAGACTATCCCCCTCATAACACTACTTTTAAAGCATAGGTTTGGTATAACACGGTTTGAGAATTGAACAAAAACCTAATTAAATAAGAAATTTTGTAAAATCTATGAAAATCAAACTTTATCTAATCTAAAATTAGTAAAAGCGCCGTGTAATAGCTCAATAAATTAATGAAACCAGTACAAAAGATAAGTTATTTGATATTTATTATTAGAGTGTGTGTACGTTCTATAGAAAAAAATTTGAGGGTATAATTAATATTTCTTAATTACCAATTCTTTGAATAAAATAAGCATAAAAGTTCATTGTAAGTACTAACTTTGCATGTGTTAAATATATAAATATCAATTTGGTAAAAGCAAGTGATCACAAATAATATTTTCTTTTTTTTTTTGCAGAAAGTGATGCACGGATCTGGAAGTAGTACAGAAAACTGCTTAGAGGATAAAATAATTTTGCAAAAAAAGATCGCGTTGTGTAGCATTTACTGGGTAGTTATGACAAAAAAAATTAGAGTTCATGTGATGTACTTTAAAAAAAAAATATATAACAATATTATAAAATCATATGTAGTTGTAGATTTTCTTTGAATTCTTAGAACGTAACGCCTTTTTTGTACTAATTTTTTGTCCCGCATAACACGCTAGTTTTTTTTGGAACGTAACAACCGTGTTATACGAGGGTTACCTGTATTTGGTTTTAAAGAAAAGCGTTTTTACGATTGATAAACCAACTTGTAAAAATAAATACAAAGTGCATTGTTGCAGTATATATTTGCATGTACAGTATATAGCAAGAATTTCAGATAAAAAATTGTTCAAAGATTGTGTTCGGTTTTCGAAGTTTTGGGCGCCCAGTATCATTTTTAAAATGAGGGTAATTTTCAGGTCATATTCTTTAAAAACCACATTCAAAAAACATCTTACTTCCTGGTTTTAAAAATGTATTAAACCAAAATAAATTCAAAAATGTAAAAAAAATAACTCCAAAACTTTTTTTAATTATTGAAATAAAAGTGAGTTGATACTATTTTGATCTTTGCAAGCTACATAAATGATACATAACAGCATTTGTTATTTAAATCGTTTAGTCAATAATATAGATTAACTTTAGTATTTATTTAACATTTAATTCACTAATATTAAGAAAATTGGTAATAAATGTATAAAATCATATTGTCAAATTAGAACCAAATCAAAAATTTAAAAAATAACATTTAGCATGTTTAAATTTCAGTGTAATAATCATTACAATATATGTTGTCTAAAAACAGGTTAAAGAGAAGTTTAACTAAAATTTATATATATACAAAAAAAAACTTAGCAATCAACTACAAATATAGCAATAAGTAAATGTGATAACTAAGTGTCATGAATAATTTTACTTTATGCTAAAAGCCTTTAGCACAATTATTAATTTTAATCTAATAAAGCCTTAGACAGAATATATACAATTAGAATTATTCATTAATTCTTTTTCACACAATATATCATAATACTGTATCTCTTACTGAGCCCACTGTGATCATAACTATTTTCCGAGCAAGATATTTAGTTAGCTTCCCGGTACGGAGCTAAAAAAAAGTATGATACAAAAATTAAAACCATGAACCCAATTACTCAAATACTGACACTACATTAATAAAAATTTAGATTAAATAAATATCAAACAACCATAACAAATAAACTATCACTTTAAAGCTACTCAACATTAATTTTTACATAAAGCTAGTAAAGTAAAGCAAAATACATACTGGAATGATCACTTTTAAAAACATTCACGTATCAGAAAGATGATTGAAAAATATTGTTATTTTTCAGAGTATAAAATTATTGGCAATAACAAATATTGTGTTATTTATATTATAAAACTATTGAATTTTGAAAATGTGACCATTCTAGCTTAAACATTATCAACATATACAAAAAATAGAATAATCTACAATGAAATAATTATATACATTAAATACCTGATGTATTGGGTTGCACTTGAGAAGTACCAGCAGCCCCCAAGTTTGGCGCTCCAGGTTTTTGCTTGAGAATTGTCCAGTCGAATAAGTAATCATATTCATGATTCAAAGTGCGGAACAGAATACGGAACAACTGAAATATTGATATGCAAAGAGTTATTTATCATTTAACATAAAAAATCTACTGAGCATTGAAAATAAAAATAAGAATAGATCAAGTTATGGAATTGAGTAATTAGAAAAATAATGATTCCTGTAATTTAAACTTATGAATATATTTGTACAGGTTGTTGTAACTGTACATACTTTGCAAAATTATAAAACTTGCATGCATTATTTTAATATACGTAGTAGTTTTCTCTCTATTAAAATTACAAATATTATTTATCTATATTTACATATTATATATTAATATTGAATGTTATAAAGCAATGCAAATTTCAAAATATGTAATGATCTATTACATATTAAAATAAATAGAATATGCAAGTTCAGAGGTTCCAATTTTAAAATATTGATGTTCATAACATTACAGAATAAGATATATAAATCAAATTATATTTAAAATCAATGTTATAAGGAGATTATGATTTCATATAAATAGAACTACAGCACATACGTACCTGTCTTAAATACATATAATCAGGACCCTCATCAAATCTCAGGCCTCGGCAATAATTTAAATACATTGCAAATTCAGCTGGAAAACCCTAGAATTGATAATTATTAGAATATTGTAAATATAAAAATACATTCATCTACTATGAATAGATGTGTAATCCTAAATTAAATCAGTTTCAACTTGAAATTACACTTGTAAAATAAACTAAAACACCTTTCCATAAAGATCTTATCCAGTGTGCCTAGATACCATTATAACTTCGTTTAATTACAAAGATTATATTCATTTTGTACATTAAAATATTTTTCACACAAAAAACAACAAATATTTATCTATTAACTGATAATTATTACAATCAAGTCTACAAGTTGCAAAAGGTGCAAAATAAAAGAAGAAATTCTAGAATTAATATTTCAATTAAAAAACTAAATATTATATTTTAATATTAAAATATAAATAAAGATCTAAAATAATACATACCTTACACAATACTTCAACAGGTGTGGACATTTTCTTTTCTGAAATTTTTTCATATTTTTGCTTCTTAGTGGCAGCTTTGAGCCCCTGCCACGGTAATGAGCCTCTGTTAAAATACATTAGTACATACCCTAAAGATTCCATATCATCGCGTCTTGATTGTTCAATACCAAGATGTGCATTAATTGATGCATAACGGGCAGTGCCTGTAAATAATAAACCATATGTAAATATTATCTCAAAAATAGCTTTAATAAACTATTAAGTTATGGCTATATTATTACCTGTGAGATTCTTGTCTTCCCGATATCCGATGTGCAACCTAGATCTGAGATCCCGATACTTTTTAGCCAATCCGAAATCTATCAGATATAATTTATTACAATGGCGTCCAATTCCCATTAGAAAATTATCAGGTTTGATATCACGATGAATGAAGCTCTTGGCATGAAGGAATTCTATACGAGCCACCATTTGATCTACAAATAAAGTATAATTGATTTTTTGTTTTAAATAAAAAATAAACTAGTGGTGTATGGCATTGTGCCTTAAAGCTGGAACTTCCCGTACCAAAAATTAAATTTTTTAAAAAAGATTAAAATTGTTTTAAACTTTGAATAAATCAGATTTTTGAGAAATTTTTAATTTTTGATAAAAAATTGACATTTTTGGAAAAAAAACTTTTGGAAATTTTAAGTTTTTTTAACTTGGAAATATGTTAGAAATTTTGTGCTTTTCTTCAAAGCAATCGCACGGTTTTAGACTGCATAGAGACGCAATATTGAAGCGCGTAAGCGCCGTGTCGCCGTCTAACTGGCGAATGATGTTACAAAACCCATAGAAATATAAACAAAATTGATACACATTATAAAATCTCCATAAAATATCTGATGTTTTAATGTTTTTTTTTACTATATCTCTGAAACAGCTAGACCCGCCTTCCCAAAAATTTAATCAGTTCTTCATCTTGTCAATACAAGTAAAATGTTTTTTGAATAATTAAAATTGGTTGAACCGTGTTCCCGAAATCATCGACGAAAATTTGTATCCGCACACACTCACACACACACATACATCGATTTTTTTCCAAGGTATGCCAAAATGTTCAGATATATAAAAATTTTCATTTTCAATTTTTTGTGATTACTATAACTTGCCCTATGGGAAGTTAATACATATCTTTAAGACACTTAAGGATCTTATTAGAATCAATTATATTATGATAATTACCTGCTAACATGAGAACAGTTTTAATAGTAAATTTACGGCCACAAAAATTAAATAGATCTTCTAGGGAAGGTCCCAACAATTCCATTACCAAAACATTGTATTGTCTCTCTGTACCAAACCATCTATATAATAAAAAAGCAAATGAGTTAAATTTTATTCTATGGAAATGTAGTATTAATTAAAATAGCGTTTTGAGCAATTAACTTGTTAATGAACTATGTTTATAGCATGATGTTCAAGTATAGTTCTGGAAAAACTGTCATATATATCTACAGTTAAGTTTGAATCTTCTTTGTGTTTATGTGTATTAGGAAATTTGAGTACAAATTTAATTTTAGTGAATTGACAGTTTTATTATATACATATATAAATATATATACATATATATATATGCTATGATTACTGGGTACGTTCAATATACAGAATGTAATTAAGCTTTTCGCACTGGATTGTTAATGATTAATACATTTTACATAGATTTGTCAGAGTTGAAAACAAAGTTAATATTACAAGGATAATTAATAACACAAGATCCTAATTCATGGATTAAAATTGTCTTCAACATGCTCTTGGATTCAATTCAGGTATAGTGTAATAAATTTCAATTCACATTTTTTTCAAAATCTAAGTGATTTTATCATGTAATTAAATACTACAAATAAAATATTTTTTCAAATCATTTGGACAATGCTATTCTAATCAAACTTCTGAAAAAAAACATGCAACTATTTTAAAAATAAAATAAAAAGGCTTGTAAAAAAATATTTCAAACTGTATTTAAAAATGTAAGCGTAACATGGTACCTGACATGTGGTATACCAACACCCCCTTGGAGGACTTTATAAAGTTTACTTTCATATAACAATTGAGGATGTCTAGCACGACATTCTTCCAATTTAACAGCAACTTCCTGCAATAATATATACAAAATCAAATTATTAAACAAAAATGTCAAGACCCAATGTTGAAGCAATAATAATTCCAAGTTGTTTACGTGTGAGCCAAAGCCAATGTCTTTAAACAAATATGTTGATAAAGAATACAATTGAAATAGTATTTTGAACATTCAATATTCACAGTAATGAGATGCATAATTGAAACTTCATTAGCATGACATGAATGAAATTTTATTACCATCAAGTTAATCAAATAATATAAATTCATTTAAAATATCATTGCTAAATTAATGAAGTTTGCATCATGAATCTATAATTTTGTCTCTAGACTACTCGAACATTTTATATTTCAACACATTGACTATTTAATAGAAAAATTTAATTCAAAACTCTTAAAAATGGTCAAATCAAGTACTTTAAAATGGTCAAAGTAACAATACTTTAAAAAATCAGACATTTGGCAAGACTACAAAGTTTTAAATATATTTAAGTCTTAACAATATATAATTGCTGTGAATTATGAGAACACTGCACATTTATCAAAAAATTGTTAAAATGAGTTCCAAGTTGTATTTTGAAAAGAAAATAGTTTTTAGAATTTATTACTTTATGTTTTAAAATTATGATAATTAGAATGTATTATTGTTGAATAAACTTCTAAAAAATCATGCTAGAAATATAAAATAACTATATTTTTTAAATAATCATAGCATTATTAAAATAATTAGTTCTTAAAAAAAAGGAAAATTCGATATAAAAATAATGATATGTACATTTGCGCAAAATTTATTTCATAAAAAAATTAAATATGCCTCCGTAATATTTTCTATATCAAAATGATATAACTATAACAACGGAGCCAGATGGAATTATTGATAAAATTCTTGCACGACCCACGATTGTTTTAGACATTTCTAAATATGGAATATATTCAAACTTTTAAATGTCAAACAAGAAGCGAAACCATATTTATTAAAATATATTAAACTTTCTAAAGAAAATGTTTAGGAATAATTATGATTACATAAAAAGTGACATTTAATACTTTTACTTAACCTTTATTGTAAATTTTCATGATGGACAAAATATAATTATTTTTAAACAAGGTCATTTTTTTGATAGATTAAATGGTAAAATATGTGAAACGATGTCTTTTGTATATGGATAGTGTACACAAGTCTGTTGTTTGGTATGATAGGCCAAAATCGAGTTACATATGTACGTACCTCTCCATTTGTAATATTGATGCCAAGATATATGTCACCGAAGGAGCCACTACCGATTTTGCGAATGAGACGGTATTTAAGGCCGACAATGAAATCCTTGAGTATAGCCGCCATTATCACTCGGCTCATAAGTCCCAGTCTACAATTTTGTTAGCTCAATCACTAAAACGAGCACAATATTTAACTTCCCAAACGATCACTTCTGCACCGACATTTCCCTTCCTAAATCTGACCTCTGACGTCACAACGGGTTGCTTCAATTGCTTGCTGCTTTCAGACTCAGCCGTTCTTTTGTTCAGAGCCACTTGCTAGCCGAGAGACGCATGCTAACCAACACAAGGGCAGAAATCGAAATTCACTGGATTGTTTGATACCCAAAATATAACGGATAGCGTTTCCAATAGTGAAGGATAGAATTAGCACACCAACATTTTTGCTTTAATTTCACGATCGAATATTGCTTAGATTTTTATTTGTTTCGAAAAGCCACTTAAATGTCATTTGATGACAATTCATTTTTTTACAATCATGATTTTTTTCAAATCACTATATAAACTATAAGTACCTTTTAGTCTTTAAAATATTAACAAATGTTATAAAACCGTAGAGTAAAAGTAAGAAAAATTATTATATATAAATTGTGGTAAATATGAATATATAAATAAGTGGTGGCACCGTGCTTTAAAGCAAATTGCTGGAACTTCCCGTATTGTAATATAATATTCGAGATATATTAAATGTTTTCAAATAGATTATTATAAATACTGTACCTTATATGTATATGTTTACAAAAAAGTAAATTTAAGTAAACCAAAGAATTTAATAAAATAAAGGACATAGTCTACTATTCGTAAGAATTATATAAACTGAATTGCAGAGTAAAAATTATTTATCTGAAATATATAAGTGAGTTTTAAAACTTTAGCTGGATATGAAAATAATGTATATATGTAAATAAAAATAAAATAAAAAAAAATAAAATTCAAATTCAAATTATTCAAAAAAAAAATTATTCAAAAATTAGTAAAAAAAAAAATTTGTTTCAAAAGCAATAGTTTTGTTAACACAAGCATAAAGTTTTTTGAATCGTTCAAATCGGATGCTCAGTTCTCTCAAAAACTGCCATTTTTTGCACATTCAGCTTGGTATTTCCAAAACGGCTAGACCCGCCTTTGCCAAAAACTAATCACAACTGCTCCTTGTCATTATGAACTGAATGTTTTTTGAATCACTCAAATCGGATACTCAATTCTCTCAAAAACTTGGTTTCTATTTTTCGCACTTTTTGCTCCGTATCTCCGAAAAGGCTGGACCCATTATTATATTGTCTAGGGCTGGAACTGCCTTTGCCAGAAACTAATCAGCACATCTTCTTATCAATAGACATAATGATAAATTTTGAATATGCTAAAAATGTTCGTTTACTGTTTGAGAGAAGAGAGCGTCCGATTTGAATGATTCAAAAACATTTTATTAGTATATTATGTAATTTATTAATTAGTGTTTGCATTTTTATTTCGATTATTTGTATGCATTGAAAATGAGTCAAATCAACACTCCAAACTCTTGCTATTACAATAAAGACATTTTTCTTTATTAAATTCTTTTACTTATTGGATAGATGCTCAAAAATACTATCATATGTCTGAAAAACACCTTATGCATTATATTTATATGAGTATATTTATATTTATACCACTAACACATATGTATGAAATACACAAATCTCCGCTTTAAATTTCATATAAATTCATAATACACCTGCTGTCTTAACTCTGCGAGTTATCCACCTGCAACTACAGCATCCATGATCAAGAAAGAATCTTGCACGTTGGTACATGTGTTTAAATCCCACTACTAACGTGAAGTTGGTTTTCATAGAAATACTTCCATCTCTGAGTTGTCAAATGAAGTAAAAATTAAAAATAAGAAAGTTGTTAATAGTTTGTGTTGACTGTTATGAATAAAGTGTTATAAAACAAAGGTAAGAATTAAAATATATATATTTGATAAGTTTAAAAAATATAATTTAATTTATATTGCGGCAGCATGTGAGAAGCACTGTAAGGTTAGAATTGGGTTTATTTGACAAAACCTTATTCGAATATCAGGAGTACATAACCATTTCAAAAGCGCGTACGTGGAGATATGTTTGAATAACTGTAAAACATTTTTTAATCTATCACAAATGAGTATACGCACAATGATAATTGAATGCATAAATATTTTTAATACATGTGAAAATGTATCTCTGTTATTATTGGTATTTATTTTTTATATATTATTTCAATATAAAATATTTGTTGCAATAATAATAATATATCAACAATAGCATTTTTGGACCAAATTTGGTTAAAAACGATTTTTTATGAATTTTTGTAGCTGTTTATGATACTTATATTTCATAAATTTATTAAATTTGCAGCTAGATATATATTACATATATTTTTTAGCATGTTAAATCGAAACTAATAGACTTTTATTAAACTAAACCGAATTTATAATTATTTTCTCATTTATTATTTTATTTAAATTTTATAATTTTTATACTAGTTTATTTTTGTGTAACAATCATTTTCTTCAAATAATATTAATCATTCTTTAATAAGAACAATTTAATATATTCCATGTATTTCTGAGTACTCTGTGAGTCCCATCATGCATTTGTGTGCAATTGCAAAAAAGTGCAATTACATGCACGTGCATCTATTTTTAAATAAATAGTCGTTCAAAAGTCGTTTTTTGAACCAATTTTTATCGAATATTTTATATGTAATATATTAAATTATATGTGCAATAAAAAGGATTCGTAGGTTAAACCAGAAATAGTTTCCAAGCAAAACTAATACATATTAGTTTTACTATTTTAAAATATAAATTGAATATTGATTTGTGGTTTCTTGCGGAAAATTATAATTTCTTTATCTGTTTTTATACAATCATTTTATGATGTAATTGGTTAAATTACAAATATATGCTTTTTACATCTAATGATGTTATTATAATATTAAACTCTTGTATTTAGATTTTTTACCTAAACCACATTAATTGATTTAAATCAGTGAATTAAAAAATATTAAAGTATTATATGTACTATAAAAAGACCTATAGATAGTTGTTTGCTTGTTTATCTATGGTTCTTTGAATCTAATTGTTTTTTATTTAATTTTTGAACAATTTTTACTAATGTGATTTTTACGAATTTTTGAAAACAGATATTAAATTAATGGATTAATGAATTTATTATTTAAATGGTAAAAATTTCAAACAAATGTTTTTTTTTCAAAACTCTTATCGATAAATGCGTAAAAATATCTATATAACCGTTTTTAAATACTTGTTGTTGCATTAGAGATAATAAGTGTTTGTCGTAATCAACATATCTACATAAACTTCCAGTACATAATTATATATTTATATTCCTAAACACTTCTATATTTTGCTAGATCACATTTACAAAATGAATAAGTAAAAATATATTTTTGCGAAATTCCAAAATTTTTCTAAAGCAAACGTCTTCTTTGGGAAGTTAAACAATGGTTGAATCCATAATTTTTATTATATCTTTGCGAATTGCTCTTTAACAAACAACCTAATATTGTATCATTCAGTATTATAAAATAATTAATAATTTACAAGGGAAACTAGGATATTCAAAAATCAAGACGAAAAATTTTGTTGGTAGCTCTTGTACATCGATAAAATATGCAAATATTTTTTAAAAATGTAAAGAAAATGAAGTATTATTTAATTTTTTAAATAAAAAATAAAATATCGTTGTAAGTCTAAATTTAGTTTCTTTGAATTTGCTTATTTTCATCTACAAATTATTTGAGATGAAATTAAAATGTGATTTAACAGGAAAAATAGAAAATTTTGTACCAAGAGCAAAAATATGCTTCAAATTTGAATTCATAATTGTATTGGAAAAGCATTTTAAAAGGGATTTCAATTCTTATTTTAACAAATTTTGGCTCTATCAGACTGTCCTTTCATTAATAAAATAAGAGACAATTTGATATAAATATATTGATATGAATACTTGCGCAAAATTGATTTCATAAAAAAAATAAAAATGCCTCCGTAATATTTTTGGATAAAATTTTGGACCGAGAGCAAAAATATGCTTCAAAGAAGTAATAAATGTATTATAAAATATTCTAAGCATTTATTTATAAGTGATGCATAAAAACCATTTCAATTCTTATTTTAACGAATTTTAGTTCCATCAGACTGTCCTTTCTCTACAGTTTCAATATATTTTCAAAAATGTACAATTGCATGATATTTTTTACTATTTGTTATAAAATTATTTTTACAGTATCTATAGAATATCTTCACGGATAATTTGAAAATATTATTTACCGTATGTACAATGTGTTGTGTGTTCATATTTTTACACCAGTATATCTAGCTGGCTGGAAGTACTTGCTGGTTCTTAACGCATTCAACACACGGTGCATTCACTGGTAACGGTATTAAGAAGTAATACCACATCAGCTTCGATGTGGCCGAAACATTGTGGTAACCGAAAACCGTAAAGGAAATTAGGGTCAAATGAACAGTTTCAAGGGATAGTGCGTGCACTATTTATTAATATAAATTTCTCATTTCGTTTTTTTATTTCTCAAGTTTAAACTTTTATATAGTTCTAAAATTCGGACCCAGCAATGGGTAAATTGAATCAGGCGTGGGCCAAGCTAAAAACTAGTTCTGCGTTTCTGGTTCGATTCGATCCAAGGCCAAGTCCAACATCAGGCAGCTTTCATGTCAAATTTCCATTTTAGGTTTCAAATTTCAAATATCAATCTCAAGTGAAAATCGACTTATGTGGGTATAGCTACACATATAATCATAAAATGTCAACAAATACTTCGAATATAGTTAATTAGTCAAAACTGGATTGGACAACTACTTAATTGTTATTCATACAAAAAGTACGATAGATTATAATTAAAAGTACATATAACAAAATAAATCTCAAGTAAGAGCCAGTCGGTAAAAAACGGATCGAGCATAAACTAGTCCCGGGTTCGATCCCAAGATAGGCCAAATCGATATCAAGCATATGTTTTTGTCTCTTTGTTCCATATCTAACATACTTAAACTAAATATTTAACACTTAAAATCGCTTAAAATGTTAAATGATTTAGTAAAATTTTGGGTTCATGAAAATGATTTTAATATTAACATATAATAATAATAAAAT
This sequence comes from Ctenocephalides felis, assembly GCF_003426905.1. NCBI lineage: Eukaryota > Metazoa > Arthropoda > Insecta > Siphonaptera > Pulicidae > Ctenocephalides > Ctenocephalides felis. The sequence goes on along the minus strand of NW_020539725.1, from coordinate 57,297,602 downwards.
TATATAAATATATATGATTTTGACCCATTGTCACCATATCTAACAAACTCAGACTGAGCTTTAAAAATGTTAAATGCCTAACTAAAATTTTGGGTAAATAAAAGATATTATATTGAAGAATAAAATAATGACTTTATGGAATATTAATACTACTTTATTATCCATTGCTCCTCTATACTACACACATAAATTTCATGCACACAATTTACCGCGGAACAGGTTTTTTGCTCATCAAAGCATTTTATCCAAAAATCGATGTGGCCCTTAATATATATATATATATATATATATATATATATATATGTATATATATATATATATATAGCATTACTATATTGCCTACATAAAAGTAATTAAATTTGGTGATGATTCTTATTTATATACGCTTTCTAGCGTAAAGTTTGAAATATTTTATAATTATTACAAAACCGCAACAAACGCGTTTTGGGGATTTTGGGAATATAACAAAATTGATTTCATTTCATTGTAAAAATTATTAGTCGTGAATACCACATTGGTTTGTGATATATGGTGTTAGCTTAGAAATTCGACTTTCTTCGTGTTTTGGTACGTTGCTTTAGTATTGAATTTTCAGTCAGTTGTTCATCTTTTGATTTTAAGTTTACAAACAGTGTAATAATCAACATTTGACTATTTTTTATAATTTAAATTTAATAAATTTTGATTTCGGGTTATAATAAACTTTACAGAGAAATGCTGAAAGCTCACTAGCTTTTCTAGTAAGTATTCTGAATATATGTTGTTCTATTGTACTGCTTATAAATTACATATTTCTATCATGTTGTTCATCCTAATGTAATTTTTGTTCATGTAAGTAATATTTTGTTTTTTATTGCCCAGAAAAAAATCAATAATTATAATATTACTTAGAAAAATTAACTAATGTACGTGAATATTTTCACTACGTATACAATACAATACAATCAAAGAATCCTCTCACGAGACACGACGACCAATCACAATCGACCCGTACAGAAATGATATCATCGAAAGCGAATGAAAAATCATTGGGCCCCCGTCTCGGCCATAATGCTTTTCCGTTGCATTTTCACAGACTTACTTCCTAGTCGCGCCTAAAGAAGTTTTACTTCAAAATTTTCAATTGGTAATCAAAATGATGATTACAAATCAATTTTGTTTATTCATTAAAAATATAATCATTGGTAGTAAATATAAATAAATTAAATAGCATGTTATAATATAAATATTAAAATGGGTTTATGTGTATGTGAATCAATATTTAACATTTTGTCGAAGTTAAAAACGGCTGCAACGATTTTCAAATGTGATGAAACTCGATAAGAAGTCACGTTGATTATTTTTGCGTAACGATCAGCCAAACCGTTTTTTATGACTAGCATTAGATTGCTTACAAATAGCAAATAAGTACAAAATTTTCGTCCAGCTTTTTAGAAATTTCTGAATCCTGATTTTTAGGATTTAAAAACCGTTGCAACATATGATAGGAATCTTGCAAATTAGTTTTTGGTAACAAAATTCTTGATTTTATTAAATTTTATATGATGAGAAAGTTTATGGTCTTAATGAACATCCCAAAATATTAAAGCATACGACAAGAGGTTTATTTATGAAAATTTATTAAAGTTTGGACTAATGGACAGTGTCAAAATCTCAAATTTTCAGGGGGCGTCCATTAATCACATGATCGACTATTTAAGGATTTTTGGACTCTCCCTCTCCGGATTTTTAAAAAAAAATCATGTAAAATATTCACCCACGTGATATTTCTTGATTTTTGTCAAACCCCCCTTCACCCTAAAACCTCACATGATTAATGGACGACCCCTCCTAAGCGACAATTTAAAAGTTTCTAAGTTTTATTTTTTATTAATTAAGTCGATTATTTGCAAATATCGGAAAGTTTTAACAGCCTTAAGGAAAAAGAACACTCACATCTATTTTATGGTGACGTTATGATATTCGAGTATTAAGAACTAAAAATTTAAAATATTGATTTTTTCCTCGATTTCCTACTTTATCTAATTTATTATTGTTTTATACATACTCTCTTAGAGCACTTGGAGAATTTTTATATCATAAAAATCATCATTTTTATGTTCAATACGGCCCTGTTCTACAATCAAAAATCTAAATTTTTCATTGTCATCGATGATAATTCCGATGTGTTATATTATTAAGTATCATTAGTTATTAAGGTCAGCAACGAAATAACTTTCTTATTCGACAATAAAAGACGGATCTTCAGAGAGAAACCAGAAGAAAAGAAGAAGAAAGTGTCTGACTTATGTTGAGTAGCCTAAATATTGCGCCTCGATGCCTTGGTATGTCGGTTTTACTTTCCAAGACAATAATAACATCATCAGTCTTAACATTGTGGTCTTAGGATTGTGAATTAATAGGTAATAATAACATATTGTTTAATGTTTTTGTTTATTTATAAACTCCTATTACATAGCGCATAGAGTATTACAACCATTTCGTCAGATACAAAGTTTTAAAGCGCCAATAAGCTTTCAGAATAAAAGTACTATTTTATAAAATAAAATGCTATTTTTGACTTGATGTTATGGTAGAAAATATTATCGAATGTGTATTAAAAAATAAAAAAAATAAGTTTACTTAAATGCTGCTTCATTATTTATAAATTCCTATTTCTATTATATATACGAATTGTATCAGAATCGTTTGAATCTTCTAAAAGCTTTCGAAAAATATTATTTTGACTGATCACGTGATCAAGTGAATCACTTGATTCGTGAAAATGTGTATTGATAGATCAAATAATATAGCACAAAAAAAACATTTATTAGAAACTTTAAAAAAAATAATAGTTCTATAGAGAATAGCAATAAATATGAATTATCTATGCAAAAAACAACTTGTGTATTACAAGAGTTATATTTTAAAATGATTCTTTAATTATAATTCGTTACATGTATTTACAATTCATATTGAATTATGTACGTATTATGTAAATCATAAGTATTACTAACATAAATCTAATATCAATGCAATAATTATAAACAAGTTCGTATATAAGAAATGTTCGAAAATAAAATAATGTCTCACTGTTCATATACCTTAAATATTATGATTCTGATTAAATATTTGAAATTAAACATTTAAGATTAAAAACATGTTTGTTCAAACAAAATTATTATGAAGTTAATTTAAATATTTATAATCATACGTATTTATTCTAATTTCCTACCGTTGTGCGATAAGAATATAATTGCTTTTCTAATGATATATTATCGCAAGTAATTATAACCGACTTCAAAACAACGAACTTTGAAAAATAATGGCATAATATACATGTATATTATTGTATGAATAAAATAATATTTTGTTAATATGAGACTTGCTTGAAAACTCAAATTAATTGAAAAATTTGTTTATTTATTTCATGTTTTTAATTATTAGATATTATAAACTCTGACTATTAAATGAATTAACATATATGTCACTATTTGTCCATTTTTTCACCGATTAGCATTTTTATTTATCATTTTCAAATTCATATTTACCATTTGGCCAATATAGAGCTGATTCTATTTTTCCAATATTTTGTAATTCATAAAAATGAACATTATTTCCGAATAGTTTGTATTTTAGAGAATTTGAAATCATTCAAATAATGAGAGTTGTATATTGCTATTAAATTAGAAATAATAATGAAGAGAACCATTCTTATATATTAATCGTTGAACGAATATTTTTAATTAATTACACTTTTATATAATTTGTTAAGGCTTGAATGCCAAATTTGTAGTGTTTGCAATATAATAATTTCAGAAAGTGAAATTTGAATGAAATCAGTTATAAAAGGGTCTCTAATAATATAAAAAACGCTTATAAAAGTAAAGCTAATGAGTGTTTTATTACACACACACACACACATATATATATATATATATATATATATATATATATATATATAATAATTTAAACGTATATAATATATGCATGCACCTTGCATATTAATAAAGCGAACGATCCATTTTTTGTGTTTTGATTGCGCAGTGAAGAAAACAATTATATTGCAAAGGATCTTGAGAATTAATTTTTACTGAATGACGTTGGGAAAAATAACAAATAATGTACAAGCCGAGCAGCCAGTACTTTTTTCTAAAAAATAAAACTGGCATGTGATAATTTTACTATATATACATAACTATAATAGACTATATATATAATAGAGATATTAAATATAAGACCTTCATAAAATATTCATATTATGAAATACTTTTCATCAGCATCTCTTTAGAGTTTTAATAATTTAAGGGCAATTCTAGTACAGAGACATTGAAAATGAAATATTATCATTATTGTTTTATAATTTATTTATCAACGTTAAAAACGTAAAACAAAAAAATTACAATTTTAAAAATTAGTAATTGTTGAAATAGGGGGTTACAAAAAATTTCCACGTGACCGTGTCACGATTGCAACCCTCTTAGTAATCCAAAATGAAAAAACAAGATCATTAATATAGAATGATGTCGCGATGGTATATACTAGTAAACAAAAAAGACCATTTTCATACCACTTTTTGAGTTTCTCGATTTTTTATTTTTTTATTTTATTATCAGATTGCATTTATCTTCTATATTTTAAAATTTGAAATTAGGAAATCGGCTCTGTTATTACTTTTAATTGCTTAAGCTTACATTACACGTGTAAGCTTAGGTTTACTCATTCATGTAATGTGAGTTAGTGCTAAATATATATATCTGTTTGTTGGGTATTAGAAATTTCTATGATTTAGCAAATAAATTGATTTGTGAGAAAATAATATTTTATATCATATTATTAATACTTTTTTTTATTATAAAGGATCAAGTAGAGAATTTAATATTTATTGATAAAACGCAGTGTATATGAAATTAGTGTACTTTACATAAAACAATAAGTGATCAGTTCTAAAATAATTAAAATAGTGTGAAACTTCTATATCTTCTAAAATCGTTTATCGTTAATTTGCATATATTTATTTATTTTCTATAATTTTCCAACTAGCTTTTTCTCAATTTCTCTTGTTGATAATGATTTATTTTATATACGAGGTCTGTTCAAAAAGTACTCGGAATTACTAATAATTAAATTTCGCGGGTCTGGAGTGTCTGATTGTCAAAATTTTTTTTTTATTGTGTTGGTATACATGCCCCTAAAGTATGATGAAATTTTCAGCTATATTCACTGTTTACTTTGTCTGTGGTAGTCGCTAAGGTTCGACGTGTTTTTCTGAGCTCGGCGATTTTTACAATGGAAGAATTGAAAAGTCAAAGAATTGTATTAAATTTTGCGTAAAAAATGAAATAAAGTGTTGCAAAGTGCAAAAATTCACCAGATATGGCTCCGTGTGACTTTTTCCTATTCCCAAAGTTGAAGAGCCCATGAAAGGACGGCGGTTTTCCTCGATTGAAGAAAATCGCTGAGAGTGCTCAAGGACATATCAAAAAGTGAATATCAAGGGTGCTTCGAAAATTGGAAAAAACGCTGGCATAAGTGTATTTATCTGGGGGGGACTACTTTGAAGGGGACCACATTAATGTAGACGAATAAATAAATATTTTTTGAAAAAACGAAAATTCCGGGTACTTTTTGAACAGACCTCGTATATATATATATATATATATATATATATATATATTTTAATTACAATATTTGGTACAACTGCTAAATAATATACATCTAGTAACATTAATGAACAATAACATAAATATAAATAAAATAGAGTACAAAATAAAGGATAGTATTCACATTAAAATGATACCGTATTATGATGATTTAATATAAAAAGAAGAATTTAATATAAAATAATATAAAATTATGTTTTATAAATAAAAATCTTTCATAAAGTCATAAAATTATTGTTCTTCATATAAAAATTATTTTAAAATTAATTTATTATTTTCATCGTTTTTTATTAATTTATTATTTTAGTCTTGGAATTTGGATAAATCCTTATTGCCATATTTTCTTTTTAAATACTCTTACCAACTCAGATTTGTGAATAAAATAATTAGCATCGTTGCAAATATTTTATAATCTTGAGGTATTAAATTTCTCATATCCTGTTCAGATTGTTTTTATTATAAGATATCATTCGCGATCGATCAATTTCTTCTTATCTTCTACCTGAAGTATTTCATAATAAATAATTCATTTGTTTAGTCTATCAAAAATTGTGCCGAATCAACAATTTAAATAATGCCAAGTAATAATCTAAAAATCCAAGTGACTTGTGAACGACCTTCATAAAACAAAACCTGATATTCCGAATTCTAGTTTTTTTATTATAAATTATTCCGTGGATTTTTGACGATTTTATTTTCAGTGTAGTATCTACTGCGTGTGATAGAACTAAAAGTGTTTAGGATAGATATTCGATTTATGAAATTTTTCAATTTGATTTATTAATTCAATTTTTTGTGTGATATATAAGATTTTATAATGGATTGCAAAATGGACAACGATTTTGAGTATTTGGGTAACTATTAGTATATTTATATGTAATTGTATTTATATTTCATATATTAAAATGTCATGTAAATTATATATACATGATATTTCTTATGAGAACTTAACAATTTTATAAAAACATACTGGCTTTACAGTAAATCATTGCGTTTATGCTAAATAATAGAGCAACTCATTCTTCAAGGTTAATTTTATTTATAAATTATATTTTAATATTTTATATCTTAATATATATTAAAGAAGTTATATCTAAAACCCATTTTCAAGTTTCTGAAATTTTTTCCATGCAAATTCGATATGAAACTTAGATTGAATTGCGCTTATCTAAAAGTTGATATTAAGAGCTAAAACTTTTAGAGATTTTTTTTATCAATTTGGAAAATCGAAAATGTCCATATTAAGCACCACCCTAATATATATATATATATATATATATATATATATATATAATAGTTTACAATACATACTTCCATTAAAACCTTTTTAAAAATAAAATTTTATTATGCATCTATTTCATTATTCCCAAAAAATTACTGATATTATTCAATTGAAAACAACAATTACAATCTATTTTTCAGATTAGTTTTGAAATTTGAAGTAATTTGTTTAATTGTTCTACGATATCCTTGAAATAATGATAATTTGTATTTTGTTTAAACAATTGTCGTTAAAACATTTTTCTTTAAATTTCATGTTTAGTACTAGTAGTATATCAAAATAACTTGTGTGTTTTAGTGTTAGTGTTCATTTTATTATTAGCTCTGCGAAATTTATTTATTTATTATAATTTTTCTATCGAATTATAAATGGTGCAATTAGTACGTTAAATTAAAATTTAACCTTCATTACAGCAATTAAATTTATAAAACCAGTAATAAGCTTTTATAATGAGTTGTATACACCTCTTGACAAGTAATAGTTACTACCATTAAAATGTAATTATATGTTAAATTAATATGAAGAAACGGAAGTTATTTATATAGCTGAGATATGTGATTTGCTATAAATGGATATATGGTAGAAAATTTCCATTATTATTTTTAGATTTTAAATATATATATATATATATATATATATACATATATATAATAAACTTGTTTCCTATCAATAGACTTGATATGCATTTAAGAAATTCTGATTCTGAAACTATTTTGATGTCTGTATGGACCATAACATTGAACGCATGAAGATTTTTAACTGGTTTTTGACCGACAAAAAACATGTATATAACTATTATGTATTACATATAAATATTTATAAAGATTATAACCATTACATAAAACTATAACATACATATATCTCTATAGGTATACCTATAAAAAATCATAGTTTTAGGTATACCTATATCTGAAAATTTAGAAAAAGTTGGGAAAAGTTATTCAAGATTCTAAAATATGATTATTACATAGATTATGATTATGTACATAGATATGGTTATGTATGTATATACACATAGATATATTATTTAAGAAATTTTTTTAAAATTTTGTTTTTATTATTATTATTTCTGGTGTTTTGAGCTGAAACTGAAAGTGAATTTGTTAAATAGATTTAGAATAAGATAGTCTTTGAAATTTTATTATTTAACAGCTATCGACATTTAATAGAATTTATGAAAAAAATGCCTAAAATACACATTTTTAAATAAACGTGCACATATTCCTGTGAGAACTTTCAGTTTTAACACAATAAATAATAATAAAAAGACAAAAGTAAAAAAATACAAATACTTTAAGCAATATATCTATATGTAAAGAGCACATTCATATTTTAGAATCGTGAATATTTTTTTCAGTCTTCACCAAGTTTTGAGTTTTTCGGGCAAAAATCGAATAATGCTTATATAATAGTCGTATATTATTAATTCATAATATAGAGAGATTTGCAAGCAAATAGTTACACATGCTTTATTGCTGTGGTCAGGAAACCGGGGTAAATTACCCCAAATGGGGTAAAAATGGAAATTTGGGATAAAAAGTATTTTAATTGATATTGACTTTATTTGCTACGTAGTGGACCGTAGAGTGGTACAAGGACTATAATCCACGGATGATTATGTGGCATTAGTAAATTTCTCTAGAATAAAAAGTTTTACAGCAAATAAATAAGATTGACTTAACATACTGGCAATTTCTAAGATTGATAAAATTAAAATTCAAATTAATCAAATAGATAGAGAATTTTCTTTGCCATGGGGGTAATCAACGTAATCAAGTAATCAACTTAGACAAAAATATTTTGGGGTAATTATTAAAAATGTTCCCCGACAGCTGCTCTATTGATTTTCATACCAATTTAAAATAATTACTTTACGAAATTATTATTATGTTTACTGAGAATTATAACTATGTGATTTATTACTATTTTTTAATTTTTTTTTTAATTTTTTACTAAAATGTTTTTTACACCTATTGGTAGATTTGCCCGTGTTTTTTTCCTCTTTATTATTATTTAGCATACTGCAAACGATCAATTTTTATTGACAACACAAGAATGGTGTGCATAAGTCCTATAAAACTGTTTTCGTTTTCGTTTCAGCATATGATGTCCTGTTTATCAGCCTTTTTGAATAATCTGTGGGTTCAAGCGTTTGCCATCGTAGGACTCGCGGCCCTTGCGACTATAGCCGCAGTTATTAGACTCTATGCGCACATCACTTGCGGAAGGTAAGAATATAGAAAGGACAGGTGAAACTAAATGAATATTTTTGAATGATTCCCATCCAGGACAATCATAATATACACCTAGTGGCGTCGGAACCGTGTATTTGTGAGCTGAGCCCACCCAAAATCTCGAAATTTGAGATTGACTAAAATGTCTAAAAAAACTCACTGGCTACCTAAAAAAAAAGAAAACAAGAGCCCACCCATAAAAATACATCTATCCTCTGTTTTTCACGGAGATAAGTTCTATAAATTTATAGAACTTATCTCCGTGAAAAACATAAAAATGTATTTTTCGAGTTACACGTTTTTTTAAAAAAAACGTGTAACTCGAAAAATACACTTTTATGTGGAGCAACCGTTCTATATGGAAATCATCATAAAAATGCCCTTTTTGCCAGTTTTTAATATGATGAATAACAAACAGATTGTTCGAAAAATAAATATTATTACATGTAATATCAAACACGTTTAATAAATTATTACAATTAATAAAATAAAATTTAGTTTTGATCTTAAAACCGTAAGTTCCTATTTTATCTACATATTTCCATCATAGACTACTATAAATTCATAATTGTACGTCGATTTATCTGTACAATTATGTTCTTATTTAAACTTTGCACTAATTCTATAGACTGTCCTCTTATTCTTAATCAACTATCCTTTAATGTTCCAAGGCTATCTACGCGTTCACAATTATTTTTTAATTATCCTACTCCTAAATCTAATTCTCTCTTAAATTCGCCTATTCTACTTATGTCCTCTAACTTTAACTTAATTAATAATGAAATAGATATTCACAACACTTCACCTAATCAAATAATCTCCATCTGCACAAGTTAACCTTTTTATTTTCTTTTTAAATATCTCATTATTTTATCTTATTCTGTTTATAAATAATATTGTTACATTCTGCATTATATGTAATTTATGTAAGCATTTTATGTTAATAACTATATATTGTAATTTTGTATATATTTTAATTTAATTGTTATTCATTATGTAAAATAACTGTATTTTTGAGTCCTCTTGGAGTAATCTGTGGGCTATATATTTAAATAAATAAATAAATAAATAAATAATTGTAACATACATTTTGTAGTGTTGTAATTTGACAGTAAAACAATGAAAATGTTATTGTAGATATAAGATAATTATAATTTAGTATTTATTATTATTAACATTATATTTTCATTATCAAGGTGTCATTCAACACGTAAGATGTCCGGGAAAACTATTATAGTAACCGGAGCAACCGGAGGCATAGGCCGGGAAACGGCGGAGGAATTGGCCAGGAGAGGTGCCAGGGTTATACTGGCGTGCAGAAATGCCGACAGTGCTTGCAAGGCCCGAGGTCAGTAAATTAGTAAATCTTAGCCATATATAATGGTTTTCTTAATATTTTGAATATGTATGTTTGAAATAATCACATTATAGTCAAAAGTTAGGTTTTTACAAATATGGGTCTAAATATATTGAAGTAGTTTGCAAAGTTACCTGTTTGTGTGTTAGAAAAGTTTGTGTTTTTAAAAGCGTTTATTGAAGAAAATATTTATTTATAGTAATATTAATTTCATTTAAGCACGATTCAATTCGTTTCGGTACAATTAATGTTATAATAATTTAGATATCTGATTAAAATTAATTTTACTCTATCATGGCTTGAACAAACTTTCGTAGTTTCAAATATAGATCATACTTAGTTTATTCTTGATAGATAAAATTATAAATTTGAGAAAATGTCGATGAAAGGTCTAATTTTGACAAACGCCAAAAAATCGATAATTATTTTTGCAAACTTTGACGAATTTTTAAAATTAAACCACTTGTCGTAGGGCCATAATATTTTAGTATGATCTATAAGACTATGGTATCAACCGTCAAAAAATAATGATAAAAATTGTCGATATAAATTCTTTTAACACTTTATTACAAGAAAATGGCCTGGCTGATATTTACCGAAAACTCATCAGGTCGATTCCCAACCAATATCTTTCAAACGGTTTTTGAATTTTTAAAATCGATTCAAAATTGCGGGCTAAAACGTGGACGAAAATTTTTTCACTTTTTTGCGATTTACAAAGAAACGGTTTGGTCGATCGTAGTACAAAACTAAGGACAAACAATAGTCCTCATCGAGATACATCGAATGGTTTTTAAATTTTTTAAATCGATTTAGCCGTTTTTGAGAAAACGTCGATTTTCTGAAATCAAATCTGTTCACACACACACACGCACATACTTTTTCCAAATTTGGTCTCTTTCGATTCAGAATGGCTTGAAACGCCCAAAAAACATAAAATTAGCGATTTTTTTATGAAAAAATTATTCATCCTTTGGGAAGTTAAAAATGAATCGTATTAAATATATGTAAATATAGAGAAAAATTAAAATTAAACATAGATAAAACAATATACACATTGCTATAATTCTCTAGTTTTTTGCCCTATTTCGAAAAAGTTAGGGGATTTGCTCGAGCCGTGCCATACCGTTGGCCTTACGGTGTTGGACGGTAGGTCAAAGAACTACAAATTTTAAGACTCAACGGTATATAAAATACTAATCGCCAATTATTATTCGTTCATATAACTTTTTGATTGATGATTATATTTAACTTGAGCCCACAGTCTACAATTTAAACATACGACCTCTTCTCTAGGGGCCCTAATTGGTCGCATACAAATTTTTCATTGCAAAAGAGCCGAGTACATCAAAATTGTGTATTCTTTTTCTAAAATCTATCATGCTACTATTTGTTTCAAACTACTATAAATTTAGTTTTCCAGATATGTTTTAATTATAATTTTCAGATGAAATTGTATCTGCTACTGGTAATCGAGATGTCCATGTAAAACTTTTGGATTTATCTCGAATGCGATCTGTTCGCGAATTTGCTGCCGATGTACTTCGCACCGAAACGCGGTTGGATGTTTTGATTCATAATGCAGGTAAGTTTCAAATTACCTTTATTGTTCGGGCGATTTAAAAATATTATTAATTTCAAAACGAATGCTCATATTTATCTTGAAATAAGAGTATAAATTGCACCACAATCATATAACAGTGGAAATATTGCGCAGAAACAATGAATGAGTGTCGCATAACAGGAATAAGATATAGTAAACGTAATAGAGTTTGAGATATTTTTTTTTAATTATTTGGCCTTGGACCGTTAGGTCATTTGGCAAAAAGATATATTTAACTATCAATATATTTTACGTTTTAAGGAATGGCCGATGTTTTTCGCAAACAAGTTACTGAAGATGGTTTAGAAATGACCATGGCGACTAATTATTATGGACCATTCCTACTGACCCATTTGCTGATAGACTTGTTGAAGAAATCAGCACCAAGCCGAATTGTAATAGTTGCTTCAGAACTATATAAATTCTCAAGGTATTATTTATTAAAATTAATTGATTACTGTTTACTATTTCAAATGAACATTTTATTTTTAGATTGAATCTAGACAACCTGAATCCAATAAACACAATCCCAGCATATCTATACTACGTATCTAAATATGCAAATATTTGCTTCTCAAACGAACTTGCAAGAAGATTACAAGGAACTAATGTTACTGCAAATTGTTTACATCCAGGTATGAATTTAGAAATAAACAATATTATGGAATGCTCATCAAATGATTTCTGGTATTACAAATATTTGCTCATCAAACAATATTCTAGTCTAGAAGACTAATTAATTTGACTGTAAAATGTTATTAAACAAAATAATGGGAATGCTCGTTGATTAAAATAATTTTAAATAATTTCTAATTAATTCTGGTATTTTATACATAAACAATACATAAGATATAAATGCTACTGATATCGAAATTTTAAATAAAACAAAAATAGAACGATATTATAAACAATGATTATCACCTTTTCGATAGCTTTGTTAAATGTATTTATGAACTTCCCGAAGATGAAGATTGTTTTCATCAAAAAATCCGATTCGCTAATTTTATATTTTCTCGACCTTTCAAGCCATTCTGGATCGAATGATACCGAATTTGGAAAAAGTATGTGTGTGTGTATGTGAACAGATTTTTTGCCGTAAATCTACGTTTTCTCTTAAATGGCTGGACCGATTTCAAAAATTTAAAAGCCATTCGATGTATCCCGATGAGGACTAGCCGAGCCGTTTCTTTTAAATAGCAGAAAAATGAATTGACAATCCTTTTCCAATTTTGTGTCAAACGAGCAAGGCGAGTTTTCTGCGAAAACATAAACCTTCGGGAAATTAATAAAAATTACAAACAAAGTTCAAAAAATTTTCTCCAACTTGTTTTGTTTTTTCCTGCAGGTATGATCGACTCTGGTATTTGGCGCAACATTCCCTTCCCTCTAAACTATCCAGTCAAATTAGTGACCAAAGGATTTTTCAAGACTCCTAAACAAGGTTGCCAAACGACGGTCTACTTGGCAGTATCTGAAGAAGTTGAAGGCGTCAACGGTAAATATTTCTTAGATTGCAAAGAATCGTCATTAAAAGCCGGTGCCAAAGACGAAGCAAAAAATAAGAAACTTTGGGAATTGTCAGAAGATTTAGTTAAATTGCAGCCTACTGATCCGCGAATTTAAAAATAAGAAGATAGTTTTATTTTGAATTGGAAAATAGTGCTAAATCTATGTTGTATGTCTGACCAATTTTATAAAATTTTGTAATTGTTATTTCTTAAATTTAACTAAGAAAATTAACTATATAGGAGGAGCAAGGTTTCCATGATTTCATACAATATACTCACGCTCCAAAAAATTACCTTTTTAAAATAATAAAAATATAAGGTGTAATATATAAAGAAAATGCTGTCAAATATGATAATAAGAATATTCAAAAAAATTTAATTGAAATTAGTTAAAAATTATCATTAATATTAAGAACATTTAATTTTTCAATTGAATAATATTGGAAGTTTTTCCAATTTAAATCGATTATTTTTATGCTTTTATTGAAATTGCAATAAATAAATCCAGACTTTTGGAACTATTGTTATAAGGAAATCTTCATTATTTATAAGAAAAAAGTATATTTTTTGCTTGATCGATAAAAAATTAAATAAAAGGAAATTTTATAAGCATAATTACATTATATTTTTTTGTTATAATTTATTTTTGTTAATCAAGACTTTAATGTCGTATTTAATTATACCTTATTAGTGTGTAATACGTTACTTTAGAGGTAAAAAAAATATTATTTTTGGGGTAAAAAATCAGTAATCAAAAATCGCACACATTATGTAAAGTAAATTTGTTACTAATAATTTATATAAAAACCAATTAGAATTTTTCACGTTTTTAAAAAAATATGTTTTTAAATATAAAATATGTTTATATTTGTTTCATTAAGAATATATGGATAATTATAACATTATATTTTGCTTTAGCAATCTAAGGGCATTCCAAACTTAATTAAACAATATGTTTTTACTTATAATTTACCATGTATTTTAAACATTAAACTCAAATATAAATAATGACAATAAATAGTAAATATTTTGTATCTTCTTCTTCGTAACATCAGATGAACAAAAAATGGATTGTAGTCCAAGAAATAAGGTTGTTAAGGTTTTAAGAGTAAAAATAGTTTTTTTACGAACGTGGAGCCGGTTTATCAGCAACTCCAGCATAGAAGTCTACATTAGCGTACACCTGATATAAGAAATATTTTTTTAATTCGATAATTAACTTCTTAGTACTTTATAGTAAATACTAAGATTAACGTCATGTTAATTTTAGATTAATTAAATATTAATCCATTTTTAGTTGAAGAAAATTTTTGCGTGTTTTCACCCTGCAAGCAGCATTTTCATATCAATTAGACCAATAAAATTTTTACTGCTAAATTATAATTGCAATCTTGAGAGATAACGCCACTGTAACTCTTTAAAAAAATCGCTTAAATATACTTTGAACCTTAGCTATTATGAGGAAAATTTTTTCCTAACTAAATTTTTTTTGTAATTATTTACTAGCACTCTCCTCAAGAGCATCAAATGGCTAGGGTCCCATATTTTTTATTTTCTCACAATAATTATTAATTTATTTAATTTAAAATTACGCTTAATTCCAAAGTTTTATTACCATTCCTTCTATCCAAGGAAATTACAAAAAAGCTCTTTTTTAAGCTATTAGAGTCGTGGTACCCCTTAAATTTTACTGGAGGATAAAACCCTAACTTCATATAAATTTTGTTCAACTTTTTAGAAAATTATACCAAAGTTATAATAAAAATTTAAAATAACAGATATTAATATAAATTCTTAACCACTTACCCCTGCTATTCCAGACAGCAACATAATAACACCAACGATGAAAACTTTATTATAATAAGTTTGAAGTTCCTTATTTTTTTTATGCCAACATCCTTTGGGGCTCGGCATATCGTTAAGGGACATATCAAAACATTCAACGGGTTTCAAAGGAATTTTACATGGCTCGTTCTCGCAAGGTGGTGGCGGAGTCCCGTAGCGACGAGCTTAATAAAAAAAAAAAATTATTATATTGCCCCAATTATAAATTAATGACAAATATGATTTAATATTACAATTTATATGTTAAATTTACGTTTTTGGATTCTATTCTATTTTGGTTTGCAAGAATGCGCGTTCAACCATTTGTAAATTTTGCACAAACGTCAGTTTGATTTCTTTCTGACGCCATTTTGAAACGAAATATATATTTTACAAAAGTTAATAATTCAAAATTTAAAGTATTATTGTATATTGATATAATAAGCAATGAACGATCTTCATATATTTAATATATCAACAATTAATTATTTTTAATTGCTGAACGAATATCAAATAAAAGTTACACCATAATTTATAAACAAGTTCCGTAAACATTATGTCAAAAACGATCATTAACAAATATAAAAACACTTACCTAGATTCCTTGCAGAATTTCTTACAGTATTAAGAGCACGAAACATTTCTAAATCCAACTATATATTTTTATATATTCGTGAAATACAATGAACACTTGTTTATCTATAATGAACACCTTGTTTTGTTTTAATTCTGAACTACTGCGATCACTGACGTCCCTTAAATATTTTAACGGTTGGTACAACTTCTTCCGGTATAATTAAAATTATGTAATTTCAAAGTTTTTAAAGCACAATTAAATTTAATTTTTGATTTATTAATTATTAATTAATTGTAATATAATTGCAATTATGAACACATTTTCAAATTAGGCGAAATTGCGAATTTAGACCAATTTTATAAATACAAGCTTGCCAATATACAAAAAATTAAAATAACAAATATAAATATTTGAATTCAAATTTTGATATTTTTATATGAAATTAGTGTAATATTTAAATTTGGTGTATAGGACACTGATCAAATATATACAATACTATTTAATTGAATATTTGCAAATTTATGTATTAATTAGACTATACATAAGCACTTTTCGTAGGATTTTTTACATACTAGTTTCTTACATAACAAAAAAAATTATTGTAAATATATGCATCACATTTATTGATTTTATTAATATCAATTTTTATCTTAAGTGTTACATATAAAAGGCACTATACATTGAAAGTATTATATAAATAAATATGCCAAATATAATAATAATTTTGCTTATCTATTACATTATTCTATTTCAAAAGTTTCAATGATCTACAACTCAAAAAAATAAAAGCATTTCATTAAATAAACTTTATCAGCAAAGGAATGTTTTTTTTGTCAATAACATATAAAGCCTAGCATAATAATATAGAATAACAAATAATATAGCCGTCTACTTCAAGAATTTTATGAGTTATTTTATTAAACTATATTACACTATCTATCATTAGATGCTTACTATTAAAATACTACAAAAATATTGAGTAAATCATATATAACATTTGTACTAAATATTACATATTGAACATTATTTCCTGCAGACTATTTCTTGAAGTTAAACTGAAAAATAGAAAAAATTGTACACACCGCAATATTTTTGAGTTAAATCAATTATTATTTATGCATCATTGTAGTGCATGCTTTTTTATTATTACTTGATTAGTTTTTAACTAGTTTTAAGATTACAATAAGATTCTTATTAGTTATGTTAGATTATGTTAAACCCATAAACCTTCATGGATTAATTTTCACATTTTTCAAACATATTAATAGTAATTTTCCATGCAAACAAAGCAATTTTTTCATGTAAAATATGCTACATATTGCTTATTTCAAAAATACATATAATTACATACAATTATTATTTGATATAAAATTTAAGTACATAAGATAAATTGCACTTCATACATTGGACGGAGTAAATAATTATCACAATTGCTTGTATATAAAAGTACAAGCATGTTATTTTATTTTTTAATAATATTTTTTTAAAAATGTATTATCAAATTGTTTTTAATTTCAAATATTAATACTATCAAAACAGGGATAGAAACTATCTATCAAAATAAATAGTTTTTCCACTACCAAAGAAATAACACAAATATTATATGGTAGTAGGTTATCAATAAATTATAAAATATATATTCAGAATTAGTAAATTATTAGTAAATAAAACTTAATAAAATCAGCAATGCATTGTACTAATTTTTAATGTAAACATAAATGAGATAAACAAGCTGAAAACATGCATTTTATTAGAGGAAGCACCTGCTTGACAATCCACAATACGCCTGGCACGCATAAAATCTTGTCCTAAATACAAATCATAACGTCTTTTCTCTGGCTTAATTACTTGTAACTGCTGCGTTGCATCTTGGAAAATCAAATCACTATATGGCGGAGTTGAATAGAACATGCTGAAACTAAATGTAAAAGTTCAGTTATGAAATTTTCTATGCCAGGATGTATGAAATTGATCATATAGCAAAACGGTTTTTCAAACAGATTTTGTATAATTTACCTAAAATCATCTAAATCCTTTCTTCCATAATATTGTTGAGCATAAATAAATAAATTAATATATGCATTAATTTGAGTTTCGTTGTATGCATAACCGCCACGAGTCACAACAGCATTTGCCTTTACAAGACCTAAATTACAACGCATGTATTCTTTCATACTGGCTCTCGTACCTAAAATAATATCATTCAAATTTAATGTCTCAGTTTATTGAAATCAAACTAAAGTGATTAATGTTAGTTACCATCAGGACACAGCAACTGAAAATCATCATTTAGTGTATTTCTTGCCCACCATTCTCTTCGTTTTCCTCCAGTATTTTCGGAAACAGTTGTGTGTTTAACAAATGCAACATGACCACCTCCTTCCACTAAACACCGGAATGCGCCTGTATGACCATAATAGTCTTCTGCTGCATCCCGCCGGCAGTATCTAATTTTATTAAAATAGATTATAGGTCAAATAAATATAATGAACGAAATGAACATTTGCGAGTTTACCTAAAACTAGCTCCATGGCACAGATCACACATATTATCGTAAGGAACACCGACATTATATTCAGTACTGAGAGCTCCTGGTACACAACTCTTACTGAAATATTCAGAAGCGGCTCTCATACTATCACAGCCATATGGCCTGATCCAACCATTAGCTAATAGATAAGCCATTGGATACACCCATCCTGCGGCGGTATTAATACCAGTATGACATGTGTTTTTGCCTGTAATATAGTAAATCACAAATATGAAAAAAATTCCAGTGCTATATTTAATTAATTTGTTCAATACCTTTCAAATATGTCAATTCAGTATCAGCATCTTCTTCTTTTGCAACAGCCACGACATAATATTCTGGTTCTCCTAAATTATAAACCTCAGATATTATAGGAATTAGTTCATATCGCAATCCTGCTGTATATACATCACTTGCATCTAAAACTGTCACATCTGCAACACCTGTTTAATAATTAAATAACACAGTGACTATTTCACATATTTAATTTAATTTCATATATTTTTTTATTAATAATTAAAATTTACAAAATACCTGATTGAATAGCTTGCATACAATGAATGTGAGAATGGCTTTTATAGCAAGTCATTTCTGGTTTTAATAGTTGGGCTTTCATTGCTGTCTGTAAAAGTATAAACGAGAATAAATAAAGATTCTAATGTAATTCCTCTGAATTAATTTTCATAAACACATTTTTAAAATCGTATTTTATAACGAAAAGTTTGCTTACTCTCATCTTAATACATTTTTCCATTTCAGCCTCTGATGTAACGCATAATGTCATTCTATTAACAGTACATTGCCTTACTTCCAAAATAGAATCCAGCGCTTTGTCTAAGTATCCAATATAAGTCTGTTTATTTTCTGGTAAAGAAACTAATCCAATGCTTGTATCCTAAGACATAAGATAGATATAAAAAAATTATTTAATAGTAATAATAATAATAATTACTACAAAAAAGCTAAATTTCATGGTATAATGTAAAAAGAATAATCAATCCTGATTTCTAGAATAGAATTTTTTTAGATTTTAGGATTTCTACATTTTAGGATTTCTAGATTATAGATTTTTTAGACTTTAGGATTTCTAGATTATAGATTATATTCTAGATTTTTTAGGTTTTAGATGTTAGATTTTTAGTTTTAGAATTTTTCGAATTTAGATTTTAGGTTCTACATTTTTGGTTTTAAGTTTTTTAGATTGTAGGATTTTCAGATTTCACGATTTGTAGATTTTTAGATTTCACTAATTTTAAATTTGTAGATTCTTAGATTGTTAGATTTTAGGATTTTTAGATTTTTTATTCTAGATTTTTATTAGATTTTAGATCATTTTAGATTTTAGATTTGTGTAGATTTAGAGTTTTAGTCTTTATTTTTTTTTATTTATGGTTTTTAAGATATTATACTTTATAAGATATTTTAGATTCATATTTATTTTTATTTGTGTATTTTGTGTATTAACACTTTATAATCCATTTTTATTTATATTAGTAAAACATAGTAATAATTTTTAAAGCAGGCACATAAAATTTATTTCCAGTCATTTATTTTTTCGAGTGAAAAGTTTTTGTTTTCCAATTTAATCAGTATCAAAAATAAATTCATGACAAATTTGAATATGATTTATAAAAATTACGAAATGATTATCAAAATGGCTAATGAGTTATACTTGGCAAGATTCATTATCATGTATAAAGTCTTAGATTTTTTAATGCGACCATTGCATTTTCCTAGAGTGATTTATGAATTACTAACATTTAAAAAATGTAACATACAAATTCTTGACAAAAGTCATTGCGCCAAGATGTTAATAAATTTATCACATTTGATTCACCTCGGATTTTTATTAATAAGTGTACTACTCAGTATTTTCATAACTAATGTATTTCGATACATTTACTATTGGAAATATCAATCTTCTGTTGATTTAGTGCTATTCAGATGGGAAGGCTTCCTGATCTTATTCTCAATTACATATTTGTTTGACAATGTGGTTGATATGATATTGCAATATGAAATAATTCCAACGTGAGTAATTAAAAACAATAAAAATGTAAGTAATTAAAACTTCTTCTCTTTTCAGTGCAACAAAATGTAAGATTATCAAGAAAACTCAATAAAGCAAGCAAATGAAGTGAAAAGAATGAGCAGAAACTCTATATAGAATGATCTATAAATGTAAATTATAATTTTTGTGTATACCTATTCGTGTTTAATAATTATCTTTGATAAAAATATAAAATAAATCACTCAATATTTGAATTGCATTGCAATCAGATCTTGAGAATCATTATTACGAATTTTATGTTAAAAGAATTTTTGATTGAAGCAAATTTAAATTTTCAAAATCAATTCTTTTTATTTAAAAAATTTCTTTTTAAATTTTTAAACTGGAATTTTTGTTGATTACTATTGTGTAGCTTTGTAACTCTGAATAACTATTAAGCATGCAATTGCTTACTTCACATTTCTATTAATCACCTGAAACATTAGATTCAATCGTCCGACATATCTATTAGACTCGAACAAATCAAATTTCTCATAGAATGATGGATCAGCACTTGCATTGTATCTCTCGCCATAATCGTTGTCGATACTGTCATGCTTTAAATTTCTATAAGTATTATTGTAAGGATCATAATCATTATTCAAGTCTCTTCCATAGTTATTATTGAATCTGTTATTGTTATTGTAGCTCCCTTGATTGTTACGATTGTAATCTTGAAAACCAGAATTACGGTTGTAATCTGGATTAAAATTTTGATCTCGATTAAAATCATTATTTGAATTTGACCCAAATTGAGTATTATTATAGTTTGATTGCCTTGCATAGGAATATCTGGATGCTAATTGTTTTAAGAATTGGGTATAGCTGAAATGTGAAATCAAAAGTTACAAAATAATCAAAAAATATACTATCTAATGAATATTACTAACCGATATCTATTTTCATAGTTGTGTGCAGATGTAGTGACAATTGCATCAGATGGTGATGTTCCCCAATTACATTGTCGATATTCAGAAATCGGCTTTCTAGTTCCATCTGTGCACAACAATTCAAATCTGCTTTCCTGAACACTTCCTAAATTAATAAACAAATTCAATTTTACCTTCTAAGCATTGATGTTAAAAATATCAGCAATATAATTAAAAACTACTAACTGAATTCTTTGCTCCTTATCATTTGTTGCACAGTGTCATGTCTTAGAAAAGCAATGTCACCAGCTTCTAAAAGACATCGAAAAGCTCCTTCGTACCCAGCATAAGGATCTTTTGAGGTACATTTTCCACCAGCCACTTTACCAGTGCACAAAGAACACAATCTAAAAACAATAATTTTAATTTATAAAATAGATTTAATCATAAACAATTGCAAAAATGTATTCTATGTAAAATCTTATTAATGTTAATTTTAATTCTTAACTTGTATGATAAGAACATGCCATTCGTTATTGGTATTATATGTAATAATAATTAACTTACTTATCAGAATTATCGCCAATAGGATTATACTTGTCGGTTAATGAATTTACAGCACAAGAAGGTCCAAAATACTCTATAGCTGATTTTACATGATTGTTGCAATCAATTATTTGCATACCTCCCATTTGCATCAACTAAATAACAATAATATCAACTAATAACATTTTATACACATACAATTTCTTAAAAAATTAAATGAAACGGTACATTTGCAATAGATGTTACCAACCATTAACATAAAAACGTTAACTTAAAAAAGTTATGGATTTATAATATTAAAAACTATAAAGTTATACTCATCCAATAGCTGTTATCATTTCACTCACAACATGAATTGGTAAAACCCAGCTAGCGTAATATCCAACACCTGCAAAACATGCTTTGACACCACGCAAATCACTTAATCTGGTAACTTCTGGTATCGTACCAGTTTTGACTACAGCTACTGCATAGAAATATTTGAATCCGCCATCATATTGCTCCTAAAAATTATTTATGTAAGTATTAAAAAAATAACAATTTAGAACAACATGAATAATACTAGCGTATTATCGTATGTACATTATTGTCATTGTTTACCCCGTAACTCTTGATGAACACCACTTACAAATAAAGTACAAAATTACAAAATAAAGTTCATATATAGTTCTCGTTTGTTGCAAACAAGTATGTACCTGCATAATAGGTATAAGTGAATTATATCTTCCAGCAATGAAAACATCTCCGGCATCTAAAGTTACAAAATGAGCCTTTTCAGAATCCAAGAGTGTCATGCAGTCTTGTTTATTAAATCCTTGAAGACATTTTAAAGTTAAAAAATCTTCTTTAAATAAAGCACGATCTCTTTCTAAAGCTTTTGTCAAATTTTGGCATTTATATTGCTCTTCCAATGTTACAGTACACCAAGTTATTTGCTCTTCTTCTTTTAGTTCTTGGCCTGTAAATAATAATATTTGTAAACAACATGATAAAAGCCATTCATTAATAACTATTCAATCATTAATAACATTCATTAATAATAGTGTGCAATTAATTTTTCAACCCAATTTTTTAAATCCAATAATCTAACTAAAAGTTAATTTAACCTAAATGAATATGTACGAATAGAAATTACCTAAACTAGATGAAGTTATTATAGCATATAATGATATAATTAACAAATGTACATTTATAAAATTAAAATAAAACATTTTAACAAATTAAAATAAATGTTGTCAAAAACTAAACATTTTTTGACAAATTACAATATATAAAAGACACACGCCCACATCCTACCACGAATAAGGTTGTTTATATTTACTTTATACAACAGAGATAGAATAAGAAAGAGATTTTTCGCTGTGCACGTACATGGGGATATAGCTCAGTGGTAGAGCATTCGACTGCAGATCGAGAGGTCCCCGGTTCAAACCCGGGTGTCCCCTGACCCATATTTTGTTTTTTATTACTAAAATTCAGTTAATTAATTCCTTTAAATATATCACAATTTAATAATAACGCGTTTACATATTATTTTATTAACAATACGTATACGCAAATATTTAATCAAATTATTGAATCATGGAAATGTATAAGTTATATAATTCTGCATCATTAGTATAATATAAAGCTAAAAATAGTGCAAATAAATTATTCATTTCATTATGTTAAGAAAATTTGTGCGTTGTATCCTGTGTAGTTTCTGTACATGTACCCCTAGCGTTTTTTATATTCCAAATATGTGTAATTTCAATGTTTATTGTA
Source organism: Ctenocephalides felis (assembly GCF_003426905.1). Classification (NCBI taxonomy): domain Eukaryota; kingdom Metazoa; phylum Arthropoda; class Insecta; order Siphonaptera; family Pulicidae; genus Ctenocephalides; species Ctenocephalides felis. The sequence continues at coordinate 57,273,816 of NW_020539725.1, read as the reverse complement.
CATACTATATTGTATATTCAACAAATTTGATTTCTAATTTGCTTACTGCTTTTATGCAAAGCATTGCACGATAATTTTGAATTGACATATTATTTATCACGATTGTCGATTATTTTTCTAATGACTGCATGAATTTTGATTGTGAGATGCGTTTCTAAATTGCTGTAACTTATTAATCCGATAATTTCGAAATATTTATTTTCGTGCGCATTTTTAATTTTGATGAATGTTTGTTGGTAACAGTGTTCTGTTAGCTTTTGGACAGTTGGTAGTTGGTAGTTTAATTTGACAACGCAAGAGGGATGACCACGCCGGTCATTTTGGCCATTTGTAAAATCTTGCATTAAAACCTATCCTTTTTGCTAAAAATGGCAGATAACAAGTTATATGATGTGTTGGGTGTTAGTAGATCAGCTTCAGACTCGGAAATAAAAAAAGTAAGTGTCAAAAATGTGTACATAAATTTATTTTATATTATGTTTTTGATCTAATCTTCCGTAGATTTCATTGCGATTATGTTAAATAATCGCATGGTATGAACTTGTAAAAATATTTCATTTTGCAATTATTCAATTGTTATTATTTTATTTCATTACATGAAATACAAATTACTAACATATAAATTACATGTTTTATTTTATAAGTGATATATAATTTATTTTACACATAATTATTAATATACTATTTAAACAAATTGTTCAGAATTACAGAAAATTGGCAAAAGAATTTCACCCAGACAAGAATCCAGAAGCTGGTGATAAATTCAAGGAAATATCATTTGCCTATGAAGTCCTTTCAGATCCCAAGAAACGTCAAATTTATGATAAATATGGTTTAAAAGGAATGCAAGAAGGTGGCCATGATGGACCAGGATTTGCCCCAGATGATTTATTTTCACATATATTTGGGGGTGGACTTTTTGGTGGGATGGGGGGCATGGGAGGAATGCCTAGAAGGCGACAAAGAGGTGAAGACACTATTCACCCATTAAAAGTGTCTTTGGAAGATATGTACAATGGTAAAACAGCTAAACTGCAACTTAGTAAAAATGTGATATGTTCAGCTTGTGATGGTAAAGGTGGTAAAGCTGGTTCAAGTATGTCTTGTCGCACCTGCAGAGGATGCGGTGTGAAAGTTACATATAGGCAATTGGGTCCAGGAATGACACAGCAAATGCAATCTCGTTGTACAGATTGTAATGGTGAAGGACAGGTTATTAATGAAAAAGATCGGTGTGCTAATTGTAAGGGTAAGAAAGTAATCAATGAAATTAAAATCTTAGAAGTTCATGTTGACAAAGGTATGAGGGAAAATCAAAAAATATACTTCAGAGGTGAAGGTGATCAACAGCCTGATGTTGAAACTGGTGATGTTATCATAGTTTTACAACAAAAACCTCATGATGAATTCCAAAGGTCAGGCGATGACCTAGTGCTACGACATACTATTTCTTTAACAGAAGCTCTATGTGGTTTTCATATGGTTCTAAAACATTTAGATGGAAGAGAATTGATCATTAGGCATCCACCAGGACAGGTTATTAAACCTGGAGATTTAAAAGGAATTGTGGGTGAAGGAATGCCTCAGTATAAAAGTCCTTTTGAACGAGGGAATTTATATATAAAGTTTGAAGTAACATTTCCAGCTAGCCACTTCACTACAGAAAACAAATTACAAGAATTGGAGGCCTGTTTACCTCCTAGGCCAGTATTCACAGTTCCAGAGGGTGAACATGTGGAAGAAGTAGATTTACATGATTATGATCCTAGCCAGAAATCTAGTAGTGGACGTGGAGAGGCTTATGGTAGTGACGATGAAGAGCATGGACATGCAGGCCCAGGACTTCAATGTGCACACCAGTAAATTGTGGCAGTGATATCACAAATTCTTAAATGTTTATTGCATATGTTGGATGTTGTGGTTTGGCAGACACTTTAGTATTTAATCTGTGACCAACATATGTTTGGTATATGCAGTGAATTAGGGGGATGGTTCTATCTTAATAAATCAATAACTGTAATATTTCATTTGTACATAGTTCCATTTCTTTTATTGTCCAAAATGACAATGTCTTTTGTGATTAATTTTATCAGAGAACAAGAATGGCGCAATAATACATATTGCTGAGCAACTCTAGCATAAATAAAAATATAAAATTTGCAACTATTGTAAATGTTTTAATTTTAGTGAAATAGAATGAACTAATTACAAAAAATATGATTGAATGTGGAACTTCCCAGTGAAATGCAATAAGGAAAATTAATTCAAATGGTTATAAAAACATGTACACATCAGGCAAAACTGTAATAATTAACACAAACTTTTGTACAATACTAATTTTCAATTCTATTTTCATTTTAAAGTACTTGAAATAGTGATAATTGTATGAAATTTGTCTAAAATACAATTTCTTTCAAAATTTAATTGTTTTAATAATGCAATAATTGAATTTTAGTGTGTATGACTGATCAATAACAAAACATAAATTGAGACTTAGATATAATTATAGTGATGCACGCACATTTTTTATATATATTTACTTGTGCTCTGGTATGAGTAAGTAAATAAATTATGCCATCAGTTGATACAATTGATAATATGTAGCTTTTCTGAAACTCACTAGTGTAAATAAAGTTAAAAATTACGTTAATTTGATGAATCTGGTAATATTTGTATTTTTACATAGAAATATATCGTAACTTCGAGTTTATTTGTAAATTAATATAACATGATATTTAAACCATGACTGTTTTAGTTGGTTATGAATTAACAACTACCAAATAGTGAAGTAATAGTGAGTAAACGTACTTTGTTATGGTGAAAAGTAATTTTGGTATGTTTGATTGCAGTTTGCATAATTTTATTTGTGCTCTAAATACATTTTGATTTTCCTAAATTTATAAATAATATAAAAAATATATAAGTATTTTTTTGAATTACCGCTCAAATCGATAGAAAAAAATTTACACGTTACCAACACTTAAAAACTAATAGCCATATTTGAATTTTTATTGCTCTACTGTCACGATTACAAACTTATCTAGGATTACAAATCTCGTGCAACATTATTTACGAAACGAAGTTTTGCAAAAGTTTTAGTTCAGTATTAATTTGTGAAAATATGGAACATTTATTATTTATAATTAACGAACAAGATCTAAAATGTATGTGTCATTTGAAACAATCCTTCTAATTATAGTTCAAGTGTTTTTTATTCAAAAGAGTTTTGTATTACTAACACCTGTTCGAGATGTCTGATGATTGTGGTAAGTCATAATTAAATTGTCATTGATTCAATTATTTAGGGATGTCAATAATTTGATATATAGGAAGTATAAATATACTTCTCTAAATTAAATTCTATTTGGTGAATGCGTTAATATTAAATTCTAATTTTGCTGAATGAGTTGTGAACATTTTGGCGGCAATTAAGTTTACGTGCGACTCAGTCAGCAATTGTAAACTGTTGCTAAAGAAAATATTTAATTAAAACAAATATAACGTTTTATTTATAAATTCAAAATATTAGTTTATATCGTTGCTGTAAAATCAAACTGGCGTGTATGCAAAATTGAGTTTTTAAGTTATAGATGTCAGAAAATGTCTTTCCTCTACGGTCTATATTTATGTCAAATCGTATTGTTAAATATAGTTTAAGTATAAAGATGATCCAGACAGACGTTGAATGGATTAAGTCACATATAAAACTTTTACTGTCTATTTTTGATGAAAAATAAGCATTTTGCAGATATGCCGGTTCATTTCACAAGGACGATATCCTCGCTGTGACTATCGCCATATCTTATGCCATATGTCTTATTAATGGTGCTTAAAAAATAATATACACAATAACAATTTATTTTCCTTTATTAAAAATACATTTATCCACTATTAATAAGTTGAACAAAGTTTTGGCCACAAAGTTCTGGTTTCTATTGCGACCATTCCGAACAGATATCGATCTGTCTGCGGATTCTTAATTCTTCATTGAAGTTATAGTAGCCCTATTTTGTCGTGAGAAGTCTATAAAAATGTTTATTAGACCTAGTCTATAAAATGTCTATTAGAGGAAGAAAATATCATTACGCTAATTATATCATAAATTTTTGTTCTATACATTATAATTTTATATTTAAGATATTATGATCTAATAATATCTTATAAACATGATAACAGTTTGTTTTGGAACGACTGTATTTAATTTTCCATTAAAAAAACAATTTTAAGTCTTGGTTGAAATTCAGCCAAAAAAAGCAAATTACTTCTAGAGCAAGGATGAGCAAAGGGGCTTCATGCGTCCCTTTAAATATTTTTCTGCGAGCCGCCAAACATTTCAAAAATAGAATTTTATAATATTACATAAACTTTCTCATATCAATAGATTAATCATAATATATTCTTTTCTTGTTGCATTAATTTATAAAATATTTACTCTTTTATAATTTTAAAAAATGCCATAAAATTTTAAAAATTAAATGCGGCCCGTAAGTTTTGGCAAAAAGTCGCTCCTTTTTCCTCTATAGAGGATTTTCACAACATTAGTATCAAAGTTCTCATACAATTAGTATCATTAGTTCAAATGATTAGCCAATATTTTTTATATTTGATGTTCATGCTTATCTGCCAACAGTCATCAAAACAAATAGGGTAAGTTATTTTAATCGTCCAAAAATCGAAATTGAATTTTTTTACATTTCTTCTTTCGCGTTTTGAAGGTTTCTGAACATTTTGAAATACCTCAGAAAAAATGAATGTGTGTGTATGTATGTATGTACGGATACAAATTTTCGACCACGTTTTCGGGCGCACGAATCAACCGATTTGAATCGCTCAAAAAACATTCGATTCCTATTGATGAGAAGACGTGCTGATTAGTTTTTGGTGAAGACAGTTCCAGCCGTTTCGGAGATACGGGGCAAAAAGTGCCAAAAACGGCAATTCAGTTTTTAAGAAAAACCCGATTTGAATGATCCTCAAAACATTTTACTTGTATTAACGAAATGAAGAATCGATGAAATTTTTGGTAAGGCAGATTTAGTGTTTTCGGAGATACAGAGGACAAAGTAAAAAAAATATATTTTGCGGTCTAAAATGATCATTAGACATATGCACATCAAATTATCAGATATTTGATAAATTTTTTACAAAAGTCTTAAGGCACGTTGCCATACACCACTAGTCTATTATTTTTTTTAAAAAGGATCATAACACATGTGCACATCAAATTACCAGATATTAATATCTTGTAATTTGATGTGTATAAAATTTTATAGAGATTTTGATAATAAGTACAAATTTTGTTTATAATTCTATGGGTTCCTTACCAATGTTCATCCGTTAGACTACTTAATTACCTCTTTAAAACAAATCTCAAATAAGAGTTTAAAATACAAAAAAATAGAATCCAACCAGTCACATTTTTTTTTAATTTTAAAATCCTAAAAATGTATTTTTTTTAAAGTTTTCAAAAAAAATTAAAAGTTTTCAAAGATTTTAATCGTTGGTACGGGAAGAATCAGCTAATTGCCTTAAGGTTATCCTGAACACCAGCAAATTTTTGGTCGTACTTAAAAGGAAAATTCTAATATCAAATGCCAATACATTGTTTGGTCTTCCAGATATGATTTTTTTTTTTTTATAATTTTATTTGAACAGCGATCAGAACTTATGAGTTCTATGAGCTGTTGTGATTAATATCTTACAAACTACGTTTGTTTTATTACAGATGGCAACCCAAACAGTTGTCACATCTCTGTATGATAAATTTTTATTACAATCTCTGTAATAGGGCAAGTATGGTGCAACAATGCCGGGTGAGGGCTATTTTCACTTGGAAACATATGACAACAGGCTGCTCGAAGTGGGTATCGAACCCGGGACCTTCCAGATATGATGGAATTTATTTCCTTTATCCCCATGTTTTTTCTATATCTGCATCTACTACCATTTCGATCGCCACCATGCAGTTTTGCCACTGCGCTCTCTAGAGGTCGACGTTGATTTTTCCGATTTCATCTTTAACTTGCTCCTATGAATTTAATTGAAGCATCATAGCAGGGATATGTAGCGCGCTGAATTAGTATTTGTATTTATATTTACTGTGTGCAGTACAGTGTATGTATGCTGTATGTGTTGTATATTGTATATATAGGCGTTTGTTTGTTAATTTATGTCGGCTTCGTTGTCGGAATCATGGACATGTTGCGTAATCTTTGTGTTCGGGTGACATTTGACTTGCCCCCGCAGTGATCACCCGTGTTGCGCTCGATTGCTGCGTACTGGTGCTGGTGAGCCACGCCGCTTAGGGATGGCAATAATAAATACCAAATTTTTCGACACAGTTGATGCCACTTTGAAAATTATATATTATTCTGAAAATTCTAACATATCAATTATATATCAAGTTGATGCTCACATAAATAGAGATTAGCATTTTTTTTCAGTAAAGAGAAAACTAATGGTGGATAGGTTTGTGCCTTAAGGCAAATTGCTGGAACTTTCCGTACCAGAATTATATATTCGAGGGGAAAAAAATCAGTAATCAATAAAAAATTGATCAATGATTTACAACAATTGTTTTATACATTTTCAAAATATAATTAGGATCACTATATTTTTATCGTTCATAAAATATACAGTGACGATCTTATCGCTCAAAACACTTGAGAAAGTTAGATTTGAGGAGGTGAATGAATGAATCCATCTGAAGATATATTTCTTACGATTAGAATAACGCATTTGAAATATATACATTTTGAAACTTAATTGTGAATTTAAAATTCATATTTAAAGTATAAAACTTTGTATATATTGAAAATTTTGAAAAAGATGTTTTACTGAAAATTTTGAAATTTACTTGAACCGTATAAGTTAGCTTTAAAAACTGAAATTCTTGGTACGGAACTCAACAAAATTGTAACAAAAACATTAGTACTCATTTTTAAAAACTTCATCAAATATCTGATAATTTGATGTGCATACGTCTAATGATCATTTTTGACCAACAAATATCATTTTTTTTACTTTTCTTCTGTATCTCCGAAACCGCTAGACTCTTACCAAAAATTTCACCAATTATTCATTTCGTCATTAAAAGTAAAATGTTTTTTGAATCATTCAAATCGAGTACTCTATTCTCTCAAAAACTATATTACCGTTTTTGGGACTTTTTGCCCCATATCTCCGAAACGGCTAAACCTGTCTTCACCAAAAACGAATCAGCACATCTTTATATCAATAGGAATTGAATGTTTTTTTAACCATTCAAATCGGTTCATTTATGCGCCCAAAATTGTGGACGATAAACTGTATCCAAACACTACACACACACACACATACATCATTTTTTATGAGGTTTGCCAAAATGTTCAGAAAACTTTGAAAGATATATAAAAATGTTCATTTCGGTTTTTATGCGATTACTATAACTTACCCTGCGGGAAGTTAGAAAAATTAAATTTAAAATATAACAAACAACAATTTTACTTTTGGCTCTGTATTTTCACATAACACATACACGCTGGTATAGGTCAATTGAGTCTATAGGCCTACGCCTATATGATGGTCAAATTGAGGCTGAAGATATTTATTTTGTTGCTTAAAGATTTGTTTTCGAAAACAACTATATCATATGATTTTAATCTATAGTACATTTAATTTTTGGGTTTTCAAGGACAATGCTTTTATGCTTCATGTGACCACATACTCGCTCACATATTTTGCGTTTTGTTTGAATCTGTTATCAGATTTTACATCCTCATTTCATACCAGTTGCGATAATAATTATTTTCGCCTGAACACTGCACAACCTGCAAACTTTTGATGTGTAATATGATTGCAATGGATTATAATAGATTTAAAGCCAAAGGTCTTCTCATGGCATGCCTTATTCTTAGCAAGTATAAGAAACGTTTTTATTTTGCCACTCTCGAATTTTTTTTTAAATTATTGAATTGAGATAATACGAAGCAAGTTAAGATATTATAGAGTATTATAAATATTAAAATTTCTATAAGAGCTTCAATTCCGACTTATTGACTTTTGAGCTTGAAATAAATATAAATTATGGACAGTAATATAAGAAAATAATTTGTAACCGTAATCACAGTCCAAATCTCTGCGGATCGATAACTTTGTAATTTGAGTGAATAGTATGAACATTAACTTGAATCAAAAAATAAAACTATAATTAATATAGGAACCAGAGCAATCATTTGGCAAAGTGATGATGGGTTGTGCAGATGTCTTATGATTTTTGTTCACATAACGATATTTACCATACGATGTTTACAATGATCATTGCTCGAATATGGATGCTACAATATGTACATACTTCTGTTGATAGTTCGCAATCCGCTGAGTGAGTCTATTGTTTGTAATGAGTGGTTATGAATGTTCAGAAGCGTTCTTGAAGACCAGGACGAGTTTGGCGGCCAACTTATCATCCGGTAATAGGGGAGCCCATGTACAAAATTTATTCTCCATGCGCTCAAGAAGTAAATACATGTGTCATTGTATCAAACTACTCACTGGCTTTCATTGCAAGTGTTCCCTATTTGCTTTTCAAAGTTCTTTATCATAACTGCCTTAAGTAGATACTTTATATCAACAATATTTCACTTTTTACATGAATTTTCAAGATTTCTGAAAAACTTCAGAAAGGGGTTTGATATCTCAATGAGTAATTAGTTCTCTAACAATAAAATAAAAATAGAAAAGAAGACAAATCTCAACTTCTCGTTCCTCAAGTGATTTTTATTGCATTGGTGCATTAAATTTTATTGTTCTGCTGATTTTTTCTTATCATTAGGGAAAATCATTCAAATCGCACTTTATAGATACTTACACTACCGATTGCAAATTATAAAACAATTTCAGGATCTCTTGCTATAAGTTCGACATATTCTATCAGTCTATCATAACTTATATTTTAGATTATGGAGATTAATAACTATATATATAATAAAATAAATAGAAGTTTCTGTCTTGTTTCTTAATATAACTGCCCTGCATATAACTGAGCAAGTCTTTCTTTAAAATTTAGATTTTACCTAACATGACTTATGTTTTTCAGCATTGAATGGAGAGTAATAACTTGTTTACAAGTTTAAAAGTAAAAGTATTATTTTTACTACATATTTGAAAAGCTGCTCAAAATATACGTTATTTCGCATAGGTGCTTCCACATTTGAGACAGATTCTGTTCGTTTTACATTCTCCATAATAAGAAATACAGACATGTTTTCAATGAAATTCTGTATTTAATTCTGTATTCTTCATTCAGTATTGGGTGATTTTTCTGTTGAGCTCTTGTTAGTATTTGATGACAAGTTCTTCTTGCAATTGAATAGAAGTTTCTGTCTTGTTTCTTAATATAAACTGTTCCTGCATTTATTTGGTCAAATTCTTTCTACAAAAAATTTATGTTTTACTAATAATTTCTACTCATTTTTGGTCAATGATATCTAACCAGACTTGGAGATATTATTAACTGAATTGACTCTCGAGTTAGTATATAATTTTTGCAAATTTTCGGAGGTGTTTATTAATCTGAGAATTAAAGCCTTCCTTGGTTCAGCTTCATAAACTATCAATACATAATTCGAGTGATAAAGTTTGGTAGAAAAATGTGTCATGTTTTGCTTTTCAGTTCATCTGTATTTGTAAGCTGTAATTGCTCCTAATGAGTAGAGCAGTGATTTCCAACCTTTTTGGTCCTTTGCTTCACTTTGAGGTTTCTAAAAATTTCATAGCAAATTTTTGTTAATTTATTATGATTACATATTATTACATATGATTACAAATTGGGAATTTGGTTTCAGTTTCTTCAAAGTCATTTTTTAACTAGTCAGTGTTTTTAAATGTTTGAAACAATACTATACTACATTACATTCAAATAACCAAAACTTTCAAATTGTCCTCCTGAATTATCAAATTTCTCCCCGGTGGCGCGTTGCCTCACGTTGGGAATCACTGGTGTAGAGGCTTGTAATACTTGTAAGTACAGTTGTACTATATTACCGTGATACAAAGCCGCGGCCAAAGAATTAAAAAAACAACAATTTTCTCTAATTTCAACGCGCAATTTCAAATTGCTATTCAACTTTTCCTCGGCTCTCTGTCCTTACATAATGTATTTAGTGC